>NC_052620.1:21465527-22065527 GCF_016545825.1 Eucalyptus grandis
ATGAAACATTATATGGAAGAAGGTGCATGACTCTTGTTTGTTGGAATGAAGTAGGTGAAAGGAAATTGACAGGACCTGAATTAGTACAAGTTACTACCGAGGCTGTAGAAATTATAAGGAAAAGACTTAGAATAGCCCAGAGTAGACAGAAAGACTACGTAGATAAGCGTAGGATACCTTTAGAATTTGATGTGGGAGATCATGTATTCCTTAAAGTATCCCCTATGAAAGGAATATCTTGATTTGGAATGAAGGGTAAGTTAAACCCTAGATTTGTTGGACCTTTTGAGATACTTAATAGAATAGGAGATGTAGCTTATCGTTTGACGCTACCTCCTAAATTAGGAAATTTGCATGATGTGTTCCATGTATCGATGCTGAGAAAGTATCAGCCGGATCCTTGTCACATATTCGATTATGAAGCCATCAAAGTGGATGAGAAAGTGAGGTACATTGAAGAGCCTGTGCAAGTACTAGATCGAAAAGAGCAAATTCTTAGGACCAAGAAAATTCCATTGGTTAAGATATTATGGCGACATCATGATGTGGAGGAAGCCACATGGGAGAGTGAAAATGAGATGAGGGAAAGGTACCCTCACTTGTTTCAAGAGACATAGGAAATGTCTAATTTCGAGGACGAAATTCTCTAAAGAGAGGAGAATTGTGGCATCCTAGAATTTCATGACAATCCCTAGATGTGCTATGAACCATGAATAGGTGATGGAAGTACCATCAAATTATATTGTAGCCATTTGACCAATGATTTGCAATAAGATTAAGACCGAGCTTTTTAATGAATAATAAATTGATAGGAAAATGTTATTTTTGGCCGTGCACTTTATAGATTGGATTTTATTGATTTAAGTTGCAAGTTTTAAGGCCCTATAAATTGCAATTAGGTATTTATATAAGTGAGGATTTAGAGTAGATTATTAAAAGAGGGAGTGGGCTGAAATTTTTAGACTAAAAAAAACCAGCCCACAGCCCCACCGTTCGGCCACTAAGGCCCGGCCCAAGAAGCCCAATAGGCTGTCGACCAAGGGAAGAGAGGGATCGGATGGAGGACTCAGCCCAAGGAAGGCTCATCATCTTGCATGGCAAAATTAACGAGTGGCAAGAGGAGCTTGCCAAGTGTTATTCCCTTAGAGTCAAGTGGCATTTGCCATGCAAAATCAAATGATTGCAAATCATTGAAGGCGAAAGAAAAGAGGAGGGGCGGATTGATGAGAGGGTTTTCGACCGAGAGAGAGAGAGAGAGAGAGAGAGAGAGTTGTCATGTGAGAAGGAAACCGAGTGAGCATGCGAGAGAAGAAGAGAAGAAGAAAACCTATTGCTGCCGTGCGTCCGCCTAGTCCCGTCGTCGAGTCGCCTTGCCCCGCCATTCTTGTTTGCTGTGATTCTCTTTGGATTAGAGGCAAGTAGAGTCCATTGATCTACCCTTTGTTTGATGTGGTTGTGATGTTGAATGCCGGAAATGCTTGAGCTGTGATGTTGAATGCTGGAAACTCGAATGAATGGTGGTAGTGTTCCAAGTGAGTTGTTGCATGTAGAAACAGTCCGACCTTTGGTGATTTCATGAGCTGCATGCAATTTTCTAGTTGGAATCTCACTTTGATTTCTTGATGCAAGTGTTAGAGGACTTCTTGAAGATTAACATACTAAAAATTGAGATGAAACGGAAAAGTATTGGTTGGTGAAATAATTTTCCTTTGAAGAAATTAGATCTGGAAACTGTTATGTTGGTCTATTGTGATTCTGTGAATTTTGTGAAATTATCCAGTTCGAATTTGATCTCGTGTTCTTGATAAGAGTTGTAGAAGACATCTTGAGGAGCAACATATTGAAATTTGAGAATAAACGGACCAATATTGATCGGGAAAATGATTTTGTTTGAAAGAGATTAAATCTGGAGATTTAGCCGAGGGTTAGGGTGAGTTGTAATAGTCATATGTTTTAATTCAGAAGGAATTAGACTTCGATTTATTCATAAGACTTTCTTTAAATCTCATCTATAACATATTAAAATCTCAGAAGTTTTGGAGTTCATTTAAAGGCTTAATCAAAATTATTTTTGAAACTGTGCAAACGTGGCGTTGGAATTTATTTTGCTGTGATGTATGGATCTATGTGATTGATGTGAAATTTTCTTGACATAATGTTCTTCACGAAATATCTTCCTTTGGATCTTTTTTACATCATGTTAAATTTTCAAAATTTATTGAGATTTTTTACTAATTTTCCAAGAATTTTTACTAAAGAAGTGCATTCTGTTTTACCCAAAAATTAGTTCTATTTTCAAAAACCAATGAACTGCTTTACGAAATGTGATATCGTGGGTGTTATGTGCACTGCATATATGGTGACATTTGGCATATTACATGACATCAAAAAGCTGGTTTGGACCTTTGATATTGTTGCATCGAATGCCATGTTGAAAATGAGATATATATATATATATGTGATTATAAATTGTTATAATAATGATACCATCGGAGGTGTGAGCCGACAATGCCCCAGGAGTGTCGGGATGCTCAGAGTGTGTGTGCTAGATGCTCGGAGGTTTGTGCCGGAGGCTCCTTGAGAGTTTCGAGATGCTCGGTGGTATACGGTATGTAATTCCAGGGGGGTGCTTGGTGGTATGTCGGTACGTAATCCCGGAAGCCTTGGAGGTTTGTGCCGGGGGGATTCCTTGGGATGTCAGGTGGGATGCGAGATGCCCAGAGGTTTGTTCCGGATGCCCGTAGGTGTGTGCCAGAGGTTCCTCGCAATGCTAGGTTGGGTGCGAGCGATAAATGAGGGATGCAAACATTGGTCCCTAGATGAAAAATGATGAGATCCTCTTGAAAGATAAAACGGGAAATTGAATCATGCGCATGGGTGTGTGCATATGGCATGATGCATGATCTGTTTATGAAAGTAAATTGATGCTATTTGACATTGAGAATGCGATGATGAATGCTTGAATGGATCTCATGGGGATGTATACATAAATGTATGGATGATATGAATCATGTGTATGTATGTGCATATGGCATGGGATGAACCTCATGGAAATACAAGCATGACTGCATGGCGGTATATGCACGATGGCATGGTGAGATATGCATGATTGCATGGCGATATATGCACGACCGCATGGTGATGTATGCTTGATAGCATGGATGATATGTGCTTTACTCGTGATATCTTGATTGTCTTGTTTGTTGCATTGTGTAGTTTGGTGGATTTTTATTGCTGAGTGGTTGTACTCACCCCTTTGGGAACTAATATTTCAAATTGAGAGATGCCTCTAGCACCTGTCACACATGGTACGTTTTATGGATTACCATCTGATATTGAGGTCGAGTGCTCGGAGCACCCCTGCTTTAGTGTTCATGATCTGGTGTTTATTCGTGTCCATGTTTTGGTTATGTACGATGTGGGCCTACCTAATGGCCTTATAGTCCAGGAGTTCCTATTTGTCCATGTTCGTTGAGATGGGAGGATCATGGGGATGCTGTCGCCGCCACCAGCCGATGCATCAGGATGGGTATGATAGGAGCGTGTGATTGGTGGAGGTTGACACTTTTTGGGATGGCTGACACTAGCTAATGGATAGATGTATATGTTTGATGTATAGTCGGGTTCTTTTTGGGTTTAGCCGAGCTTACTTAAAGTCTTGGCCTTTTGTTGTACCGACTTGTGAAATCCATCTTAGTTATGTAAATAAAAGTGATTCGGCCCTAATATATATATATATATATATATATATATATATATATGAAAGGTTGTAGTTGGTGTATATTGCATCGTATTATTTAGTTTGTGTACGGGTTAGGGAGATATTGAGTATGCTTCCGTTAATTTGAACTGCGCTGGGACCGATCTAAATGATGTAAACCCCCAGGTTGCATGGACCTACTACAATTGAAATGGTATCAGAGTGGCACGTTATTAGGTCAAGTGAAAGGTAAGTAATATGTGGCGACCCTAGCGGATCGGGGGCCGTGTCAAGGGTTTGTTTGAAAAAATCAAAAGTTACAAGATTTGATTATAAAAAGAAAAGTTCATGAACTCAATTACACGTTTTCTAATAGTTAGGAGATGGAAAGTGTACTATAATGAAAAGAAAACTGTATGTAATAGGTACTGTCGCGACCTCTTTTTTTCTCGGCGCTCGCAATCGGGTACGAGCGCCTAAGGAGGCTAATGGCTCGGCTAAATTTAATTATGCCCGGACTCTCCCAAGTCCACCAATTCACGACTTTAATAATTTGAGTTTTTAACCTGTAAATCAATTTTTAAAATGGAGTCGCCACTAATCAATTTGGGGTGGGTTGATTAGAAACCTAAGTGAAGTATCGGGAGAAATACTCACTCTGCGCAACAAGAGAAATTAGGATCGAGGACTTGATTACACTAGTTAATCACTAATGCCCTTTCGGTACCTGATCTTGTTTAAACCCTGAGGCTTTTTGGATGTTCGAGAGATTTTCCACGCATTTTGGATGTTCGAGGGGTTTTCCATGCATTTTTGGAGAAAAACATTTTTTTGGGTCTTTTTCTATTTTTTTTACATGAAAGGGATTTTTTTGGACATTTTTGGTATTTTTGGAAAAATACAAGTCTTTTAGGCTTTTTCTGATTTTTTTAGCTTTTCCATGAATTTTTGGCTTTTTTTGGATTTTTGGCATTTTTGGAAAATATGGAATATTTTTTATTTTTTTTTATTTTTCGGAAAATAAAACATTTTTTAATATTTTTCGAAAATAAATTATTTTTGATTTTTTTAAAAATAAATTATTTATTTATTTATTAAAAATAATTTAAAATAAAAATTAAAAAGCCGACCCGGAGTCGGATTCACGGGTTGGGTCCGACCCGAGTTGGTGACCCGAACGTGGGCCCGACTCAGATTTTGTCTTTTTTCTTTATTTAAAAAAAAAAAAACTCTAGGCTCAAAACCAAAATAAGCCCATTTTTATAAAAACCTCAGCCCGAAAGCTACCGGCCCACGCGCACGGGCTTGTCTTAGGCGGAAACCCTACCCGGTTCAAACCCACGCCCGACCCACTCTTTGACCCAGCTCACAACCGCGACCCGGCTCGCGGAACCCTACCCGGACGCTAGCCCAGATCCGCCCGACTTCGACCTATTTTCCCCTTCGTCAACCCGGATTTCTGGAGTTCACGAGTCTGGCGATTTGCGGCGCTAATGAGGGACGGAGGGGGTCCGACGGACAGCAGCCCGGCGTCCGACGACGCGACGTCGCAGCCGGCAACGGCCACTCAACGGGATAGACGACGGGGCCCGTGGCGTAGCGGTAGGAGACGCGATGAAGGCCCCCGATTTACTGAGGTCGAGATTCGGGGATGGATGGGTTTCAAGAGAGGGGGGTGCGACGATGGCTACGCAACCGGAGGCGGTGGATACCTGGTGGCGGCAAATGGTGGTGGTGACGACGACAGGGCAGCGACGGCAGTCCCTCGACTCTCAAATCCGGTGTGGCGTTGGTGGGTCAGTCGCGGCACGGCGTCGGGCAGCGTCTACGGCAGCTCCTTTCTCCCTGAATCCGACCTTCCCTCCTCCGATTCCTCTCACTCAGGCCAGATTGTTCGTCGCCGGCCTTCCCCGAAGTCTCTCGGTGGAGGGTGGGCTGAGCTCACAACTCGAGCTCTCTCTCACTCGCTCGTCGATTCCTCCCCTGAAGTCTCTCAGTGGGAAGATCTCCAAGCTTGCGATGATGTTCGTCGACGGAGGTGCTCCTCTATTTATAGGCGAGGAGGTCCGGTCCACGGAGCTTCGACCGGCGGTCCCCTTCGCATGCCGAGCGGTTCTCCTTGGCTAGACCAGCGTCCCATCCGAGCTTATCCAGCGAAGCATGCTCGGCATTGATGGCGCCCGAGATCTTATCCTCTCCGGCCGACGTCGGCCTACTCCCCTCGGCCGTAGGCCATCCTTTGCGCCCGTCGTCATCTTCTGCGCATGGACTACAGAGGCAGAGAAAGAAGGAGCGAGGAAGAAGAAGAGGGAAGAAGAAGAAAGAAGAAGAAGGGGAAAAAGGGGGGTGGGGCCAAGTCGCACGAGCCCACGTGAAGAAAAGGGGGGGCTGTTGCTTTTGTTTTTCTTTTGGTTTATTTATTTATTTATTTATTATTTACTATCCGAAAAGGGCAAATAAATGTTAAAAAACGTAATTAATTAAAAAAACGAAATTTAGGTATCAACAAGTACTAGAAAATATAGATGGTTAACGTGCTTTTAACCACGGGGATATAGTGTATGAGCGCTATAGGTAAACTACTTTATAATTCCGTATTGGTATCCTCAACGAAGTAGACTTAACAGTCTATATAAAAAGTACCCAAAAAACACACCAACCAAAAAATTTAAACTACATAACAAATAAAACTAAAGTTAAAATAAATCCTCCACATTTTCTGAACTTCTTGATCAGGGTCGTTGACACATTCTATCATCGCTAAAAACATATTCACATAATGATCGGGATCATTCGTTCTTTACGATAATAAAATTTGACTATTTTTTACTTTGAATATGATATGTAATAACCATGGCCCATCGCTAAAACTTGAGCACTAAAATTGTAATCATGTGTAATAAAATGAGTTCAATGTTTGAGGGAGAGATGTTTTGCAATCTCTTGTTTCTTCATGAAGTTTAATTAGGCCTTATATTAATCTGTCACTTGTCTACTAAGTTTGATGTCATACATTCACACAATGATATACTTCAGGATCTTTCTTGGTTCTTTCTTATTTTCAATTGTTTATTATCAATAAAATAATGAAGAGAACTAATGGCTGACTTGCTCTAGATTTCAAAATCCGAAGGTGGGCAATCAAGATTTCGTTGCGTCCGTATCAATCTCAAGTGCTCTTATAATCAATATAGATTTTCATTCTTAATTGAGGCAACACTTAATGTTCACTATAAACTCTGAGCACGTGATTAAGTCACTGACTTGCCCCCAAAGCTCCATTTGATTTATTAATTTAAATTTCCATAGAATATTGTAAGTAAAGGACCGTTCATCGGTCAACATTTTACGGGACGAATTTGACTAGGACATGCAATATAAGGTACTAGCATGTGGAGGTGCCCTTAAATCTCGTTCTCAGATCAAGATATAAAAAGAAAAAAATAAAAAAAAATATTATGCCGTTGGGTTGTTGTCAGAATCAATTTGGTCGCTTTCGCGTAAATAGTCAACCCTCGATCGAGTTTTTTGAATTTTGCAGCTTCCATGTGACGTGAATGCTGTGCAATTGTAACATCGTGTGAAAACAAAGTGTTTCATAAGCGAAGTTGGAAAAGAAAAACCATTTCTTTGTGGGTAAAAGCTCCCATAAAATATTACAGATCGTCACCGATCTCCCTCTGCAAATGATTCATGAATTACGGAATAAGTGTAAAAAAAAAGTCATAAACCTACTTTATTGATGTCAATTCAGTCATAAATCTTTTAATTGTGTCAATTGAATCATAAACCTTTTGAATTAGTGCCAAATTAATCCTAAATATTTTGACTTTGTGCCAATTTAGTCATTTTAGTTAATTTTGGCTGAATATATTGACTTGGACAATTTTAATAATATGTTAAAATATTTTCGATTTTTTATAATATTTTCTTTTTCTTTTCTTTTTTATTTATATCCTTTTTCTTCATTTTGACAGTGGATCGGCCACTAACCACCGGCCATGGCCGAGCAGGTTGGCTGGTCTCACTTGGCCATGGCAAGGCTGATCCTCGATAAGTGTCCACCTCGCCACCTCGCCAGATTTGGCCTAGGGAGGCTAACCCTTGCCTGGTGAGGGCTTCCCTCGCCAAATTCGCCGAGGTTGACCCTTGCCCAAGTAGAGGGAGCCCTCACCAAGACTCGGCCTCACCATGCCCAAGCGAGGCCAACTCACCCATGGCCGGCCATTGCACGTGGCCAGTGGTTGGTCATTGGCAAAATGAAGATGAAAGAGAAAGGAGAGAAAAAAAAAATCAGAAAAATCAGGAAAAATATTTAAAAAACCAAAAAAAATATTAAAATTCTATTAAAAATTGTCAACATCATCGCCGATAGTGCCATGTAAGTAGGCCAACATCCATATTGGCAATATTTGATCAAAATTTGTTGAAAGGACTAAATTAGCACCAAGTCAAAATATTTAGAGCTAATTTGGCACTAATTCAAAAGTTTAGGTCTCAAATTGGCACCATTAAAAAGTTTTAGTCTAAATTAGCACCAACTCAAAAGGTTTAAGACTAAATTGTCACTAATGCATTAGGTTTAGAACCTTTTATAACACTTTTCTTGTGAATTACTTTATTTGTTAAAAAAAAAAAAAAGAATACGACGGCCAGCACATTGTCCAAAAGTCAAAAACCCTAATATGGTCAGAAACACCAGATGATAAAGCAGAACGTGTAAGACTTTTTTATAATATATAATGGACCAATTAGCATATAGAACCAAGAAGCTACAAAAGTCAAAAGGAAAGGTGATGAAGCGTGATGTGATTCTGGAACTAATCCGTGAACCCCATGACTTAGTGATGTCTTGTGTGTATGGAGATAGTGAACAAGGGGTGGTCCATTTAGATACACAAAATCGGCAATGAGACCGGGCATGTAGTGCTAGTGGGCAAGATTGATTCCCTGTCTTCTTCAATCTTACAAATAATTTCTTCTAAATTGATTAGTCATGCCCATTACATCTCCCCACATCACCAATTACCTCTGATTAGGGCAAGTTCTTTCAAGGAAAGATCCTGTCTTTTTTATATAATACCTTTTTTGTTGTTGTTGGTGACGTGTTCCTTTTCTAAATTCATTGGAAATCATTTTAGATAGATCGGTTCACTACTCTCTCTCTCTTTTTCTTTTTCTTTGCTTTATACGGGAATATGAGTTTTTCAATTCTCTCGACATTTTATTAACTGTCACCCACAAGTAACATGACAACCAATGATACAGAGCGAGACTTGATGGACAAAGGTGACAAGCTAAATTTTAGTAAAAGAAACTCAAAACTAGGTGTTGAGATTATTTATTGACATGGACTGATACCTATAGTATTTCCTTTTACTAATGAGTAGGGTTTGGATTGAGTGATCAACCTAGTCAGAGTCTACAGTAGCTCCTTTTTGGCTTCCTCTTCTAGATTTAAACATCAGCTTTATTATTTTATGAATTTACTTGGAATCTTAATTGATGAAATATATACACGTTCATCAAAAGTGCACCATCTAAAAAAAATCATTAGTATTGTAGCCACTACCAAGAAGAATGCGTGATTTGTTTCTTTTTGAATATCAAATTACATTACTAGGCAACCATGCATTTAAGTACCTTGAGAGTTGTATTTAGATCCCACATAAATTGAAGCACACTAAGATTTGGAACGATATCGAATCGCTTAAGGACTGTCAACTATGAAAGCATTAGGGACTAACTATATGAATAAATCCTAGCTAGGATCTTCCTGGCTTCTACATGGGTAGGTATTTACATGATCAGTGATGTAAGCATGATATGAGAGAGAGAGAGAGAGAGAGAGAGAGAGAGAGAGAGAGAGAGAGAGAGAGAGAGAGAGAGAGAGAGAGAGATCATAATTCAGAGTGAAGATCTACTCCCTTCATGATAATAATGATAAATATTGAATATATAAGTGTGAGGAACATAATATTGTTTGGCCCAGTAGAGGCTATAAAGAACTATACAATACATCGCGATGATCATAAGATGAGAGCGCATGCTTACAAGAATAAAAATTATTTTGTAGGGCAAAGATCTACCAACTATTTCAAAGCTTGTATTAATGGTTTTCCTTAAATAAAAGATTCCTTAACACATGATTTACTTATTTCAATCAGTCCAAGAGAGATGAACCACCCATGTGCCCCAGAAGCAACGGGAAAACAGGAGGAAGAAGATTTGTGCCAAGCTTAGGTTCTATAATTAGAATAATCACATATGGCTAAAGCCTAACCAAACGTGGCCTTCAAGATAATATCGAGTATACTGTGATCATACATAATAAGATCCATTGCCTCATTCTTCCGCGAAACCTTAAAGCTAGATGCGCAACTAGTACTAAACTAATCTTAAGTTAAAGACACAAAATGATACTTGATTAAGAAGGGCCCCTTTTGTGAAGGTTGAGAGATTAAGTAGGAACGCAGAAAATAGAAAATGATGCCTTCCCTAGGACATCTAACTATATGAAGCAATTAAAGTGACATGTTACTGTATATACTTGATGTAGCATATAGTGCTTATCAAATGTTATGCTGCAAAAAAGATCAATGTTAAATACGAAGAAAGCATTTTATGAATTGAATTCATACATGTCATCGATCATGATTTTGATTTTTTTTATTGGCCAAATATTGATTAGAGTCGAGATAGTTTGATATTCATCAACAGGTTTTCTTGTTTTATGTACGGCAAAAGAGTGGACTTTGGCTTTCATTAAAACTAGTAACTACTTCTAAGCTCATTTA
The DNA here is from genome assembly GCF_016545825.1 of Eucalyptus grandis. NCBI lineage: Eukaryota > Viridiplantae > Streptophyta > Magnoliopsida > Myrtales > Myrtaceae > Eucalyptus > Eucalyptus grandis. Next base: position 21,476,025 of record NC_052620.1, read on the forward strand.
TGAGGCAGCAAATTTTCCAATATCTACTTTATATTAAACCTTATACATTTGCTCCTGACGTATTTCTAATTTGCATCTCAAAATAATCATACAAAAATTATATATGCTATGTACTTGACAATGGTTGGCATGACACAACATGGCATGACTGTGAATAAGACTTGATTTTGATAAGAAGATAGAGAATTTGTATTTATGTTAATCATATCAAAGGATAATTTTATATATGTTTTTTGAACTTTGACTGATATGAAAATCCAATGTTATGCTTTCATTAATTCAAATTTAGGGACAACATTAAATATTTTCTTGTAATCTAGAGACTAGACTGAACATGCACTAAAAGGTCAAGGATCACATTGAACAAATTAATAATTTAGGGATGACATTGCATATTGAACCAAAATTTAGAAATCATTTATGTCATTTTTTTCTCTCATATCAATGTAAGATAAACACAAATGGCAAGGTCCATGTGATGGTTTCAATCATGAAATACAATTACATGGTTAATCATCACACTCAATGAGCGAAGTTGGCGCTACCTTGATTGTTCTAGGATCAAAATCATGTTGCTATGTTCAAATTTTGACATATAGCAGTGTAGTGTTGAGGCACATACCCGTTATGTTACCTAAGAAGAGAAAAGAGCCGTCTTTTAAGGGAGGATGATTATATTATTGACTGAATGTGCAACGAGAAGTTATTTAAGATGTCTGAAATGGGTAGATACTTGATATTAGTAATGGTTAGTTTTAACTTTTGATGTAGAAATAAGTTGGAAAGGAAAAGGTGAGATAAAATTCACTTTTTAACTAGAATATATAGAAAATTCAAAAATTACTGTTGCAACCCTCTTTGCTAGAGATATTCTGAGAGTTTTGGTCATATATCTTAAATAATATATAACTTGTGCATTCGTGTACGTTAATCCCTAGTTGACGTGAAATTAGATGATAGTGTAGAGTTCTCTCTCTCATTCATTTTTGTTTTTTTTTTTTTTTTTTTGGTGTAAATATGTGAATATTATTCATAAGATGAGATACAAAAGCTTAGGGAAATCTCCTAGCATTTCAAGGAGATTAATTATGCGAAAAGATGAAGGAAGAGGCCTCCATACATGCTTGGGAAGACCTATACTATTCGTTGAGTGACGCCATACCTTTTATAACCTTTTAAATCCTAGCTAACAAAAGATGAGGCTCCATTGACTTATTCTGGAATTGTCTACAATTGCATTCTATCCAAATGCGATAGATAGTCACTAAGAAAGATAGCTAGAGGAGTCTCACTTCCAATTTTTACCCTTGGTGGCCCCAATCATCCATTGAAGTTCTGAAGTCCAACCTCTTGCAGAACGCCCTACCTCTCTCATTCATGTTTCATATTGAAGAATAATCATATATACCCACCATCAATTTTCAATTGATCATGCTTTAAATCTAGAGATTGGAAGCTTGCAAATTGCAATATGATATTTAATTACATTAACAAATAGGACATCACATCTTCAGGTCGATGAGGAGCCAGAAATGGACGTAAAGCTACGTAAACTTTAATCAGCAAAAGGGGACCCACGTGAGGTGCATAGAAGTTTTCACATTCTCTTTTACGCTCCAAAGGTTGATAGGTTGCTAAGAATATGAAGGGATTTAACCTAGAAGATAAGAAAAGATCGATGGGTCATGTGTCTGCGAGCGACAAGGATGGAATAAAGGCGAGGTTTTTAATGATGCCTCTTTCTTTTTACGAGGATCCCGTGTAGTTCAAGGGACATATAGGGAGAAGAAACCATTAAACCTACAATTCCCGTACACCAAAAGCATATTAAGCAACTCCTGTTTATGTGGGTATGGATTTCCACCTTTTGCTTGTTAAAAATTATTCTAGAAAACATAACCAAACATAATGTTTAGCCTAAAAAAAAAGATGAAAAAGAACCAAGAAGATTTGTGTAATTATGCCTCTCTTACCACTTAGGAGTTGGAATTCGATTTCTCTGAATGAGCGACAGCTCATATTACACTCTTCCCTTTGTTAGAAAAATTCCAAAAATCCCTTGGAGTGGGTGTTCTTCTCCTTTTCCTTCATATAGACGTACTAGGAACTCCCTGTAATTTTCATTTTTGGCACTTGACGATAGTCATTTTGTTTTGTGATCGTTGTCGTACTCTTCTTCTCTTATCTCTTGCCAGTAGTCTTTCGAAAAAACATGTATAGAACATGCATGGCACGTGTACATGCACAATATCTGCATGGCGGTTGCACGGCGCATGCACAGTAATGCACGAAGAATTGTCACCATCAGCAGTCCCAAATCCACCCAAAGAACACGTCTCAATGGGAAGAGTGATTGCCTTGTACATCGATAAGTATGTGATCAATAACACTGTACTCACCACCTGTTTCACGGCTATGCCGATTGCATACCTGAGCGAGAAGATATTAGAGTTATGCACCAACTTGATTGGTCCCATCCCAATGAAGAAGAAGACCATGTCAGAAAATATATAGGCAATGCACATGGCCATCACCCATATGAGCTTCGTGTGGTTGTGGCCGATGATAGTGAGGCACAATCCAAGGGAGGTGAGTGAGAAGATCATCCCGTCAATGGCCGCTCCACAACAATGGCCGCTGTCCAACCCCGTCGAGGATGAATGTGGTGTCGAGAATGAACATTGTCTTTATGAAGTCAACTATGATGTCAAGAGAAGCTTTTTGTTGGAGAAAGTGTCGTCAGCCTTCTCGAAGATGGAGGGCTATACAGTAGTATGATGTTAATACTAGAGACTTGTTCAACGAAGTGGATCCCAACGGCTCAAATGAGCATGTGGTGGAGAAACAGGTTCGGGTGGAGGAGAAGATCCTGCCGCTCGTCCTCCTCAATGCTCGGCTTGGGGCGCATTTGGTAACCATTCTATTTCTGGAAATAATTTCTGATCATAAATGATTCTTTTTTATTTTGTTCTCGAAAACAATTTCTGAGCAAAAGAACGCATTTGGTAACTGCACAAAATTTCTTATTCTGAAATAGAAAAAGAACATAAATGCGTTTGGTAACTACATAAAATTTCTATTCAAATTCTTTTTCAATTACCTTTTTAGATGAGTGTAAATTTGATATTGAATTCTCATGAACCACTCATCAATATAATTATCTTCTTATGAGTGAATAAATCATATTATATTTTCAATTTCAAAAGAATTCAAATTTAGAATTCTTTTCCATTCTAAATTTATCAAATCATAGAAATTCTGTTGATTAATTATATTTATACTAAGTAATGAAAATATTAACTAATCAAAATTTTATTAAATAGTAAATAATAAACTATAGTATAAACTATAAATATAAATACTATATGTAGCAAAATTTCAATTCCTACTTCAAATCATTTTTTTTTATTTTTTTTCCTTTCTTTCTCCCCTTCTTCTTCTTCTTCAAGGTGGCCAGTCGTCGGCCTTGGGAAAGCTGGCAACCGGCTAAACGAGGGTTGACAACCTCACCGGAGCATCATCGGTCCTCAGCGAGGCCATACCTCGTTGGCCGAGCCTCGCCGAAAGTTAGGCGAGGCTCGGCTGAGCCTTGGCTGGGCGAGCAGCCTTGCATAGATCTAGCGAGGCCGAGCTCGCCTAGCCAACAGCAGGGCTCGACCTCGCGGTGGCTCAGCGAGGTCAAGGCTCGCCGGTGGCCAGGGGAGGCCCACCTGGCCATTGGCAAGGCCGAGCCTCGCTGGTGACCGGCAGCGATGGGTAGCAAGTGGTGGCGGCAGACGACAATGGTGGCAACAGCAGCACTTGAAGAACAAGAGAGAGGGAAGAACAACAAGAGGAAAGAGGAGGAAAAAGAAAAAATAGGTAGACTTGATTCTAGAATTGTTCCGAGGAACAAAGAATCAATTTTTTTTTTTATTCTTGATTCTACTCAAAATCTATTCCCGGAAACAAAAAGTTTACCAAACACAATTCTGTTTAAAAACTACTCCCGAGAACAAAAGAATAGAAATAAATATTGTTTGGCTGGTTACCAAACAGGCCCTTGGTATTCATCTCCTCCTTCTTTGTATATAGTAGCAAGGATTCCTTGTAACTTTCATTTTTGCCAAACCGCAATTGATGATGGTCATTTTGGTTTCATGTTTGTCATTGTACTCTTCTTCTCTTAGTCCTTTGGTAGAAATCTTCTTAGAAAACGTGTATGGAACATGCACACGGCATGCACGACGTCTGCATGGTAATGCACAACACGCACTAAAAATCATCACCACCGGCAACCCCAAATCCACCCAAAGCACACGCCTCAACGAGAATATCTCCAAGGGTGATTGTCTTGTACATGTTTTACAGTGACGCCGATTGTGGACCCCTTGCACATAGCCTCACTGGGAAAATCTCCAAGCTCGGCCCCATCTTGATGGAGAAAAAGACCACATGGGCTTCACGTGGCTGTGGTCGATGATGGTGAGGAAGAGTCCGAGGGAGGTGAGCAAGAAGATCATTCTACCGATATTGCTCAGCAGCAATGGCCACCGTCCGACCTGGTTAAGGAGGAAGGTGGTGACGAGGATGAACACTCTTCACAAAGTCAATTGCAATGTTCATGAGTAGCTTTTTATACCGACTTTCTTGAAAATACGAGGGTTGTACAGTAGTATGATGTCAATGCTAGAGGCCTATTAGATGAAGTGTATCCTAGCGGCACAAATGAGCATGTGGCGGATGGATGGGGTTGAGTGGAGGAGCAGATCTCACCACACACCCTCCCCTGGTGCTCTGCTTGGTGTTCTTCTCCTCCTTCTTCGTATAGACGTAGCAGGCACTCCCTGTAACTTCGTTTTCGCCAAACGGCACTTGACAATGGTCATTTTGGCTTCGTGATCATTGTTGTACTCTAATTCTTTTAGTTCTTTGGCAAAAGTATTTCAAGAAAATGTATATGGAACATGCACAATGCGTGTACGATGTCTACACAACGCATGCATGGCATGCATGAAGAATCAATATCACCTATAGCACCAAACACACCCGAAAAAACACGCCTCGATGGGAAGATCTCCAAGGGTGATTGCCTTGTACATGATCGCCTTGTACATCAATAAGTATGTCATCGATAACAGTATACTCATCACCTATCTCATGATGATGCCGATTTCACATGTGGCCTCAATGGGAAGATCTTCGAGCGGTACACCAATGTGATTGACCCCGTCTCGATTGAGAAGAAGACCACTAACCATAAAGGCAATGCACATGGCCATCGCCTACACGAGTTTCGTGTGGCTGTGGTCAATGATGGTGAAGCACAGTTCAAAGGAGGTGAGCAAGAAGATCATCCCACCAATGCTGCTCGGCAGCAAAAATTGTCATCTGACTCGATCAAGGACAAAGGTGACAACGAGGAGGAACACTCTCTTTATGAAGTGAACTGCGATGTATTTATTTTTATTTTTTTGTCAGTTCTACTCTATTCCTACTCTACACTCACTCTCAGACTTTTACTCTGCTTTTTGCAGGGCGTGGGAGTCGAAACCCACTCTTGAAGCTCACGCGTCTCCACCCCATCCCCTTGCGAGTAGCTTTTTGTCGAAGGATGTGATGCCAACCTTAATTAATCTCACTTTATAATTCACTAATTAATACTTAAAAACATAAAATAATCCTATTAACAGCCCTATCTCACTTCTGGAAATTTCGAAATTGCCCCTAATCTTGCCAAGAATTTACCATAATACCCATTTTATGCCTAGTTATACCATTTTCTCATTATTCTCATTCAAGTTGGAACAAAACCTTTTTGTAATCTCTCAAAGACATTCTAGGCATGATGAAAGCTTTTTAATTAAAACCCAATAATTACAATAGCTTAACATACAATTATTGAAACTTACACAGAGTAAAATCTGAACTAAATAAACAAACAATCAAGCAACCAAGCTCAAGAGTACTAACAACATTATTCTAGCTTAGTCCTTAGATTTTTCACTTACCTTGACTGAAAATTTTAACAAAGCAAGCCTTTAATCACCTTGAAATCAAAATATTTACTAAAATTAACAAGTCTCATTCTTTAGAAAACAACAAAGCTAATTTCATAGAAATAAAGGAAACTCATGAATATACCTTATAGACACTAGATTCAAAGTGAGGGTTTGGACCTTGATTGTCATAAAAGAGAATGGAATAGGGATTTTTTTATTTTATTTTTTTAACTTGAAGATGTGAAGTGATGAAGTTGCGTGTTCAAGAGAGGAATGAGGGTATTTTGAGATCACATTTATTAGCTCAAGTTAAAAGTAATAATATCAATTAACTAGATTTAAAAGTAGTAGATATAAAGTTACTAGAGTTGAAAATAATATGTCATGCATGAGGTCTTAAGAGCTAGGTTCAATGGATTTAATTAAGACATGTGGGCAAAACATAAGGTGATAATTAAGACATTTGTCCAAGCTAAAGTAGTGACAAATGGCATGGTTTGATTAAAAAGAATAGAGATATTATGTTAGTTTGGATAGATACTTTACATTGTATTAAATAAACAGGAAAATCAATATTCATTTGAAATGCTAGTAAATGAGAAAATTAGTTTGAAACCACTAAAATTATTAACAAAAAATATAAAACAATAGGAAAACCTTAACTCAATAAAATATAATGTTTGAAAATTATTCGATACGTATTCAAGAGCATATGGGTCCCCATTGACAATTGTTACACTAATTATATATCCAAAATATCATGAATTACAAAGAAAATTTTGGATTTCACAAACATTTTGGTTTTGGGGCCATCGCCATACTATTTTATTCTTAGTCTTTTACCACAAGTCTTTCTAGAAAATGTGCACGGAATATGCATAGCGCGTGTACAGTGTGTGCGTGCACGGAGTTTGCACGACGCATGCACGAAGAATCGTCATTGCAGACAGTCCTAAATCCACCCAAAGAACATGCCTCAGTGGGAAGATCTCCAAGAGTGATCGCCTTATACATCGATAAGCATGCCATCAATAACACTATACTCACCACCTGTTTCACGGCGTATCGGTTGCATGGTCCTGCACACAGCATCGTGGGAAGATCTTTGAGCCGCACACCGAGGAGATCGGCCCCATTCTGTAAAGAAGAAGACCTTGTACGCAAACACAAGGGCAATGAACATGGCCATCATCCATATGAGTTTTGTTTGGTTGTGGTAAATGATGGTGAAGCATGATTTGAGGGAGGTCCGTGAGAGGATCATCTCGTTGATACTGCTTCGCAGTAGTAATCCCATCTAGTTAAGGAGGAAGGTGGCAACGAGGATGAACACTATCGTTATGAAGTCAAGTGCGATGTTCTCGAGGAGCTTTTCGAGGGAGAAGGTGATGCTGGCCTTCGTAAATGCCTTCTTGATGCTCTGCTTGATGTTCTCCTCCTCCTTCATATAAACACAGCAGATACTCATTATAACTTTTGTTTTTATCAAACAACACTCAACGATGGTTATTTTGGTTTTATGGTCATTGTTATACTCTTCTTCTCTTAATCCTTTGCCACAAGTCTCTCTAGAAAATGTATATGGAACATGCATAGCACGTGCATCATCATCACTGATAGCCCCAAATCCACCCAAAGATCACTCCTTAATGGGAAGCCATAACAGATGAGAAGCTATACAACTCAACTCTAACATAATTACTCTCTTTTAGGTACTTGAATATTTCCCAACTGTTCTGGTTCATTTACGGTTATTACTTCTGTGAACATAGTAGCTAAATAATCCCAACGTGTTACATAAGGTAGATATTGTATAACTGTTCAATTTTCCGCAATTTTTTCCATTCCTCTGTGTAAATAACCTAATATTGGTTCACAACCAATAACATCTTCACCATATAGAGTAAGGATGAGCCAAAGAACACCATGCATTGATGGGTGGTGAGGGTGTTTGTCTTGTACGTCAATAAGTATGTCATCGAAAACACTATACTCACCACATGTTTTCATAGCAACGTCAGTTGCACACCCCTGCACACGCAGAGTGGGAAGATCTCCAAGTTGTACACCAACGTAATCAGCCCCATCCCAATGTAGAAGAAGACCTCGTCTGAAAATCATAGAGGCAATGCACATGGCCATCACCCACGTGAGCTTCGTGTGGCTGTGGTCAATGATGGTGAGGGACATTTCCAGGGAGGTGAGCCAGAAGATCATCTCGCCGATGCTCCTCAGTAACAATGGCCGTCTTTCGACCCAATTAAGGAGGAAGGTGGCAATGAGGATGAACTTAGTCTTTATCAAGTCGACTGCGACATTCTTGAGGAGCTTTTTGTCAAAGTAGGTGATGGCAGCCTTCTCTCTATAAAGTAGTATGATTTCAATGGCAGAGGCCTATTGGACAAAGTGAATCCCAATGACGCAGATGAGCATGAAGCGGACGGCGGGGTCGGGTGGAGGAAGAGATCCCACCACTAACCCTCCCTGGTGCTGTGCTTGCTGTTCTTCTCCTCCTTTTTCTTTTAGACATAGCAGGAACTTGATGATGATCATATTAATTTTGTGTTTCTCATTGTAATCTTGTTTTCCTAGTTCTTTGTCTGAAGTCTTTCTAAAAATTATGCATGCAACATGCATAGTGAGTACACGGCATATTTATGAAGAATCATCACAACCGGTAGCCCGAAATCAACCAAAAGAGCACGCCTCGATGAGAAAATCTTTGAGGGTGATCGGATTGTATATCGATAAGTATATTATCAATAACACTATACTCACCACCCATTTTACGGCGACTCCAATCGCATACCCCTGTGCATGTAGCCTTAGTGGAAAGATATGCGAGATAAGTAGCATTGACACTAATACTCGATACTCGACACAACACAACACGACATGCTAACATGTCATTTCTAAAAAAAATGAAGAGTTTCAACGTGTTGGGATACGTTATATATTAAATGCATATTTTTATCATTTTTACAATTATTTTTGTCAAATTAATTTGATTCAAATTCACAAACAAATAAATAATAAAAGTATAGCTTAGAAAGAATTTATACTAAAAAAATTAATCCACCATTTGTTAATATCATTCATTTTTTCAATTTAACAAATTCAACTCCATTCAAATAATTCATAGAACTTGGGAAAAAAAAAACAATCAACATTCTAAACCCGTATGTCAATGCATGTTGGAAGAGGAGAAGAAAAACAAACTTAGAAGGTGAATTATATGTTACGGAAAGTGAGAATCAAAATAAAAGACAATACTAAGTTTTTTTTTTTCTTTCCCCTTTGTTATTTTTATTATTTTTTTATTTTTTACATATTTCCATTTTGACTCATCATTTATTAAAAAAATTTAAATTTGACCCCATGCGTATCGGAATTCCAAACTTGTCTAATAGTATTCTAGATTCACGTGTTTGAGAATGTCAAGAGAGTTGATTAGATGTCAGACTTTTCGACACATATTAATCGAATGTCAAAGAGTGTCAGACATATGTCGAAATGTCTAATATAATATGAACGCTCTAGGAAAATGTCGGTGCTTCCTAGGCGAGATGTACACTATCATGATTGGCTCTATCTCGATAAAGAAAAACACCATGTAGGAAAACACAAAGGCAATGCACATGGCTATCACCCGCATGAGCTTCGTGTGTTATGGTCGATGATGGTGTGGCACAGTCCAAGAGAGGTGAACGAGAAGATCATCCTCATTTTTCATAATTCTCCCTAAATTTGACATTGTTCTAAAATACCCCTAAAAAAATCTCAACTTTGTCCCAATTTTTTAATCAGAAAGAAAGGATTAAAAATTCTCAAACATAGACCAGAAAATTGGAGATGGAAGATTTCTCTAAACACGTGAGGACAGCTGTAATGAGAACGTTGTGGACTCAAGGGAACATAATAGGCGCTTTCTTGCATGTGAAAAGATTAGTGTAAGGTCATTGAGTTGTGAGAGGAGAACTTTGCCAGGCGCAAAACGTGCGATGATGAGCACGTGTTGGTCGGCCAGCAATTATTATCACGGGCTGCATACTCGCGGATGTATTAGGTCAAAATGATTAAGATTAGAGAGAGCTGTAGAACAAAGTTGAGTGCTAAGACCTTTGTGGGATGATGAACTTTTGGAATTCGGTCACCGTTTCAAAAGGGTATTGAGAAAGAAGCTACGCACTCAATCACTCACTTAGTGGCGTGACGGCTAAGAATTTTGAAGATCCAATATCTTTACCAATAAGGTATAGGTGAATCAGTATTTACAAGGAAAAAATAAAACTCAATACCCATGTTGCTTTTCAAAATGGTATTAACTGTAGATCAATGGATTCCTCTCTAGCATGAGTTGTTCCACGTAGATGGAGATCTTCGATCCTGCACCATACTCTCCTGCGTTTCACCTAATTCTAAAATGTCGTCGTATGCAAGGAAGATATGAATAAAAGGCCGAAAATGACTGAAACACGCATGAAGCATGCAGAGCAGAAGATCCACATCCATTTGGTAAAGACATTCATTTTAAGGATCACTTTCATGTTTCCTAGACCGTCAGAAAAGGATCAACAATCGATAGAATTCGATACGACCGGATCATCATAACCGTTGTCCGCTGAGATCCACATGGGACACATGATCAATTAACTTATCATATGAAGTCGAGGGAAACATCTTCCCGACGTGTCTTCAAAAGGGTAATTTTGGTCACTCGAAGTGCACATTAGAGGTCACTTAGGCCAGAGCAACATTGAGCTGATGTCATCCTACCTTTAGGCTCAGGAAATCGACTTACAATGAACTTTGACCATCAAATGTAGAAAATAAAACGCTTTGTGAATCGTCTGATTCTTTCGTCCATGTTTTCCTGGTGATGAATACGGTCGCATCCACAAGTTGAGTCGCAAGAAAAGGCATCATCGGTTATGAAGAAAATTACAGATGCACGAGGTTCTCTTAAATTGGACAATGAGATAGTAGTTGGTTAAATCCAACCGAAATGTCCTACATAAAACCTCGCGGCAGTGTCTGGAGAAGGCTCAGTCCTTATCCCTGCACTAATTTTTCTTGTACAATAACCTCAAACCTACCATCATATGGCTCAACTTTCTGAAAGATAAGATCTTTTGCTGGCTCCAACTAGAGACTTATACAATCTGTGTTCATTGAGCGACTTCAGTACCTTGATCGGCTTCTTACCCTGCAAAAACAAGCCACTTCCTATAAATCTGCCGGACACCAAAAATCCAGTTACCAGTCAATACACAGTAGACTACACAAGAATAAATAAGATAATCAATTCTTGTGCGAAGTGCAATAAATGAATAGGTCGTTTGGCATAAAAGCTACCTTGGAGATCGAGACACAGATTGAGAGCGAGAGCGGGCACGAGATGGGGAACGAGACCGGGAACGTGAAGGGGAACGTGAACGAGAGCGTGAACGAGATCGAGAGTAATATCTTCGGGAACTCCTGCTTCTACTAGGACTTCTACTGCGCCTATACCTTCTGCAATACAACACATAAGGATGTAAAAACACATTAATTTTATTTGTTATGCATCAACTTCTATGACAACCACCTCATTCTTGGGATTATCCTTGGAGAAAACCACTTATTGCTGGTATTAGATGATCCAAAGACAGAATGAAAACTGACAATAGACAGAATGAAACTCAACACTTTACAAGATGACCAACTGAATTTTATGTTCATTCTCTAGGGAAAAGACCAGCCTTCGGTAAATCAAGACATTGTCCAAAAGGCACTAAATAAAACTCCTCTGATTCTGTAACACGTTAGTAAATATGGCAAACACAGAAGGCATAGAAAAGATATATATCTTCTTTCTCATGCAAATGAAATTACTACTAGCAGTACAATAAAATAAAACTCCCCTAATTCTGTAACATGTTAGTAATATGGCAAACACAAAAGCCACAGGAAAAGAGATATATACCTTCTTTCTCATGGAAATGAAACAACCACTAGCAGCACACTAAATGTGGTCCCATGCAAGTTTTCACATTATTGAAAGTTCTTTGATGATAAAAGACCGACCAAAAAACACTTCTATGTTGAACCATGTAAGTGCTTGACCAAAGCTGGCTATGTTAAGGCAATCGACAAACAAAGAACAATCCACAATGATAAAGTGTTTGGCCTTGGTACCACTGGAAAAAGGTGAAAGGCAACTCCACTACCAACCAATTAGCCTAGTCATATACTCAGTCACCTTTTAGCAAGAGTAACTATTAGGTTTCAGAAACTAACCATACAAGCACCTAAAAACATAAAAAGAAATTGTTTGCTATTACAAAAACAATTCACCATACCTTGGAGGGGAACGGCTGTAGCTTCTGCTGCGGCTCCGATGTCTGTAGCGACTTACTCGGTTTGTTTCTGCTATCTTCTCCAGCCTTTGTCGCTCCTGTTCCCGTTTCTTTGCCATTTCAGCAGCAGTATCTTTCTTAACTGCAAGACAACCAGTCATAAGCTAGTCTTCATGCAGCACAAAAGAAGACAGCTGGGGCCTATTTGGTTTAAGAAAACCACTTTAGTGTCTACATTTTTATCTAAAAATGAAAACAACACAGAAATTACTTACTATCACAAACTAAATACTGTTTCCATAAGAAAACGAAAAATATCATTCACTTTTATAATGACAAGCAAGAAACTGTCTTCAAATTTTTATTCCGAAGGAGAACAGAGTTTACTTTTCAGTGTTGAACATGCTTCCTATCTTTAAAACCCCACTCATATAGGTAGCCAATTTTTTATTCAGTTAAAAATTCTATTTTCATGAGCCAAACTCATTCCCAAGGAAACAAAAAGCCTAAAGCCAGAAAACAGTTCCAGTTTTCATTTGAAACGAACTCAAATCAGCATACACATTTGAGAGAGAGAGAGAGAGCAGTGAGCAGTAGAAACAATAAATTTGAACTTTCTTGCAGTATCATGGGCCATACTTTGCTTGTTCAGCTGTTTACTCATTATTCTCTTTAATCGCTCTTGAGGAGTTTCCCTTTTCTCTCCCTGTTTTGATGGCCCCCCAGATGTTCCTTTTGTTAACTTTGCTAAAGCCGAAGAAGTGCTGCAAAAGGTACAGTTGACAAAGTCAAAAGAAGAGTCTCAGTACATGCAAAAGTGCCTGTGGTTAACCCTTATGTCTGCAGACGCATACTCATTAAATGACATCAGAAAATACAACAGGTTACAGATCCAATCATGTACCTCGCTGATGGTTTCTGTTTAGCATTCTTTTCCTTGTCAAGGGACACCCCAGATGCAGGATCTACATGCAGGGCTTCAAGTATGTGACTGGATGATGGCCTGCAACACGGAAAGGTGTTAGGAATACTGATAGTATATCACCCATCTAAACCAAGCACAACATACGAGTCCAGTTTCAGGGGAAATATGAGCTTCAGAAAGGAAGCTTCCTTCCCTTTCCCTCTTTGCATTAGGTCGTTAATATTAGGCCTGATCTATTCTAGATCACAAAGGTTTGCCTCAGGTAACAAAACGGGGGGGTAAGCTGCAGCAGTAAACACTGTCCAATCTATCTTTGCAAGAATTAAAGGTCCAGTGCTCCGACCGGTTAGGCACATCAGCCTGAGATGGAGGAGATGATGGTGGAGAAAGTCCTTCAAGCTTTGGTCCCCCTGAATCACCAGAGCCCCCAAATTCAGTAATAAACTCTATCTTAGGAGTTTTTGGCTTGCTTCTATGACCATCATTAGCGTGTGATCCACGACCATAACGCCTGGAGTATGACGGTGAATATGACGGTGACCTCGATCTGGATCTGCATAAGCAAGAAGATGAAACAGAATTTACCAACATCTTTAGACAGGAAGTTAAACTAACAGCGGTCCACCTTCCAAAGAATGATTACATACCTTCGAGAACGGGGATAAGCATCATAAGTTGGACTTCGTCTAGTCTCCCTAAAAATTAAGACAAGGCAGCATTAGATGCTAGATTACATGACAGAGATCCACTCTGTAGAAAGAAAACCATTCTCTCACTATGACAGAACCAGTCAGTGATATATAAGACAAACACATAAACAACTGCCTTCTTTCCCTGCATTTGCAGCAAATGGACATCTTAAATTTTCTACTACAAGACACTTAACTAAAATACCTTACCGGTAGGGATCATGATGAAGAACTCGGGTCCCTGTTACGCGGGCAGCTTCCCTTTCCTTCTCCCTTTCAATTTGAGAAGCCTTCCTCCTCTCCTTTCGACTGAGCTTTCTCTGAAAATGCCAAAGAATGTAATTAACAACTTTATCCAATCACTGTTTATGACAATGTAAGAATCTCCACCAATTGAAGTCAGCTTACAATTGCAGGATCGCCTTTGATGACTTCCTTTTGCCTTTTCTCTTCCTCTTTAGCCTTTTTATCCATATGGACAAGCCAGCCATACCTTTTCACTCCAAAGTCTTTTGCAATTGCATCCATACCTTCATCATTACTATCGTCACTGTTAAAATCTTCATCTACATCTTCATCATCGTCATCCTCCTCCTCCTCATCATCATCACCATCTGAATAAGCATTTTCCTCCTTCCCATCCATGTCATAAGAGAATCCCACCTGTGAATAGGAGCCCTTGCTTGCAGGAGGCTGTGGCTGCTGAGTTCTGCTAGAAACAGAAGTAGAAAGACTCTAAACCAAGGCTGCCCAACATAAGCCAGGAAAGGGAATGCCAAGATAAAATATAATACATACTACTAAAAAAATCTCACCTGGTCAAGATCGATCTAAGGAGGGAAAAAAACAATAAAGATATCTCAACATATATGCAACAAAATTTCAAGAATTCCTGACCTGTCAGATGCAAATAAAGCAGTAGTTTTTGCTTCCATTTCTTGATTCACATGTTGCAAACCCTCCACATCCGTTACTGTCAAGGTCAAAGATTAGATTGTAAAGATAAAATGAAAAGAAGAGCAATAGAATTGACAATAATATTAATTAACCACTCTCATGTATTGTGCTCATACTTAAGAGATAGACGAAAAAAGTGCATATCAAATGTTGAACAAATTTAACGCATCATATTCAAAAAAGTACCGACATCCTCTACGTCGATGCTTAACTAAATCCCGATAACGCTCAAAATTAACAAACTCCTCTAGTTCTTCCTCCTCTTCTGACTTTTCCTTAACCCGAGAGTGCTTTGACTCCCGAATAAAATCAAGCAGTGCACGTCCATCAAATCTGCAGATGAAGAGTAAAAGATATTAAGATCTTGAAAGGTATAACAGAACAAGTTGAGGCTGACATGAGAAAAATTGTTGCTTTCCGTTGTGGAGGAGAGAATGAGGATACGGTGGACAAAAAATTTTAAACACTGATTATTACCTGTCAATTAGAATATCCTCTTTCCCATTCCATGGTATCCTAAAAAAGAAATTGAAAATTAGGTCATCTTCATATCAGAGTAAAATTAAGCAATTACATGAAAAAAGTTGCAAAAAATTGGACATGAAAATGACGAACATAAATACCACCAAAAAAAAGTTCATCAGCATTTCCAATGCCTAGACTTCAGACCAAGTTTCTTATCAATGCCAAAAGCAAGTCAATGTTTGTGCATAATTTCAATAAATACAGTCCCCTCATATGAGATGTTGTGCTGACAATTGACTTTGCACCAGAAAGATAATTTCTTCCATGATTCAGTCCATATTATACAGGCTCTTAAAATGGACACCCAATGCATAATAGCCTCTAATGATGTCTTTGTTGTAGATTTCCCATGCAATATTTATCTAATAGAAAAATTTCACTCCACCACAAAATCTCAAGTTCCAATCATGTTACATCCAACAAGGCTAAATATCCCAAACAGGCCTTTTCCAACTTCACATCAACAAAACAAAATGGAGGAGAATTTCACCTCACACATCAACTATATCAGGAGACAGCATATAGCTACCTCCAACTCATCCAATAGTATTCAACCTTGTAACTCGCAATCTTAGACGCCCAAAGGAATGTATCCCATCCCATGATATCTAAAGGTTGCCAACTTTTCAGACTCAAGAAAAAGACTACTACACAATCTTCTTTGCACACCAACCTCATTCGTCTAATAAGAACATCCCATTTCCAGGCAACTCATCAGAAGCTAAAAATGTGTAATTTTTAAACCCGCAACAAAACCTATGGACCTATTTCACAATCTGGGTACACCACACGAGCAGCGAAATCACAACGGAGGCCGAAAATTCAACAGCTTGACAAATGTTACAGTCGGAGGAGGCAGCAGATGCTAAACCGAACACAACGCCACGCAACCCTTTCCTAAAATTTAAGCTCCCGAATGAAAATCGCAAGTCCAAAACTCAACACCCATCAATCCCAACCAGAAAACTACCAATTCCTCGAGATCGCGACCCCAAAACCACACGTTATCACCATCAATACACGGTCGAACCACGAAAAAATGAAAAGAGAAGAAAAAAAGAGGAAAAATGAAAGAGGCGGAGCGGAGGAAAATGAAAGAGGCGGAGTGGGGTGGTGTCGGCGTACAATCCTTGCTGGTCCTGGGTGGCCTGGTAGAGGCCGTCGTCGCGGTACATGCGGCACCGGGAGCCGACGGCCTGGATCGACTGCTGCGGGTCGCCGCGCCTCTTGGCCAGGAACACGGCCCGCCGCTGGGCCCTCTTGCGGGCCGCGTCCATCATGTCGTGCACCTTCTTCTCCGACCGCCGCGCCTCGTGCCACATCTTCGCCTACCTCCCCAACCCCCCACCGATCGATTTGCCTCTTCGAGAATTCGAAACCCTAAAGCTCGATTGCGCGCAGTAGAGAGAGAAAGAGACGATAGAGAGAGAGAGAGAGAGAGGGAAGGGGCGTCTTCTGTGGTGGTACGTCGATGCTTCTGGACTGGAGTCTCCGTTGGCGGGGTGCGGCAGCGTCCAGGCGTCCTCGCGTGCTCCCGCGATCTGCGCCGTCCACGTCAGCACGCGGCGGAGGCGAGATTTAGCCAGGGCCTGTTGACGTTGATTTTGCCCGATTGAGAAAGTTCGGGGAAATTTTCGATTAACCACCCCCCTTGTCCCGGGCTGTAGTGATCCCCCTATTTTCATATGACCATGTAATTTAACCCGTCCTGATAAATATAGCGTGTTTTCTCGACTATGGTCTCTAGCCTATGCTCTTCTTAGCGATTTCCATGGATAATGTGCTTGGACCGGAGGTGCACCCACTTTATGTAGGTTTTTGAATGAGTGGTTTAAATTGGGTCAAAGCATGTTGAAGAAAAGATTTAGGATCTGCCCACTTGTGGGATGCCAGTCACCCTAAGACTCGACCTTGTGAGTTTTGTTGTTGTTTGACTTGTGGTACAATGAATTTTGTCCTCTACCATGCATGCCCAAGCCTAAACTAGAAGTTGATTCCCCAAGTTTAATTGTATACGGATCAGACAATGAATTTGTGATTTCGATTTTCGAAAATTCCCATTACTTTTTGCCATTAGGCCAATTATGCATTTGTAAATTGCTCTAAAATTAATACCAAGATATGCATTTGAATCTCTGTTCTTTGATATCTTCATTTATCTATTTGATCTTACAAAAATTTTACCTATGCGATATTAGGACTAAGAATACGTGGGTTTATTAGAATTCTCCCAAGTTGGACATCAAAATGTGGTGACAAACAAAATTTGGTGTGAATAAAAATATGTTAATTCTAATAGAAAAAAAATTGTGAAAAAGTGTGAATTGATCACTAATCTTTTGAAGTAGAAATATGGGGACAATACTTTCTTAGGAGAAAATATACAATAATATCATACCGTCAGATCACATGCTAATGTGGCACACATGTGTCTAGTCAATGCCACTCAAAATTTGACACGTGTAAATTTGGAGCATCTCAAAATAAGAAAAAGAAACATATTGGTTGTCCCTGTAGGTGAAAAGTAAAGAATTAATTGCCCAATAAATACCTTCCAAATTTCAATTGAGTGCGTTTTCATCTTCTCCACTAAGCTCATTTACACTCCTTTTCTATTTCATTTTCTTTCTGAAACGAAAACCTCCATTGGAGAAAAGCGAAACTTTGAAGGTAAAATCCCCATTATAGAGGTGTGAAGTTTCGATTTGAGTAGCACTTGGTTCGGTCTTCTTCTCCACTCTTTTACTCTTTACTTCTAGAACTTTTGCCCTTTCATTGACTTTCCCCAATTTTTCTTTTTTCTATTTATCAAGGAAAAAGGATCATAACAAAGGTGTCGAGCTCCGGTTCATGCTACACCTAGTTGAGTTGCCCTATCAACCCTTTTTCACTCTTTTATGTTTGGAAAATTTGTCCTTTCATTAACTTTCCTCTTTTTTCGTTTCCAAAGGAAAATTTTCCGTTATGAATGTGCAAAGGTAACTTTGCACAACAAAGAGGTCTGAAGGTTGAGTGCAACACTCCACTCTAGTTCTGCAATGGAAAGATGGGAAAGGTTAAGTGCTACACTTCACTTTGGATCACGCAAAACAAAGGTGCGCTTCAGCTCTACTCGTATTTTGCATTTGCAAAAATCTCAATTTTGTAAATGAGCCGTACTTCCTTCCAATTCAATCTTTTGTAGTCTTTTTCCAATCATATAAATTGTTGTATGTATATTATGGCACATTGCTTGGATACTACCAATCTAAATCTCATCAATCGGCTAAAACTTAAGCATATTTATGCGTGGATGGAGTGATTTTAGAAAGTAAGCTTATGCAAGTGAGCTGCTCTTAACAATTCCGAGGAACTCAAATGATGGTCACCAACTAATTGTTTTCACCAATGATCTTGCAATGGAAGAAAGGAAAAAAAATTAAAACCCTTAACTCAGGTTGTAGTCACACTACTCTAATGAAATTCTTTCTTTTCTTCCATCTATCATAAATGCTACCGAATGATTAAATAACTTAAATAGAGATTGAAATTTCAATATAGAAGAGAACAGTGCTACCAATGAACTGCAAATAAGATTTTTCTTTTCAAAGCTTGCAAATTAGTGGTTATATTAGATAAACCAAAATGTTGTTTTTGCTAAATAGTTTTTGAAAGGTTTCTAGATAATTCACGTTTGATAATTTCTTTGCTTGGACTAAATCTATTTTTGATTATCATGACTATAAGTTTAACTACCAATGACATTATAAAGCAAAGATGCACGAAGGTTGAGCAATCCACATTCATTGCGAAGTAGAAAGATGCGAAGGTTGATCATGATTGACCACTATTAAGCGCACTAGCAAAACCACTCAAACGCTCTCATTCTCTAGTCGTAATAGGTTCTCTCTCTTATGTGGATGCTTTAGATTTTCTAGGCAAATTTCTTGTAATTTGTGATGACTAATGACGATGGTAGATTTTCCTAACTAATATATTCACATATATGTGGTAGATTATTCCTAATACCTCTAGCTACCTTGACTTGTTCTTAGCATAAACGGGATGGCGTCATCTTTTTGTATAACTAAACATGTTTCACTTTATCTTTCTTCTTTCAATAATTATAATTTTTTTTTATTGCATAGGCTCCAAAGGATAATAGCATCGTGTATAAGGTCGATAAGGGCCTGTTTTATTCTAGTAACTGATTTTATTCTTTTTTTCCTAGGAATAGATTTTGAACAAAAATCCGTTTGGTAAATTTTTCCCAAGAACATACAAATTTGTTCTCAAGAATATATTTGAAGTAGAATTAAAAAGTAAAAAAAAAAAAAAAAGTTACTTTTTTTGCTTTCGAAAACAATTCTAGAATCAAGCCTAATTTTTCTTCTTTTCGCTTCTCTTTTCTTTTATTTCCTTTCCTTCTTCTTCTTCTTCCTTTTGGTCAATCACCGGCCTTGACCATGGCCAGCGACGTCACGAAGTGTCGCCGGCCCCCAGCAACACCGAGCCTCACCGTGGTTCGGGTCGTCGGGGCGATGATCGAAGGAAGAAGAAGATGAAAAGGGAAAAAGAAAAAAGGAAAAAAGAGAAAAATTTAATAAAATTATTAAAAGATTAAAAGAAGATGATTTGGACTAGAAATTTTAAGAGATTTACCAGATGCATTTCTATTCTAGGAATATAAATTTTAGGTAGTTACCAAACACTTTCAAATATTCAGAAATTGTTCTGGGAAACAAAATAAAAAATAATCATTTTTTAGAAGAAATTGTTCCCGAAAATAAAATGGTTACTAAACGCACCCTAAACAATTTGAATTTAGAATTAGCATGACATTTGCTAATAAGAACGAAACTTATAATAAATACAATGCATATGCAATTTGTAAGGAATTTGAAGTGCAAAAAGGACAAAAAAAGCAAATAGTAACAAAGGAATAATGTGTAGATGCACATTTCATTGTAGTTGTGAAGGAAACTACAACAAAGAGCAAAGATTATGATTTTGTTTGAATTTGTCAATTGTAATGAAAAGCAAAAAGAAAAAAAATCGCAACATTGAAGTTGTTGATAATTTTGAGTGTGCTTGAAGAAAGCCACATATTATAGATGAGAATTGCGGAATTTTGTAACATGCTGCAAATGTATACACTCATTTCATATATTAGAATTTTTAGGCTAAATTCGCGCATGCTTTGTGTGAAATATGTTCTTAGATTAAAAGTCGATAGGCCATTACATACTTGTATTTGGGGAACTGAAAGTAGTGAAAGGAAGCATATTGTCTATTTTAGTCCAAGCGATTCTATCATTACATGTAGTTGCAAATTATTTGAAATGCAAGGATAGCTATCCCGGCATATTTTGTGTATCTTGACTCATGTTATGAATGTTACAAGTATTCTATCACAATACATTTTGAAGAGGCGGACAAAAGCTATAAAATAAGGGACTCCTTGTGATGAATGGTGTTTACTAACCACCATCTATGGTGCTTTTGCTATCTCTTTGCACCATAGATGTTGTGAGCTACTAATAAGATTGCTTATTATTGACTTTATTGTGATAGTATATGGCAAGTGCAAATCTTCTTTTCTCACATTGAGTCGTATTTAATCATTGTTTTTAGATAATTGGAGTGTGGATGCAATCTGAAAGAAGATCACTAGATTAAGTGCAAGGAACTTCTATAAGGATTTGTAAATAGATGGGCTTTTGCATGCTTCATGTGAAATGGAAGTCCTCAAGTGCCTAGCACCTTAGATATATATATGGTTGTTATTGGCTATTTTAATGCATTTTGAATCATGGGCTCTTTTTTTTTATTTTTGTTGCCTTTACATGAGCTTCCATGTAATTGAACAATTTTTGTCTACAAATAGCTCTGTGCAATTTTTCTTAGTTGTTGTGGATAGACAAGATTTAGAATGCTATTGCAGGGTATAGGAAAATGCTAAAATATGAGCATATTTTTATAGATTGCCTATTGAGCTTGGCACAAAACAAGTACCAGAAAAAGATTTGGCCCTTAGTTTTATTAGAATTTAACCTTAAATGATGACGAAGAATTTGCTTTTGCACACTAGATCTATGCTATAATCACTTTGTTGTACACCTCATGTAGTGATTCAAGCTAGCAGTTGTGGGAGAATACATGTGAAAGTAAAAGATCCCGACCCTAAGCTTCTATAATTACTGATTAGCTGAGGCAGAATAATTCATCATGTATATAGTTTTCATTCATATAATTTAACTGTTGTACTACTTCAATAACATTCTCAACTCTAGAAATGAATAAAAAGCAACTCTTTTTTTTTTTCTCCTTTACTAGTGTCTAATGGATACATCTTGTCAAAATTATCACTCGATGAATTCGACGCAGTATTTTATTAATATTTGACAAGCTGAATTAACTCTTTATCTACATGGGGATTTCCAATTGGGATTAATAATCGTCATCTTTATAAATAGTCCATGCTTGCCACGGACGTCTCTATCTTGAATGAGTTTTATGTTCAGGTTATCACTAAAGAAGATTAGGATGTAATCTTGCATTTCATGCAATACCATAACCTAATGAGGAAATAGGAAATTGATATTCTTATTTTAGTAGTACTTGTGAAGATTTTCTCCCCAATTGAGTTCATAGCAATGAATGTTAATGTACAATTTGTATCCAAACATTTGCTTGGTCAATATACAGTGGGAACATAAATTAAAAGAAATCACCTCACTTCATCCTAAATGTATCCAAATCATCACTTTCATTAATCCATGCATTTAGGAATTTTGACGAATATTTAGCTACATTAGAATGTGTCAATAAATAGTTTAGCAAGTATAATACTCGAGATGTAATTTTCAAAAAAAAATAACTGCTTACACATAAAAGTAGATCATTGTATTGATCAACAATTCCACAAAAAAATAGGCATTAATTCTAGCAACAATAATAAATTGTACAAGTCCCAAAAACCATTTACAAATCGATCCCACCTATGTGGAAGTGCATGCTCATAGCAAAAAAAACTAGAAGCTACACTAACTGAAGTTAGCTAACTAGCTACACTTTTCTGATGAACTTGTCTCCTCATTTTAGAGTCAAAAGCCATCCTTCATCTTGCTCATTTTGCCACATGGCCTCTTCTGACTCTCTTTGATTACATGGATCTTTTCTCTCTCAACTTGTCGATGGCAACCCACTTCTTCCGATAGTCAGTTATACAAAATGTCCTTAAATTGCTGCAACATATTGCAATCATTTTTTGTCATTACTTTAACTTACAATTTTTAAGTTAAAATCATGCTTAAAAATGTTGAATTTCATCTCGAATAAGTTAAACATGTTCACCAGCACAACCAGAGGAAAAACAAAGTAATCTAAACAATAAAAGCATCATATAAAAACTTATGTGAAAAAATGGGTTATTCAAGATTAGTTAGGCAACCTGAATTGCCTTCTGATAGAAGTTACACCAACCCAACAATCACCTAAAATGGCTACAAGCTCTATTATGTTCATCCCATGGAGTTCAAATTCCATACATCTCGAGATAAAATCACATCACTCATAGATATCATAAGTAAAAGTTAAAAATTCAACACAAAAAATAACACACTATCAATTAGCATAAAACATTGTTTCAACAAACCAATAATAGCTAGCACAAAGATTTATGCAATTCTAAGCATGTCTGAAGAAAATGAAGGGACAAGACTCTATATTCATCCACATCTAAACCCAACACCAAAAAAAAAAAAAATTGATAAAAATAGAGTTCATGCTAATCATAGATAACTTTAGCAACTTCAACAAAAAAAATTGAAAAACTATTATATCATTGTAAAGTCTAACAAAATCAGTATTTTGAATTAGTAAAAGCTCTTACTCATAACCTCAATACTGTTATAGAATAAGGGAATAAGTTGTAAAAAGTTTCATGCATGGATTCTACTTAATTTACTTCAGATAGCAAATTGAGAAGAAATTAAGATATATTTGTGCAATGCAAATACTGTTTCTATCTTGAGAAAGATCAACACTAATAACTGCAAACTATTATTAATATCAATTCTGCCAAAAAAATGAGAATATTAAAATGACTACATGCAAAAATAAGCTAAAATAATTGATGGAATTATTTGATTACATTAAACAAACATCATACCATGTGCAAAGTGCCTCCTACGTATAAAGACACTTTTCTCTTTCTCTTTTCTGTAGCACCCTTGATTTGAGTATCTTATACACTTTTTTGGCTTATTTGAAGGGGATCAAATACTCAAATTCCACAATTTTTTGTATATTTAAATTCGTCATATTCCACCAAGCAATCAATATAATATTTATCTATTAGAGATTGTATTTTGTTTGTGATTTGGGAGCGAAAATGCAATAAAGTTGTAGTTGCAAGCTTATTTGTAACATCACAATTAGCCTTGTTGTTCATAACACCATAATACCAAAAGCTAACTGTATCAATCTCTTTAAATGCAATATCTTTGATTTAACCACATAATGATAGTTTTATGCAATATCTTCACAATAAGTCATTTTGTTTTGTAACTTTTGTTCACCTTTTCAAAATAGTTTTATGCATGTAACATTTACAACATTTGTCAAAACTCATAAAGCATGCTTACATAACCATCATTGCATTTCAAATAACTTGTAGTTACATGAAATTGTAGAGTCACTCAGACTAAAATGTACAATATGTTTACATTCACTACTTTTGGTTTCGACGATATAAGTGTGCAATGACCTATCAATTTCTAATCTGAGAACATGTTTAAATAAAACATGCAAAAACTTGACCTGGTTTGTAACATATACTTTTGCAACATGTTGTAAAATTCTATTATTTTCAACTATAAAATATGGTTTTCCCTGAACATACTCAAAATCATCAATAATTTTAGTGTTGCACATTTTTTCAGCTTGCTTATCATAATGATTGACAAATTTAAACAAAATCATGGTCTTACATGCTAGATCTGGAAATACATTATTTGTTATCTTATTTATGTAGATCTAATTCCCACATAAAAAAAGTATGACAAAATGCATGACAATATTTATGAAGCAGATGATATATATTATCCAACCATTTGTTGTCATTCAAGCTCCTCTCTTGATATATAACTTTCCAAGTAGTCTCTATTTCAATTTTAAATTTACAATGATATAAAAGCTTATGCTAATATTTGTCGCGAAAACTCGACTTTCCAAGGAGATGTACAATATGATGCGTAGCATTTTTTCCAATGTCATATACCTAAATGATTATGAGAATTAGGAAAAACAGTTATAAAGGCATTTGTCATAATATGATCTTAATCAATAAAAATAGCTTGGAGTACTTTATTACTTATTACCTCAAAAAAGGATTGAAATATCCAAATAAAAGAAACAATAGTTTTATCCATAAAAAAATACAACCGAATAGAACATTTTTTTCAATAATGATTCAAGCCAACAAAAGGCACACATATCATAATGTATTTATTTGTACGGTTAGCATAAAATGCTACCACATCTCCAAAATTCTTATAATCCAATTTGAATATACCATAAGACAAAAAAAAAAAAAAAAAATGGTCAATTTTTGTTCTTCATCTAATTGAAAATGTATAAGAAAAATTGCTTTCATTTGATTGTAAACAATTAAAATGGTTTATGAAACTTTAACAATCATTTGCACTAATCAGCTTCATTTTTTTTTATTATAAGAAATTTTGATAATCATGTAACGTAAAGTCAGTGTTATTTGAGCCCATTGCTCATTGCAAAAATATGAATATGCCTTTGTAGCCCATATATTGACCTTAGTTATAAAAGTTAAAATACATTTACTAATATTCGTAATTTTCGATCTGACTGTATAAGATATTTTTGCTTATCATTAATAAAAATATGATTATAGATATCTTCAAACTTGATAACTTCTCATACTCCATCATTGATTTCAAATTTGATGCCAACTTGACATTCAGTTCTTTTCACTATCCTTTACTCTTCTCTTTGTTCATGAGGTGGGATTGGTGGAAAGTGTCATTTACAATTACATATAAATGTGCATCTTCATAATACTTCTTTACTATTGTTTGTTTTTTTTAAAAATCATTTTCACACTCCAAATCCCTTATAAATTGCATATACATTGTATGTATTATGGGCTTCATTTTCATTAGTAAACACCATATCAATTCTAAATTCAAATTCTTCATCAACATTATGCTCAATGATAATATTCTTTGAAGTCTCTTCGATTTGAGGAAAAAATCTAATTATTTAAAAAACAAGAATGAAGTAAATATAATTTTACTTCAAAAAGATGTAGTTATACCTATTTCACCCGAGAACAAGGCGAATTTTGTTGGAAACAAATATCAAACACTAGATTTGATGTCCACCAGTATTGAGCTTCCCAAAGTTACACAGATAGGCATTTGAACCTTGTAATCACTTCCACCATCCAAACACCTTCTAACCAACATATTTTGATAATATAAACAACAATCATCCATCAATAAATAATTACTAAGTGAAAAACAAAATAACAACACAAACAACATTTATCCATAATACATACGGGCTCAGTCTAAATTATTAACAGTATGAGCACTACTTGGCCTTATCACGGACGGAGCAATACAGGAACTAGATTATCAAATATGTTAGGTGTACTATAAGAATAAAGATAAACACAAAAATCATAAGGTTTTCTCATCCAAAACTTACACATAAATAACAATAACAGCTCAAATTATCAAAATTAATTTGGATTTAAAGTTATTACCTCACAATCATCTACCACCATACCCACTAAGATAATGCACAGAACAAAGTAGTTTAACAAAACAAGTATTCTAGAGTCCTCTTAGATTTTAGATTCAAATCACCCAAAACAAAACCAACATAAATGGCTCTAGTTTCTACAACTTGAGTTCAAGGGTTTTAATTTTCGTTTTCCCTTTCTTCCATTATAGGATCGTTGGTGAAAACAATCATAATTGGCAAGCATCATTTGTGTTCGTCAAAATTGTTAAAAGTAGCTCAATTGCATAAGCTTTCTTTCCATAATCGCTCCATCCACATGCTAATATGCTTAAAATTTTAGTCGATTGACAAGATTTAGATTGGTGGTGTCAAAGCAATGTGCCATAATATACATACATCAATTTATTATATGCTTTGTCCTCATTAGCAAATGTTATGTCAATTCTAAATTCAAATTCTTTATCAACCTTATACATTATACTATAATCCTTTGGAGCTTCTAAAAAAAAAAAAATCTAACTATTGAAAAGAGAAATATAAAGTGAAAACAAGTTTAGTTGCACAAAAAGATAACGACATGCCTATTTATGCCAAGAACAAGTCTAGCTAGCTATAGGGATTAAGAATAATCTGCCGCATATATGTGAAAATCTAAGTTAGGAAAATCTACCATCATCATTAATCATCGTGAATTACAAGAAATTTGCCTAGAAAATTTGAAGCATCCACATAAGTAAGAGAGAAAACTTATTATGACTAGAGAATGAGAGCATTTGAGTGGTCGTGTTGATGTGTTTAACAATAGTCAACCATGATTAACTTTCGCACTTTTGTACTTTGTAATGAACGTGGATTACTCAACCTTCATGCGTCTCTACTTCATAATGTCATAGTGTTGGCAATCAAATTTCTATTGATATTCTAAAAATATTCATTTATCTTGTAAACATATAAAAATTTATAAAAAGATAAAAAAAGAGATAAGAAAAAAATGAAGATAAATTAAGTAATGAAATACAAACAATACATTAAAAGGGGAAAATTGAGTGGGTTGGTGTGGTTAGCCTACCTAGCCTTTGGCCCATTCCCTTTATGCTTTCATAACTCATCTTATGATTTCATTTTCCTAACCTACCTTTTTTATTATTTTCAAAGCCCATTAGAAGCTAAGTAAAAAAAAGGCCCAGCCCATTTGCCACCTTTCTCTTGTTTACAGACACATGCTCAAGCATGTTCTTAGGGGAGGGGAAAACACATATGTGACAAAAGCAAAAGAACAAGAGCGCATGGCGATTGAGCAAGCGCTCGTGATGCAAGAAAGCCAACCATGACTAACGTGAGCTAATCCAAGGTCTTCTAGAAGATCCTTAGGTGGCGTAATAGAAAAGATTCATTGAGGCATGGAATATACCGTGAGCAGCGTGCGTAAGGGAGGAGAAAAGCTTCACAAAACGAGAAAGCAAAGGCTTGATATGGAGGTCTAATTGGTTTTGAGGAGAGGGTAGAAGTTCGCGGAGAAGAAATGCTTGTCGAATGTCCCTTTCGAGCCATCAAAGCTTCTCCAATGATCGCATGACAACTAAAACCATCTCGAACCAGGTGACTTCTCGCTTGGCTTCCATATGTTCTATCACGCCCTGATCCTCAAGTGCATGCACATCCCTTTTTGGTCAATAAAAATTTTGCGACTTCCCAAGACGAGTCGCTAACCCTTTCTTTTTATTGCACAAGTGGAAATGAATAATAAATCCCCTAACAGTCATTATCTTAGAATAGAAAAGTAGGATAATAGATTTTTAAACAAACATGCTTTTAAATGCAAACCAAGTCAAATACAAAAGTCTACAACCATATGACTTCAAATGATGGACTCTTAAAAGAGAATTGTCCTACGACATACTAGTCGGACACATACGCCGATCCTTTGGACTCCACCTCCATAAACTCTGAGGCTTCCGGTCCTTCACCAACACCACTTAAGGACCTTTAATGGTTATTCAATAACCAGTGAGACAATGTCTTAGCAAGTCTACCCTCTAAATCCCGATCAGGAGGGTAATATGCCTGAGATGTCTTAATCATACAATCATGTAATTATACGATCACAGAGGCTTACATTGGCCTCAGTTCCTTCCTACAGGTCAGCACAGTTCTTATTACAATCATGTGTATATAGCAAATTCACCGACCAATTTGGAACGTCCAAACCAATCATTACTCACACGAGTAAGAATCACAATTTCATCACTCCTCACACGAACAAGAATTACCAAAACACATTAAAGCAAGAATTATAATTAAATCACTACTCATACGAGCAAGAACTACCAATACAAATTAAAGCAATAATTACCGACACACGTTGGTCAATCAATTCAACTCAACATGCATTCCCATTTAATTAACTATTACTACCACATGAGCAGTTTTATCTGACATACACCAGGGATGACTAATAACTACCAGCACACACCAGGAAATGGTAAAATTCACCGACACACGCTAGGGCAAAGTACTAACTACCAACACACTCTAGGGACGAATAATAATCACCGACACACGTCAAGAACAACTAATAACTACCGACACACGCCGAGAAAAATAATAATTACCGACACACGCCATGGTAAGGTAATATCCACCGACACACGTCGGGGTTAAATAATAACCACCGACACACGCCGAGAAAGACTAATAAGTATTAACGTCCACCAACACACGCTAAGGATACGTTCTCTTAACTATTAACATCCACCAACACACGCTAGGGATGGATTCTCTTAATTATTAACGTCCACCAACACACGTTGGGGACGGATTCTCTTAACTTTCACATCATCATCAAGCATAATCTCTAGGCATGACATAAACCAACCTTATATCATCAATTATGCACTTTCCAGCAATCAAAGCCTCATGAATCATTACCAAGTCATAACTGGCCCTAACTGACAGAATAGGCCTACTCGCGCGTCTCCAAGTTTAAATCCAGAAACCAAATCGAACAAGTTTGGAAAATTTCCAAATTTGAATATGTTGTGAAAGACACATAAACAAACATTTTTCATGAACACAACATAACCCATATTCTTCTAGATTCGGCCCAGTAAATTGTTCAATCCAGTAAAAAAAACTGTGTCTGTTTTCCATAAAGTCTGTTTTTCAAAATCAGTTTGGTTCAAGATCCTAGTGATGTCCATTTGATTTGAAATTTAAGTATGTTAAACTAAAGAACGTGAAAAATAATTTTTCTAAAGAAACTATTTTGAAATTCAAACCCTATGAGTTGATAAAAACCCCTAAAATCCTAATAGGTCACTAGATTCAACAAAAACTGAGACTCTATTTGAAAATGACAGAGTCGATATCTCCCTCTTTTAAATCTTTAAAAATCTTGAGAAAAATATATATTATATCTTAGGATGTCTAAAACAATTCTCAAGAAGACATCAACCTCAAATTCATAACCCATTTCGGTCCACAAAAATGGCAAACAGTGAGGGTCCACAGATCCGAACCGCATGAATTCTACTTGATTCGACTAATCCATCATCAACGGTGCTAATCTCACTAATTAAGTTACACTAATTCATTCTAAGGCTAATCTAACTATCTTAACTTATCAGTAATCCATACTTAAGCTAACATAAACAACTCTTAAGCATAATTAACCTACTAAGTATGGTTTAGTGAGCAAACTCACTTGATTTAAGATATGATCATATCAAATTGTCGAGAACGCGACAAGGCTCAACTTTTCCAAAGGTGGGCCTAACTTTCGAGGTTCGAGACCACCTCAAAACAAGCCCGACACCTTGCTGGAAACTCACAAACTTTATGTTTTGTTCTTGTTAAAACAGAAAATAAACAAGTTTCGATTTTGGTGGAAATTGCTCGAGAAAGGGGGAAAATGGCAAATCGGGCCTTGATGGAGGCTTACTGATGGAGGAACGGCGAAGCATGAGCTTCGATTGAGCTCCACACATTGCTGGACAGAAGCTGGGACGTCGTGAAGTGCGAATGAGGGTCAGGTTGAGCGTGTTGGCATGGGTGGTGGCACATGCGTGAACGGCGACGGGCGGTGGACGGCAAGGTGTGCAATGGCTCCTGTTGTCTCTAGCGATCCTCCTTGGCTGCTAATGGGGTTTGAACAAGGTGAGAGGAGGGAGATGGAGAGAGTTTTGGCTGGTCAAGGGGGAGAGGGAGAGGATAAGAGAGAAGAGATAAGGTTGGAGGCCACCTTGGCCAAAATTTCCACAAGTTTGTCCCCTCAAACTTGTCCACCAAGCTTGGCTGGCTTGCCCAACAATTTTTCAACACAAACTTCTTCTGGAAAACCCTTGAATTGGTCCAAATGTTGTGGGTTGAGGGGTGTTACAAATTTGCAAGCAAATAGCTTCAATTGGACACTTACCGGTCCTCAAAACAACTCAATTTGACCTCGATAAATTCAATTGACATCTCAAAGTTCAAATTGATATTTTTCTTCACCTATATATCCATCACGCTTCCCAAATTTGCGATCAAAATGATCCCCACCCTTTTATTGAATAAAAATGGCCATGCAACGACTTTTTCCCAAAAAGTTTCAGGTTGCAGAAAAATCTTCTGAGACTGAGTCGACGTTCCTAGAATTTATTACGACATAACAGAATCTTCAATTTCTAAAATCGGACTTGAATTTGTGGTTAATTTCCATTCGGCGCGTTTTTAGCGTGACCTAGGCTACCGGGTAGCTTTCAAGAATTTTTAGTGCAAATGACCCACAGTCGATTTTCTTCGAGCCACAATGTACCTCTTTGACACATTGGCAACTCTCGATGGTCGTGAAAATCTCAAGATTTCAATTACGGGCATAGGGTACCCAAAACGACAGAAAATCGGTCTAATGCCGATCGACGAGAATTTTAAAATCAGATGGAATCACCTACACTTTGATCACACATTTCAATCGAATTGACATATCCCTAATCTCTAATCGATTTTGGCAATGCCGTAATGACCCTTGTAGACTAGCATAGTCGAGCAATCGATTTCTGGTTGAATTCTCAAGTCCACTGAATTAAAATCTCTTAATGACTTCCCCATATAATCTAGTTATCTCATGAGTGATCGGCTCTGAGAATAGCATTATAGACGCGTCGATAAAAGACTCAATTTATTTAATTGAAAACAGGATTGAAAATCCAAGATGTCACATGTTCTCTAATTTTTGTTTAAACGATGAACTCATAAGGGTTTGGATGAAGTTAAGATTCTTTTGTAATGATTTATGTTGATCTGGACATGAACACACTATATTTAAGCCATGTGTAATGCTGCAATTGTTTCTGGAGTTTACAATCCTAGGTTGCATATCAAGTGTTTGATCAAATACTTAAAAGAAAACCGAAGCATATCCATGTTTAGACTTGAGATTGTTTCGGATTTACTTATATATTGATTGAATCTCGTCTCATTTTTTGTGTTTTTCTTTATGTTTTCATGCAATTTGGTGAAAAGCCCTTGATCGGCATCTAT
Organism: Eucalyptus grandis; assembly: GCF_016545825.1. Classification (NCBI taxonomy): domain Eukaryota; kingdom Viridiplantae; phylum Streptophyta; class Magnoliopsida; order Myrtales; family Myrtaceae; genus Eucalyptus; species Eucalyptus grandis. The sequence continues at coordinate 21,507,727 of NC_052620.1, forward strand.
CATGCATCCTCCCTTTGCCGGAGCCAACCTTCCCATGCCACCGAGCCCTACGGTTCAAGGCCATTCTAGTCTGCATTTCTCTTCACTTTAAATGTGTTCATGTTTGCTTGATCGCTAGAAATGCTAGGTTTGAATAGCTTTAGCTTTGGTTTGCATGTTTTCCCTTATTTTGTGGTCACCAGAGTGCATGGTCAAAAGTGATGAATGCTAGCCTAAGTTAATGACTAGTGGTTGGTGGTGGAATGCATCAATAATAAAATGGAGGAATGATGCGTCAAAGGAGTTTTTACTTTGGTGAGAAGAAAAGAGGTTGCAGGAAGAAAAAGCATTTCAAAAGGTTGAAGAAGAAGTGCTGGGGAAGAAGATGAAATAGGGAAAAGGACAAAAAGAGAAGAAAAAAAAAAAAATCAGAAAATAAAACAAATTCAAAAAATTAATAATATGAAAGTATAAAAAATCAGTTTTAATTCGACACAAGTCGGATTCGGGTTTCGGTTGGGTCAATGGGGGTGGATTGGGTAAACCTAATTTGAGCTCATTCCCCAAATATAATGATAATAATTTTTAAAAAAATTAAAAATTAAAAAAAAATTAAGAAATTAAAAAATAATCTTAGGAAATAATAAAAATTTAGAAAATTCGAAAATCAATGAAAAATTAGAAATTTGAGAGAATCATTAAAAAAATAATTAGAAAATTCTGAAAAACATAAAAATTAGAAAAAAATTAGAAATCCATAAAAAGACATGGCAAATCCAGAAAATCATTAAAAAAAAACATAGACAATAAATAATTATAAAATATTAAAAAATTGGAAAATTTTCAAAAAAGAAAAGATCACAAAATAAAAAAAAAAAAAAAAAAAAATTAGAAAAATTAGAAAACCCTTTAAAAATGTTAAAGCTCAAAATTTGGACAGGTCTTTGGGGCTTTACAATAGAAATTCTTATTTTGCTTTATCTTGTTTTCCTTTTTAGGGACAATTTTAGGATACTTGCATACTTTCTATATGATTATAACTGACTATGTTTTTCAATATTTGGATGTTACTTCCTTGTTCTAGAATGGTTATGACAAACTCTAGATTTTTCTTGATAGGCTACTATGGCGTCAGCTAGCATATGATTAAGTTAGGTACCAAAAAGACGTTAGCCTTAAGGGTAACGTAATCAAGTCCCTGAGTCTAAAATCTCTAGTTGCCTAAATAATAAGATATCCTCCCATATCTTATTGGGTTTCTAGCTAAGCCAAAAATGGCTAGTGGCAACTCCTTAGTCAAAATTTGCATAGGTGTAATTGATTTAAAATTTCAACGCCCGATGTTATGTGAAGTATCAGTCCCTGGAAGGCCTTCGATCCAAACATAACAATCAGTCCCTCCCCCGCAAGAGGGGTTAGGTTGCAACACACAGGTAGTTAAACTTATAGTTATGATAATCAAAAATAGATTTAGTCTAAGTAAAAGAAATTATCAAACGTTTATTATCTGGAAACCTTTCAAAAACTATCTGGTAGCATCAACCTTTTAGTTTATCTAATGTAACCACTATTTTTTTTTTTTTTTTATGCTGGAGGAACCGCCTTGGTCAACAGCCTACCATGTAAACCCCCAGGTGTCGCTAGCGGGGAGACTACCACCCCGGCACCACGCGTCAATCACCTAATGGCCCACCAACCTCCCTGCAACTTGCGTCGCAGGAGCTTCGAACTCCCGACCTCTCCCTCAAAGGCCTAAAGCCTACCCAATGGAGCCACCACGGCCGGTGGTATGTAACCACTAATTTGTAAGCTTTGAAAAGAAAAATCTTATCTATAGCTCATTGTTAGCACTATTCTATATTGGAATTTCAATCTCTATTTAAGCTATTCAATCATCCAATAGCACTTATGATAGGCGGAAAAAAAAGAAGAAGAAAGAATTTCATTAGAGTAGTGCGATTACAACCTAAGTTTAAGTATTTTAATTTATTTTTTTCCTTTCTTCCATTGCAGGATCATTGGTGAAAACAATCACAATTGGTAGGCATCATTTGGGTTTCTTCGAATTGTTAGGAGCAACTAACTTACATAAGCTTACTTGCTAAAATCGCTCCATCCACATGCCAATACGCTTAAGTTTTAGCCAATTGATGGGATTCAGATTGGTGGTGTCAAAGCAATGAGACATAATATACATACAACAATTTATATGATCAGGAAAAGTCTACATAAGATTGAACCAGAAGGAAGTGCAGCTCATTAACGAAATTAAGACTTTTGCAAATGCAAAATATGAGCACAACTAAAACGAAGCTCTATTTTGCATGATCCAAAGCAAAGTGCCATGCTCAACCTTTCCCTCCTCTCCATTGTGGAACCAAAGTGGAATGTTGCACTCAACCTTCGCACCTCTTTGTTGTGCGAAGTGGAGCTTTGCAACTCCGTAATGGAAAATTTTCCTTTGGAAATGGAAAAAAAAAAATGGGGGAAAGTTGATGAAAGGACAAAATTTTTAAACATAAAAAAGTGAAAGGGTTGAGAGGGCAACTCTACTAGGTGTTGCATGAACTAGAGCTCGGCACCTTTGTTATTTTCTTTAAAAGGGGAAAAAATTGGGGAAAGTCAATGAAAGGGCAAAAGTTCTAAACATAATGAGTAAAAGAGTGGAGAAGAAGACTGAACCAAGTGCTATGCAAACCAAAGCTTCACACCTTTGTAATAGAGATTTTACCTTCAAAGCTTCGCTTTTCTCCAATGGAGGTTTTCGTTTCAGAAAGAAAATGAAATGGAAAGGAACGTAAATGAGTTTGGTGGAGAAGATGAAAGCATGCTCAATTGAAATTTAGAAGACATTTATTATGTTGACGGGGTAATTAATTCTTCTGCTTTTCACTGGGTACACTGATAGCCAATATATTTCTTTTTCTTATTTTGAGATGCTCCAAATTTACATTTGTTGAATTTTGAGCGGTATTTACTGGACACATGCGTGTCACATTAGCACGTGACTTGGCGGTACGACACTATTGAATATTTTCTCCTTTCTTAGATTGATAAGGGAGATAGGAAAGTCAGAAGTTCATCCTTTCCTTTTACAACTCAAATAGCATTGGAGAGCTTCATTAAAGGAAATAGAGAACATGCCGCTTTCAATGTCATATGCTCGTGTCTCATTCATCCAAGTAAACAAGTTGCATAAGTTTCTCCCTGATTAAATGTAGAGGGTTGCAACTTTGTTGATGCTCATGCGTCCTCCAGTCTCCTTGATGGAGCAAATGAATCTAATACAATATATTGTTTCTAAACATTTTTGAAATATTCAGTTTCTTTTAGGAAGCAAATCATGAGAAATGTCATGGCTCTCTCCTTGATCTAGCAGCATGGGATTGATAATCATTACAGGTTGTCGGGCAAAGCTTCAACAACATAATTACGAAGATTTGAATTATCTCTAAATATGTTACTAGTGGGACTCATCCTATGAATATCTTTAACAACAAGATGTCCTAACTATAAATATTACCTTCTTTTGACACTCCGCTTTAGTTTGCATATTCTGTAGTTTACACATGATGTGTCTTGAGAAATGTCAAAAATAAGAACTTTGTTGAAGAACTAGAAAAGAAGACACTAGTCTTTAGAAGGAGAAGTTGATTATCACAGGGTGGAAAAGCTTTCTATGTGTGTGTGTTTGTGAGAGAGAGAGAGAGAGAGAGAGAGAGAGAGAGAGAGAGAGAGAGAGATGCTTACTTGGAGCACAATAACCTATTGTTCTTCTTAAATCAACAAAACTCATGTTTCCTCTACTGTCAAACATGGATTCAAGGACAATCTTTGCTAACCCAAAGTCACCAATATATCCAACCATGCTAGCATCTAAAAAGACATTGCTTGGCTTTAGATCACAAATAATTTTTGGGCTTTGGCATTGATTATGGAGATAATATAATGCAAAAGAAACATCAATAGAAATGTTTATCCTTTGGGTGAGACTCAATTTCTTCAAGTGCCCATATGCATCATTTGGGGCTGGATTTGGGTGTAACCACTCTTCTAGGTTGCCATTGACTATGAACTCGTAAAATGAGGTCTTAACTCATCACTTTTATAACATCACCTTTATAATCAATGCCTAAGCACACTATCAAGACTTTCACAAGGTTTTGGTGCTTAATGTGCTTTGAAACCTTGCATTCTTCTTTGAAGATCTTGAGAGCACCATGTCGTGTTAAATTAATTAGTTTAATTGCAATGACATTTCCATTCACTTGGAGCAACCCCTCGTAGATTGACCCAGAACTTTCAAACCCAATTAGATTAGTAGCAGAGAAACCATGTGTTACTTTTTGAAGAGTTCCATAAGACATGTTCGACACAAAATCATCTAAGGAGCTAGAAATTGGCTCATTCCTTTTCTGCTTCAACTGACATAGATAAGGGATAGTGAGAACCAAAAGTATTCCAAGAAGACCAAAGACAATGGTGGTGATAAGTTTCAATTTATTGACTCATCCTCTACTTTTGGGGTTTTGAGAGGTGTACTTAAGGAGCTCAAATTCAGGTAGCCCTTCACAAAGCTTTTCATTTCCGATGACGAAAAGTCGCATTTACATTCCTAAAAACTCCTTGAATTGGTAGTAGGCCTTCCAAATAATTGAAAGATAAAGTTAGCTTTTTAAAAAATTGAAATACTTCTAAGAACTTTGGAATTTCACCATAAATATTGTTGGTAGAAAGATCTAATTCCTCATTGTTTCTTTATGAGCTAATTGGTTCAAGAATGGGCCCATAGAAGAGATTATCTTGTATTCTTGGTACTATCAATCCATCACAATTGCCTAGACTACTCAAGATTTCACCATCCAGAATATTTCTCAAGACATCCAATTCATCCAAATGTTTCAAATTTCCAATTTCCATCTAAAGGACTCTAGTTACATGGTTCCAAGAGAAATTCAAATAGATGGGGATCCTAGCTACAAGGAATATAATTGGACCACTTAAAATTGTTATTGGAAAGATCTAGGTTTGTCAAGCCCTCATACTTATGTGGGTATATGAAGGAATTGGCCCATCAAAGTTATTAAAGGCAAGATGTAAAATGAGCAAACTTTGTAGATTTTTCGAAGAAGAGGAGATTACACCAGATAAATTATTGTTTGACAAGGTCAATCCAGCAATATTGGAAAGGCATCTTATATTTGACAGGATTGGACTCGAAAGAATGTACTCTTCCATTTCTAATTTTCGCACGTTTGCAAGATTACCAATAACTCTTGAGATTATGCCCAATATCAGATTTTGGCCTACTTGTGTGAATGTCAAAATAGCAGAGAAATTACCGATGCATACATGAAGCATTCCACCAAATCTATTATCTTACATCTCAAACATCATCAAGTTAGCGGCATTTGTGAGTAAGTAAATGTGCTTAGTTCATCTGCATCAAACCCTCCACTCCAGATATTTGTAGTGAATAAGGTAACCATCCTAACATTATGGAGATTCACTGATTAAAGGACCTTCCCGGAGAGCTCATTGCCTTCAAGTTGTAATATTATTAGATTTATGGCAATGGATATTGACAAAGGAATTGTTCCAAAGAACTGGTTCAAGGAAACGGTCAAAAGTTGAAAGTTTGGGAAATTGAATCCTATATCTTCAGGGAGATTCCCACTGATTTGGTCCATAGCCACCTTGATTGTAGTTAGCAAAGATAAGTTAAAGACCGAAGGTAGAATGGTATTTAGAAGATCATTAATTGCCAAGACCAGCACTTTTAGTTTGTTATTCAACATAGAGATTGGGGAATAATCCATTTAAACCATTTTGGTTATAAATTATCTCCTATAGAGATTATATGTTCCCTATGGATGAAGGGATGCTACTCATTAATAGGTTCACGGCAAAGCTAAACCCTTGAAGATTTGACAATGATTCTAGCTCCACTAGAATCCTCCAACCAATTGGTTCCACTGGAGATCGAGAAGTGCAAGGTTCGAGTAGCCTAATATATGTTATGATTATAACTATTGCCTAAAGAGGGGTGAATGGGTGATTGTGTGAAAATAAAAGAATTTAAACAAACATTGCAACGAGAAAACTTTTAATGAAGTGGTCAAATCTTACCAATGTACAATTCTACCACAATAAATAAATAAAGGGATAAAAAATTGTACACTTAAGATTATAGTGGTTCAGCTTTTATAAGTCTACATCTAATCTCCCACGCTATAGCCTATTGGCTAGAATCCACTAGTAAGAACCGATAAGAGGTTACAAGTCCTGAGTTATTAGCACTCAAGTTTATGTGAACAACTCCTCATGCTCTTAACCTCTAAAGGGTTACTCAATACCGCTTAGCAAAGACAAATGTAAGAGATCACAAAAAGACTCTTTAGACTCTTGGAATTAAAAGTTTCCAATCTCATGAATGTGAATTCTGGCCATTTAGCTTCCAAATCTCCTCTTATGTTCCTCCTAGTCCAAGCTGACTATTGGACATATCTCTAGGAGGATCATCTAGCTGAACTACCCGTTGGCCCTAGATCTAGTTGAGAAAAATTGATTGCTTCAGAATCGTTGAGGGTAAGGCTTCCCATTTTTTCTACCGTTCTAAGGCTTCCCATTTTTTCTACCGTTCACAACAGTTTAGGTTTCTAACAAGTTAAGTGTTTACAAATAGAAAGAATGTTTCGCCTCTAAAAAGAAATTCTTGGAAAGTTGAATCTCTAAAAGATATTAGCAAGACTTTCTTATTGAAACTCTTTATGAGTATGGCAGGAAATCCGACCAATCGCCACTAGCAGTTGCACAAGGATGTTTGTCTCATTCCTAGCTGTTTGACATAATGTATTATGAAGGAAAAATAAACCATGACTCTGATTCTGATTGAAATCATCCGATCCCATCCCATTAGACTTTTCACCTGAATTTTTTTTATCAGAAACAAAGTCCCTAAGTTTTGTCAGTCATCGAAACCACTTAGGGAATGTTTTCTCAACAATCTCCCCATTTTTTATGATGACAAAACTTTCATGAGCAGAACTTAAAAAAGATATTATTAAATTTAAATAGCTCTTGAAAAAAGAGCCAGTTTAAAAATGAGGCGCAATCAAACTATAATAATATGAGTGTTTAAAGAATTTTAGCGAAATTTTTATAGATAAGGCTCTGAATCAAAAGATAAGGGATAAGAAAAACTTAACCAATCCCCTTAACTTTTGTGATACTCAAAGTCTTTGAGAACCTGCTAAAAAGATAATAGTAAAATTCACAACCTCATTTCTGCTGGTCCACCTTCTCCCACTTGTTGTCAACATTTAAAAAGATACTAGATAAAGCATAATATTATAAGCAACTTATAGTACGAAGGTTAGTCTAATAAGTGCAAACAACAAGCCACAAACACTACAAACTAAATGACAAAAACAGTTCAAACATTGAAAAATAATGGAAGCATAGAAGATTATTTGGAGGAGGATGGTTGGGTTGGATTAGGGTTTGGAATGGGAGTTGGAGAGGGAATCTCGTTTTGGAGGCAATTGAACAAGAGTATAATACTGCATATTATCGAAGGTACACTCCATGTTCGTCATTCTAGTATCCAGTGCTTTGACCTGAGTTCTAAGAAAGATAGTTAAGTTCTTCAATTCTTTTTCCATCTTATCCTTATGCTCCATCATTCTGAATAAAGTTTGTAGAAATAGCTTGTTTTCAGTGCTACCAATAACAAGAATTCTTGAAGGGTCAGTCTCTACCCTAAGTTTCATCACCATATCGATGTCATGTTGCTTTTGTCTAACAACGTCACACTCCCCCTCAACATCTGCAATCCCTTTCCCTTTCTCCTACATAACTGGGTCAGAAGAATGAGCAGGATCAGCAATTTGCTCACTAGCGATGCCATGAGTTCCAGTAGCAGGGACTTCATCAATAGTAGATTCAGGAATTGGAGGAGTTGCCACACAAACTTCTTGAGTATTTGGAACATCATGAAGAACTCCAGTCATGTCAGCAGGTAACATTGGATCTTCCAGAACTGCATCAGCACTATTAACAGCTCCTTTGTCAACAGCATCAGGAGAATCTACGAGAATGTTTTCAGGTCGAAACTTAGGAGGATCTTCGGCATGGTCAAACTTCCCCTGAATTGATGCTCCAACTTGAGAAGAAACAGCACCGGTTGACTTGATGGATCCTGAGAAGTCTCCTGATGCTTGGCAGGCTCCTGATGCTCAGTAATGATATCAGTAATCTCCGAGTCTTAAGTGAGATCAACACCCAACATATTAACTTGATCATTTGTCATGACCCCAACTTCATTGTCAGGGTCACGAGCGACGGGGTTATTTTCACGACGTCCCAGGCGTGTCGTCATCGTGTTCTTTTTATCTTTTCATTAAGCATATGCGAAAGCATACATACAACACCCAGACAACAATAAGTAGCCAAGAAAACAACCATTTAAAAAACATACAATTACATCAGTTACATTTGCAAGTCATTTTTGTCATGAGCTATTATATTTACAACCATCACATGCTCTGTGCTCAAAAGGCCAGGGTAAATCTTAGTTCCTCTATCGAGACTGCAACTCCTCCATAACTACAATTCTGAAAAACAATTGGGGTGAGTCATGGATTTAGTAAGTAAAATCCACTAATTTCCGGGTATGAGGATACCTTGCCTATCAACAAGCATATAACTCATCCAAAACATTAGTTGATGATAGATCAATAGCAAAACAAAAGCGTTGTCTTGGATGAAACATGAGGAATCCTCATCAACAATATGCAAGCATAAATCAATATTCACCCACAACATAAGAAACTCACGCCTCACTCGATATTGTACAAGTATAAACAAAATCCATTCCATAATACAAGGAACTCACGCCTCACTCATATGCAAGCATAACCAAAAATCCATTTCATAATGTGAGTAACCCATGCACATGAGATTCATTTATTAATAGTCGAAATCCATCGACTCTTTCAAAATCCATCGGGCATCCGAACTTAATCGGATAATGTCCTCTAATCCAAGGGTAACAGCGATCCTCCGACTATGCATCCATCGAGCATCCAAACTTGATCGAGCAACGTCCCCTAACCAAGGGTGACGGCAGTTCTCCAACAATGAGTTCGTCGGGTAACGTCACCAAAATCCATCAGTCAACGACTAGAAATTAGTCCATCGTATGACCATGTATCAAGCATCACAATCCATTTTTTATCTTCACTTTTAGTTCAAGGGCCCCAAGGTGTGCCATGCATAAGTGTGTGAAATGACTTACTGAAATCGAGATGTTAAACATGCCGAGCATGAATCAAGGATCGTGACTTTATTCGACACGTTTGAGCACCGATCTAGTACCCAACTTGGCTCGGGAACGACATACCTCAATATCGCACTAAGACCATGATAGGATCGGCCTGTCATGACATGTTCACCGACCTAATACTAGACTTGGCCCGAGAACGATAGGCCTTAATATCGCACCAAGACCATGAAATGACTGGCCCATTGTGACATGTTCAACGATCTAGTATTAAAGTTGTCTCAGGAATGATACGCCTTGATATCGCACCAAGATTAAGAGATGATTGATCTGTCGTGATCTCACGTATGTCAAGGCTGACAAAGCCCTTTTTTTGGAGCTCGGGGCATGAACTAGAACATGCACTTGTGAAAGCGGTTGGAAATAGTTTTGTAAGGAAATAGCAAATTTTCACAAAAACACTTTTCAAATTGGTTTGAGTCAAAGCATGACTGAAGCATGTCAAACAAGTACACAAATCGGACTTCTTTCAAAGCAATTCAAGCCAAAGCATGAGCCAAGCTCGACAAACAAGAATTGAACTTAATCAAGGAACAAAGTCTAAACCAATCCAAGCAAACACAACCCAGCCTCAAGTAGCAACAAGCCAATCAACTTCAGTCCAGGACTTGTCACACGCTCGAAATAGCGTAACACAACATCTTAGCCAAATATTAGTAAGTTCAACTTACCACACTTTCAGGAATGGCCTAGGTGATCGAGCAACGTACAAGCAAGCAAATGGCCAAGAGGAGCGCAACCATGAGAAAGAGGGAGAGGGTGACAATGATGGTGAGGTTGAGACAATGAAGAAGGAAGAGGGGGTGGTGTGGAAATGAGGGGAGGGAATGCCTCTATTTATAGGCAAACCCCTCATGATGATCTTTCCAAATGGACCGATCGTCTTCATGTAGGTGGACAATCTAGGTTGAGGAGGTGGCAGGCTAAAGAGATGGGTGGCAAGTCTAGTTCCTAGGGACGACACTTGCTCATCTTTCCATTGGTCCATCTAAGGGGTTGAGTCATCATGGAATAATTACATGTAATTATTATGGGGACACGCCAATGACTAAGTCGCTCCCATTTAGTGTTTGGATCTTGAGTAATCATTAGGTTAGACATCTTCATATTACAAACTTGCTCTCCAAGTTTTTAGGTTAGGAGGCATTATGGCCTATTTCTTTAAGGGACACCTTAACTTGGCATTGAAGAACTAGAATCCAAAGATATCTAATGCATCATCATCCTAAATTAAGAAGACTCTAGATTATCCTTACTCCTTAAGTCGGGCATGCAGCCCCCTCCCCTTCCAAGTTGGGCGTGTGGCCATTTTATCTTAGGGTGAAAATAGTTTCGAGCAATTTTCGAAATCAGGGCCAATACCCTATCAAATGAGCTCGAAAAATTATAAAATTTTAATACGTAGATAACAACCTACATTAATTTTTTTGTGAAGAAAGCCAAGTCCAATTTGTGCTGTGGAAAGAGCAGAAAATCACTGAACACAACTCAAATATTCGTCCGTCGAGCAGATTCAACAATCGGAGAGAAAGACTCATTTTAAAATCCAAATCTTTACAAAACTCTTTGAAATTTTTATATCTTGTGGAAATGGATGTCCTTTAAAACTTTCATGAAGGAAGAATGGTTAAATTTGAAAGAAAATATTTTATAAAAATTCGAAAAGGCAACCTGGTCATCATTTTCACTACACGGGACAAGTTCTAGACGGTGAATAACTGGGCCTTCATCCCTACCATTTCACCTCAGAAAAATATAAAATTTAAGTGTGTTTTAGATCAAGATGTTTAGAAAAACTTTCATGAAGAAAGTTTCTTTAAATTCGAATTACAAAAAGTTATGCAAAATTGGCAAATGGCAGAGGTCCAGTAATTTCAAAAATCAATGGTGGCAACCTTAGTTGGAAAAAGGAGGTGTCCCACTTGGTCAAGAAGCATTAATTGTTGGTTTCTAACTAGGTCTTAGGTTAGCTTTGACACTTCATCCTCCTTTATTTAACGAAGAGATTCTAGAATTCTCTTTTACTTTCCTTTTTCCTTCCTCAAGAAGGCGGTCTAGGGAATTCTATCATCCAAGTTAGTTATGGGGTCGGAAATGGATCATTAGATACACCTCGAAAAATCGAATCATGTACACCCGAGTGACGGAATAGCTAAGTCTATCACTGGACTCATTCTAATCGACACTCGATCCATCGGTAGGGTTCATGGTCAGTACATTACTAATCCATGATCGGAGATCACCAATTCGAGATTCTGTTCTAATCACTAAGAATTAAATAGGGAATGATGCATTTTTGGCTGGAAGTTGCATTTGGTCAATTCAGATTGTCTGTGTATCGGTATATAGCTGGGCAGAATCACCCGCGACTAAAAACTACGATCGGTTAGATTGACCCATGACCATCTACCGATCCAAAATCATCCCATGATCAAAAATTCATCTTATGAGCTGGTGATCCTATCCCATTGGTATGGTTGGTAGAAATTTGCGGCCAACACTTCGACCAATTCGTGACCGGTCGGTGGGTTAATCGGTTGGTCGGTCGGACCATGGCCGATCCACGATTCCTTGCCAATCGATCCCATGGCCTATGATTGATCTATTCGTGACCTTATAGCCAATCTTTACGGGGCTGGAATCAAGGATGTTACATCATTAGTTAGTTTGACTCTATCTTCAGCCTCCTTTTGCTATTGTTTTGCAATAATGATTTCCTTTGTCTGATCAACTGCTGTTCATGTTCCTAAAAAGTCTTTATAATCAGAGAACCATAAAAAAAAAAAAAAAATTTGCCCATTATTCTTCAAAAGTGTTCTATACATATGCAGTATGATAAGATAAGCAATAAAAAATGAACGACCATTCAAGATGGTCCACATCAACTTGGCTTCATAACACGAAATATCACTTGTGGAAGATCTTTTTGGTCTCAAGCAATTAATGATAAACTCATGAAGTACAATCTGTCTTAAGGGAAACAGTTGATGAGAGACATGAGATTTGTCATCTCTAATGAGACAAGAATACTAAAGAGTTGTCTATATGCAACATCGAAATCAATATCTATAGGCTCGAATTCGAAAAATATGACCCCCAACAATTTAGCTAGATTCCATGCTTGAATAAAATTTAATTTGTCAAACACTTTGAACTCAATAGTATCTACTAAGTAAAGCGAAAGCATTGAACAAAAAATATGCAGTTAGAGCATGGAATGTAGGATATTCAGTAACACGCAATGCAATGAGTAGTCGATCGTCAAAGAATTGCTTAAGATGAATACTAGTAGACTTGAAAAAGTCATAATCGATTGTTCTCTATTTAATAAATCCCATTTCATCAGCGATATGAAGTACTGCTAATGCTCTTCAAATTTAATCAGTTTATCATTACAATCATCAGCTGCTATATACTTAATAACCCTTCTTCTAAAACTAGCATAAAGCTTCTCATCATTATCCCCTCTTCATCCATCATCATTAGTCCTTTTCTATGTGATGGAAGTTTCAGCCACTTTCTCCTTCCATTTTCGAGATTTAACAGCACTTGAATCACAAGCACTAGTGGGGGGCATACTTCTAATAAGATTAACGAACATCAACTCCAAAGCCTCTTTGCTCTCAAAACCATGTTTAGCCAAAAACTATGAAATAATGTCCTCAATATTCCCTAACACCTTAAGAGTAGTGACAGTTGATTTTAACTACAAATACTCAAAAAAAGTTTCTCTGTCAACCGTACCTTCAACACTATCTGAAGAGTTAGATAGATCAAAGAACTCAGGGCTTTCGTGAACTCTAGACTGTAATCTCACAATGCGATATGATCTTCTTGAACTAGGAGGTTTGGGCTTTGTTTTAGGAGCAATTTTTGGGGCCATGGTTTCGAAAGTGAAGAAAAGTTTTGAACTTTTTGCGAGAGAGAAGAAGATACGGGAAGGGTTTTGCAAAAGGAGTGTTTGGGAGAAAGGAGAAAGACAAAGAAGAAAGAAGAAGTTTTTACTTTTTATGGAATATGAACCAATGTGATTGAAAGGGTTTATAAGAAAGATTCAAATTTTGAGGGAAAATTGGGTAAAAAATGTAAAACGGTTTTTGGAAATAGTAAGAGAAATAATTTCTGAAACAAATAGATAAATTTAATTCAGGAAAAAAAATATACTTGATATGCTTCCAAAAATACTCTTATCGCAAAAAACTTTGAAATTGCAATAGTTGATCTGATCGACATTTTTTGATGTACCATGTCTTTAGATACTTGAAGCAAATGGATTAATAATGACAAGTTTAATGCGAATAAAATCAAAAGCCTTTTTGTCAAGAGATTTTGTAAAAATGTTAGCTAACTGATTTTGAGAATCAACAAACTGAATGTTTACTTCACCATTATTGACGTGGTCACATATGAAATGATGCTTGATTTCTATGTGCTTGGTCTGGGAGTGTAAGATTGGATTTTTCGTTAGGTTGATGGCACTTATATTATCGCATTTGATTGTTGTATTTGAGTCCACTACTCCATAGTCCTTCAATTGCTACTTCATTTAGGGAATTTGGGTGCAAAACTCCTAAAACAACATACTCAGCTTCGGCAGTTGATAAGGCTACCGTTGATTGCTTTTTGGAGAGCCAAGGCACGAGCATGTTGTACAACAAGTGACAAGTTCTAGATGTACTTTTTTTTGTCAATCTTACTTCCTGCAAAATTAGCATCAAAATACCCAGATAACACAAATTATAATCTCTTAGGATACCAAAGTCCTAGAAATGGGTAAGTATTAACATACTTGATAATCATTTTTACTGCAAAAAGATGAGACTCTTTAGGATCTTATTGAAATCTTGCAGACATAAATATACTAAAAAGGATATCAGGTCTTGAAGCGATGAGATAAAACAAAGAGCCAACCATGCTCTAGTATAGCTTCTGATCAACTTTCTTTCCATTTTCATCTTTGTTGAGATTTGAAGATGAAGACATAGGGGTTTCCATTTTCTTCAAATTTTCCATGTGAAATTTCTTCGCAAGCTCTTTGGCATATTTTTCTTAGAAAATAAAGGTTCTTTCTCCTATCTGCTTGATTTGCAATCCAAGGAAAAAAATTTAATTTTCCCATTATACTCATCTCCAATTTATCCTGCATCAATTTAACAAAATTCTTGTAGAGATTTTTATTAGGAGATCCAAAAATAATGTTATCGACATAAATTTGCACCAATAGAATTTCCTTACCTTCTCTCTGAATGAATAAAGTAGTATTAACATTACCTTTCTCAAAATCATTATGAATGAGGAAAGTTGTTAATCTTTCATATTAAGCACAAGGGGCTTGTTTCAAACCGTATAGGGCTTTCTTTAGCTGGTAGACGTGATTTGGCTTTTATGGTTCTTCAAAGCGTAGAGGCTGTTCTATGAACACTTTCTCCTTAATAAATCCATTCAAGAAAGCACTCTTCACATCCATCTAAAAAAAGTCTGAAATCATGAAAATGCGTAAGCAAGAGTCCAATCGCTTCTAATTTTGCTACTGGCACATAAGTTTCATCGTAGTTGATTCATTCTTCTTGTGAGTAGCCTTTGACAACTAGTCTTACTTTATTGCTCGTGACTTTTCCTTAATCATTAAGATTGTTCCTGTAAACCCATTTTGTTCCTATAACGGGATGATCTTTTGGTCTAGGAACTAATTTCCATACTTCATTTATCTGGAATTGTTGAAGTTTGTCCATCGTCACTTGGATCCAGTTTTCATATAATAGGGCTTCTTTAGTACTTCGAGGTTCAATCTCTAAAATAAGTGCCAAAGTACTGACAACATCCTTTAGTGTAGATCTCATTCTAATTTTACCATCAATGTTTCTGATAATCAGATCCTTTGGATGACTTGACTTATGCTTCCAGTTTCTATTGAATCTATCATCAAATGTTGCATGCTTCCCAATGTCGTGTCTATCAGAACTTTCTTGTTGCTACGGCTATTCATCTAATTTTGAATTTTGAATTTCTTCTTTTGCTTGAATTTTGTCAGATGACGACCCTACTTGATCAGAATCTTCTTGCGGATGAATATTTTCATCAAACTTTACGTTAATAGATTCCTCCACCATGCGAGATCTTTTATTGAAGACTTTGAAAGCCTTACTTGTAGTTGAGTATCCCAGAAAGATGCCTTCATCTTATCTTTTATCAAACTTACCAAGCCGGTCATTAGCAATTCTTAAGATAAAACATTTACATTCAAAAACTTTGAAATATGAAATGATTGGTTTCCTACCTTTGAAAAGTTCATAAGGGGTCTTTTCAAAATAGGGTCTAAGGAAAACTCGATTTATGATGTAGCATGCTATTGAAACAGCTTCAACTCAATAGTGTGATGTAACTTTGCTTTCTGAAAGAAGATCTCTTGCCATTTCTTGCAATGAATTATTTTTCCTCTCTACTGCACCATTCTGTTTAGGTGTATAGGGAGTCAAAAACTGATACTCAAAACAGCTTTCTTCATAAAAAGTTCTAAAAACTTGACTTTTGAACTCACCCCCATGATTAGTTCTATTGGAAGAAATGGAATAACATTTTTCATTCTGAATCTTTTTTGCAAACTTTGAAAAATGAGAATATGCTTCATGCTTATGTGCAAGGAAGAAAATTCATATGTACCTTGTATAATCATCAACTATTACCAATCAATACATTTTACCTCCAGACTTTGCATTCTTATAGGTTCGAAGATGTCCATATGAAGAAGCTGCAAAGCTCTGTTAATACTGATGAAATTAATGGGTTTGAAAGAACTTCTTACCTATTTACCTAGGGCACAAATTGAGCAAATTTCAAAATTTGCAAACTTAAGTTATGGTAATTCTCATACTAATTTCTTTTAGGAGAGTTTCGATATTTGCTTGGTGCTTATGTGTCTAAGTTTCTTGTGCCAGAGGTCTGATTCATCCTTGATAGAGATCATACACTAAATGTCATCAGCAGTAGTATCTAGTAAATAGATATTTCCATATCTCCTTCTAGTAAACGACTGCTGTAGATCTTTACTCATGCTTGAGTATTTGTTTTCTTGAAAGTAGATTTTGTAACTAGCATCACATAACTGGTTGATGCTGATGAGATTATAGTTCAAACCTTTGACAAGAGATACACCTCTTATAGTCATATTTCCAATCTCAACTGTTCATTTGCCGATGATCTTTCCTTTGTTGTTCCCTCCAAAGGAAACACTTTCACCATTGAATCTTGAGAGTTCAATAAAATTGCTTGGATCACTAGTCATACGTCTTGAGCAACCACTATCAAGGTATCCTTTGTTTCTCTCTCTCTCTCTCTCTCTCTTTTTGGGTACCTGCAAAGATTAAGACAAATTTAAGTTTTCTTTGGTACCCATATTTGTCTAGGTCCTCTCTAGTTAGAAGGATCGACCATGCTTGAAAAGTTTCTCTGAATTGGCTTTCAACCTTTGGAACAATCATTTTCATAATGATCATGGCTGCTGCAAATTGAACCTTTAAGAAGGTCTTGACCAACAGGTTTTACAAACTGTATTCTAAAATGATTTTCATAGAAAACTCTCGGAGGTTTTTGCTTCTTCCCTTCTTTGTGAGTCGGAAAATCATTTTCTAAAATCATTTTGTTTTTAAATCCAAGTCTTGATTTGTTGTAGTATGGGATTTGGATGGACAAAATATGTTCCAAAGTTTTCAAGCCAATTGAAAATATTTTTGTAAAATTTAAAATTTCCTTTTTCAAAAAATCGTTTTCTTTTAAAACAAAATCATGATTTTCTTTTGTTTGAAGAAGATCCTTTTCAAGACGCTCAATCTTTTCTTTTTGAAAAGATTCCCATTGTCTCAATCTTGAGTTTTTCTTCTTCAATTTTGAAAATTTTCTAAGCACAGTCTTGTAATCAATAAGTAATTCTTCTATATAATTAGATACTTCAACTGGAATATCAAAATCTCTTACCTCAAATTTTTCTTCAGAATTAGATTTTGCCATGAGATAAATATTCACATATTCTTCATCGCTTTCTTCACACTCAGTGTCACTCCATGTTTTGGCCTTTAATGCTTTCTTTGTTTTCTCATACTTGTTCTTTCTTTTCTTTAGAAGAGGTCAATTTGGCTTGATATGTCCTCCCTTCTTGCACTCAAAACAGATCACATCCTTGCTTTCCTCTTTGTTGTTGAAGCTTCTCTTTTCATCAAATATTTTGAAAATTTTATTTCCTTTAAACTTCCTTTATTTTCTAGCCATTCTTTGAAGCTTTTTCACCATAAGGGCACTCTCCTTGTTGTCTCATCATCTTTGTATGAATATGAATCATTAGGGTCAAAATTAAATTTTAAAGTAATTGCTTTCTTACCTCTGGTGTCTTCCTCATTCAGACGTTCTTCTTCATAGGATTGAAGTGTTCCCACGAGTTCATTCACAAAAAGAGGTGATGTTCTTTGAGTCTTTCACATGGATGTCTTAATATTGTTCCACTCCTTTGATAGCCCTTGAAGAATTTTGTTTACTTTCATTGAATCTAATACAAGTTGCTCTTGATATGCTAATCTATTGATAATGTTAGTAAATCTACTAAACATGTCAGTTATGAATTCTTCAGGTTTCATTTTGAAGGCTTCATATTGTTGGAGAAGAATGTTTATCTTCGTCTCTTTGACTCAATCAATTCTTTCATAAGTTACCTACAATCTATCCTAAATTTCTTTTGCTAATTCACATGAAGAGATTCAATTATATTCAAATGGAGGAAAAGCGCAATATAAAGAGTAAATAACTTTAGCATCTAATGCTTCTCTTTTAGTGACGTCTGCATCAGAAAGAGCTGAGGTTTTTGGCTTTTTACCTTCTTCCTCAGTAGAGGGAGGTACAGGTTTTACACACTTCAGAACAATGTCCCATTCCAATGGGTCCTTTTAATGAATGCTTTCATCTTATTTTCCATATGTTGTAATCTAATCCATCGAAGTACAAAGGCCTTGTGTCACTCTGACCTTTCATCAAATCTGGTGCAATATTACTAGCCATTGAAAGATCATTAATTTAGAAGTAATAACACACTTCAGTAAAGAGTAACTGAGCTTTGATACCAATTGTTATGGTTATAACTATCGCCTAGTGGGGGTGAATAGGTGATTAGGTAGAAATGAAACAATTTAAACAAATATTGCACTAAGACAACTTCTGATGAGGTGGTCAGCTCTTACTGGTATACAATTCTACCATAGTAAGTATAGAGAATTGCATAGTCAAGATTATAGTGGTTTGGCTTCTACAAGCTTACATCCACTCTCCCATGCTATTGCCTATTGGTTGGAATCCACTAGTAAGAACTGATAAGAGGTTACAAATCCTAAGTTACAAGTACTCAAGTTTATGTGAACAACTCCTTACACTATCAACCTCTCAAGGGTTACACAATATTGCTCAACAAAGACAAATGTATGAGATCACAAAAAAACTCTTCTAACTCTTAGAATTAAAAGTTTCAAATCTCGTGAATACGAATTCTAACCCTTCAGTTTCCAAATCTCCTCTTATATTCCTCCTAGTCCAAACTTACTGTTAGACATATCTCTAAGAATATCATCTAGCCAAACTACCCGTTGGCCCTAGATTTGGTTGAGAATATCTTATTGCTCCAGCGAGGGTAAGGCTACCCATATTTTCTACCGCTCATACAACAGTTTGGGCTTCCAAAAAGTCAAGTGTTTACAAATGGAAAGGATGTTTCACCTCTAGAAAAAATTCTAGAAAAGGTGAATCTCCGAAAGTTATTAGTAAAACTTCCATTTTGAAACTCTTTATAAGTATGGCAGGAAGTTCAACCAATCACCACTAGCCATTACATGAGAATGTTTGTCTCATTCTTAGCCGTTTGACAGAACGTATGGTGAAGGAAGAATAAACCACAACTTTGATTCTGATTGAAATCATATGATCCTATCCCAATAGACTTTCCACTTGAAAAACTTTTTATCAGAAATAAAGTCTCTAAATTTTGTCAATCATCGAAACCACTTAGAAAATGTTTTCTCAACAATATATATCTGGAAATCTCTCTCGTCAATAAATTATTTGATAAATCCAAGAACTGGAGTTGATGTAGCTAGCCAATTTGTGGAGGGATTTCAAGGCCGAAGTTATTGTTTTAGAGTCTCAATTCTCTTAGGAAGCCGAGTTTCCCAATGTAAGGTGAGATGGATCTTGAGAGTCCTTAGGAATGGAAGTCTAGTACTGTGACTCTATGGTGTTGACAACCGCATGTAACTCCCTTCCATCGACAAATATTGTTTTTGTCATTTCATGAGTTAAGCAATCTAATAGAGTCACTTGTTATTTCAGCCTTAAATGCAAGCAATGCAAGCCCATTTGTGTTATTAATAACATAAACAATTGAACCGAAGCACAACATGAGAAGGGTGGTGAAAAGAAGACAAGCACAATGGATTTGTCCTGATTGAGAGGCAAATGTCCTATTGTATGAGAATGAATTGGATTCTAAGTTGCTAGGGGGGGAGAAGGAATAAGTGAAGCGATTTGTCTCTTCTTCTTCTTCTTCTTCTTCTTCTTTTGTCAAAAATACATAGCTACTATTCACCTAAAAAAGTTTAGTGAGTACATATCAAGAGATTCAGAGAAAATTAAGTCTAAAAGGGTTGGGGGAGGGTACAAGACCCCATTAAAAGGAAGTCTAATAGTGCTCTGGGCCTTAGCAACCTAGATGGCTACTTTATTTGTGTCTTTATTGCAATAGGTCAAAGAGAGATTTGAAAACCAGGATAGTAGCGCATGTGCCATAGAGTAAAGTACTATTTGGACTAAAGAATATATTGAACACCCCACACTACTTCTTCACAATCAAATTTCACGCATATTGTAAGAGTTGAATGAGGAGAGAGAAACTACAAGGTTTCAACGAGGGCCACTGCTTCAACCTATCCAGCTTAGTTCGTCTCCACTACCTTAGCAAAACCATCCATCAATTCACCGTGGGAATTGCAACAAACACACACAATGGCTCCTCTTGCTAGATCAACTGCGAAAGAGCCATCTATGTTGATCTTTAGGGTTCCCAATTCAAGCAGCTTCTATGTTCGAGGTGAGTCTTCCCTTCGTTTGGCTTTCTTCTTTGAATTGCCAATCCACCTCACCATATTCTCATACATGGTTATGGCTATACTAATAGTAAGCTTCAGATCTAGTGTGTGCTTCCTAAAGATGTGATTGCTTCAAGCTTTGTAAATTGACCAAAGTGTTGTCATAACAAGCTCAAAACCGGTGTTAGTCCTGGGTTTTCTTTCAATTTAACCAACCATTCATCAATTTGAGATAATTTCAATCTATCTACTTGGATGTTTAGGGTTGCATTTCACCAAATTGAGGCCATCCATCGGCAAAGTAGTAGTGCATACTTAGTTGTCTCAACTTTTCATTTGCACACTACATAAATGAGTTTAGGTACTATCTTTCTCTTGAAGAGATTTTCCATAGTAGGCAAGGTGTCTTGGCAAGCACTTCATAGAAAAACTTGATTTTGGGGATACTATTGGAGTGTCATATGTATCTTCCTAAGTCACGCTTGGGCTGGTAAGAAGAGGAGGTCGTTTCTAGGTTGATTTGTGATGTTAATTCTCTATTGTTGAGGTACCCACTCTATAATTTGTTGACTTGAAATTGACCCAAACAAGTATATACTCTGTGCTTGAAAGGCCAATAAATATAGCAAGTATTTCTCTTATTGTTTCAAAGTTAAATAGAGTGTTTATCAAGGATTCATTCCCATTTAGAATCCTTGTATTATCAAACTAACCACTTTAATTGGCTCCCCTATCGTTGCATGGCCACCTATTAGTCCTCTTTTCAGCCACTTATCTTCTCTAATGGAAATTTTCTCACCACCACCCACAGCCTATAAAAAAGGACAAATCATATCCCTTCCAATGACCAGACTTTGTCGTCCCCACGATGCATGTGAACCCTTCCCTCCTTGCCAAAAGTTGCCTCTTGGGAAGTGAAGCGCTTTCATAACTTGATTCCAAAGCATCTCATGATGCTACCATAATTGCCACACTTGTTTACCTAACACAGCTTTGTTGAAAGCTAGTAGGTCTCGAAAACCAAGGCCCCCTTTGCTCTTTTTCAATTTTAGGATTTCCCATTTCCACCAATGTGCCCCAATTGTTTTGTTGCTATTCCTCCACCAAAATGTGGCTATTTTCCTCATAATGGCCTTACAAATCGACATTGGAATTCTAAAGATAGACTTGGCATATTGAGGTAGTGGCTACACCACTGCCTTAATCAACACTTCCTTACCGGCTTTTGACAATAAGTTCTCATTCATAAAGCTTTGTATTGCCAGCCATTAGATCAGACCATGGCTCAATTATATTGTTTGTATGTTAAAAAACAATGCCTAGGAAGAAGCAATTTACATATGAAGCTTTTTGGATGGAGGATGTTGATTGTGCTCAAGTAGTAAAGAAAGCCTAGACTTCCCTTGAATCACAACATATTGATCAACCGAAAAAGTTGAACCTTGTATCTAAAAGGCTTGTTGCTACGAGTAAGGAGAGATTCTCTAATGTGCAAGAAAATTATTTGGCTGAAAGGCAAGCTTCAAAATTTTGTAAACAATAAAGAGGGGCAAAATGATAGAGAAAATGTGCAAAACCTAAATAGAGAAGTTAAATTTTTGTGGAGACAAGAGGAGTTGTTCTAGGGTATGAGATCAAGCATCAGTTGGTTAAAGTGGGGCAAGAGGAATCCAAAGATTTTTCATGCTACGACCATTTAGAAGAATTCAAAACAAGATCTCTATGATAAAGAATTTATATAGGGAATGGGTGAGAGACAAAGGGCAGTTAAAGATGATGACTTGGGAATACAACACCAAACTATCAAATGGTTGGGCCTAGAAACTTTGAGCAAATCTTCCACCAATTCCTAAGAATGTTGACAAAATCGATTACAATTGAGGAATAGAATATTAATTTCACTCATCCCAAAGCCCCCGTAGCCAGAAAAACTTAAATAGTATCGGGCTATTAGCTTATGTAATTTCATTTATAAGATCATTTTGAAAGTTATGGCAAACTAGTTGAAACCATGGTTAACCAACCTAATAGTAGCAGAATAGAATGCTTTTTGTTAGTAGAAGATAAATTCAAGACAATATCCTAATTGTTCAAGAGGTGCTTCATCAATTGAGAGTTAGACAAAGAACAAGAAAATTCTAAGCTATTCTTACGTTGGATATGCAAAAAGCATATGATAAAAAAGAGTGGGACTTCCTTCAAAAATGTATGATCAGGACGGGTTTTAGTCGAAGATGGGTAAACTAGGTTATGCAATGTGTTGCAATAGTTTCCTACAATATGAAATTCAATGGAGAACTTTTGTCTTACTTCAAACCGACATGAGGCATCCCCCAAAGGTGACATGTTATCCCCCTAATTATTATAGTGGCTAATGTGCTCTCTCAAATGATGAATTACGGTACTATTAGAGAAATTAAATTGAATGCAAATTGCCCTACATTATCACATCTCCTATTTGCATATGATTCAACTTTCTTCCTGGATGGTACTATCATCAAGTGTCAGAATGTGGCTGAGGTATTGCACCAATATTGTTTTGCATTTGACTAGGTTGTAAATTACAATAAGATGGGGAACTACTTGGGTATTCCAGAAATGAGAATGCCAGAAATAGAAAAGATGGGGAACTACTTGGGTATTCCATCATATTGGGGGTCATCGAAGAAAGATATGTTTGTGTGAGAGTAGATATGCATCGATTGAGCAGCTTGAGTTATAAATTGAACAGCCTCGTAGAGAAGATGGTATTCTAATGCAAAAATTTCTTGTAACGTTCTGCACAACAGTTCGCCAACTGGACCGTTGACTGACCTGACCAACATGGAACCGTTGGACACTCCAAACTCATTTTTTTCCAAGTTCCCACGGTGAATTTGAACCCAAGTCAATTTTCCGTGGAAAGGTACCTTTAAGGCTTTAAGTACTTGTTCCCCGAAACATCCTCGACAACAAATTGACTTTTTCATCCACTAATTACGGACGACAATTCGTGTCATCAAATCTTATATTGATAATCTGTTTCATTTTTCTGTAATTGCAAAGTGTTTTTGCTTTTCTTTTATTTGATTTGTGTCATTTTGAAATAAGCTCAGCCGTGTCGCGTGGGACTTTTCTCGACAAATCTAGAACTTGTTCAAAGTTCATCTTTGTTATGAATTGCCACCCCATCCCCATAAGTGGCACAATTTGTGGAGAGAATGGTTTTGATGATCGCAAACTCATTTTCTGTCAAATCCCTTATTTAACTTACAAAAGAAGAAGAATGAGTAAGACTTAGACAAAACATGGAGGGTTTTGCCGATCATTTAATGCATGACTTGATTTCAACTGTTGATTGAAAATTTTAACTCAAAATCTCCGGCGACCTCCATGTCGCATGGTCGGCTCTGCTCATTGATATGCTTAAGTTTCAGTGAGTGAGCGTGCACCCGAGTACAGAACTCATTTTGCAAAAGACGACGGAGCCTGTGATGACCTCGGTGGCAACAATGGCGACGGTGATTGCATGGTGGTGGCGGTGGACTTGATTTTTTTTCTTTTTCCTTCATAATTTTATGTCGGTAGTGAATTGGAATTACTCTCTCAACACTAGGCATTACAAGGTAACTCAATTCCACAAATTACTAAGCAATTGAAATTCACAAGTAATCCATTTCCAGATTTGAACTTCTTTCCAAACATGATGATCTTGTATTAGGATTTCTATTCATCAACCAAGCAAGGCTTTCGAGTAACGTAAGAGCTAGCCACTCCGGCACCCGATTCAGTACGCCTAGTGGATTTGATCTGTAGGATCATGTAGGCCTCCTGGAGGGTTCACATAATCTAACAGATCACATGTACTGAGTTGTATGCTCTCAGTGCACCTAATAGTTTTCTCGCACTATGGATTCACGAGATTAGTCAAAGTTAAATATCTGAATGAAAGGGCCATCTCGAACCCCAACTATTTAAGTTGACGGGTCTAAGCAGCAATGGTCGTCTCTCCCTCGGATGAGGCGCTTGACTAGGGTTGTCCATGCTTTGGGCCAAATGGACTTTTGAGGATTGCTATTGAAGCCCCCGTTTCTCTTTTCATTGACCCCCGTCTATTTTGCAACTATATTTCAGATTTAACGTGGCTCCTCTATTACTTATCCCCCCCCCCCCAAAAAAAAAAAAAAAAAAAGGATCGATTAGACATGCTTAATACTTCTAGGACTTCTCCTTGGAGAGAATTTTCAAGGTTAAGAGAGAGAAAGAGAACGAGGGTTTTTAAAGAAACTTCCTTTGGTGGCAAAGCGCGAATAAAGAGAAGAGACCTGAGAGAGAATCGCATAGTGAACATCGATGTGAATAAGATTTATCACTAATCGTAAAAAAGAAATTGATTAAAGTGGAGAGAGAAACAGCTACCAAGTGCCAACTGGAGGGCCAGGTAAAGCAAAAATTGCTAAAAAAACAAGATGAGTTTGGGCGAAAAATCAGAATTTATTATGTCAGGGAGTTGTAGCCTATGCTCTTCATAGTACATTCTGCCCACATTCGAGTCTCGAAGTCGTAGGTTTCTGAAGGGAATGGTTCAAGGGTCGGGTGGCATGTGGAGCAAGTGCTTAGGATATATGCTCACGTTCAGGGTGCGATCTTCTTGAGACCCTTCTCAGCTTTGTATTTGATCTGTAGTGTGATGAATTGCTGTTCTATTTCAGGACTTGAATTGGAAGTCAAAGCGCCCGTTTAAATGTATACTGATGGAACAATAATGGTGTGATTCCATCTTAAATTGATGGAACAAAAAAATAGACTTCTTTTTTTTTTACTTCTTTTCTGTATTTCAAATCTATTTCTTGGCCACTAATCTACTCCAGGGTATATAAAAATTAAATGATATACACAAACAAACTTTTTTATTATTTAAAAACAAAGAAATACAAATGTTACCAAACAAGCCTTAAATATAGTGAAAAGAAAATCACATGCAACTTTCTTTGCCACATTATAGGTCTATTGCAATGTACTCATGGGCACTATTTCAATTTGGACACGTTCGTCAATTTTCTAATTATATTTATATTAAACAAAGAATATCACAAGAATAGAGTTCCCTTGATGTCGAGACTTATTTGATAAGCAAGCAAACTTGAATATCACAAGTCATCTTTGTTATGTTAGGCTTATGTTAAGCGAAGAAGAGAACAGAGAGTTGCATTGTCTTCTCTCTCTCTCTCTCTCTCTCTCTCTCTCTCTCTACTTTTGGTTAAGAACCAAAAGAGGCTAAAAACCTAGTGATTTGCGCCGCGAGTGAGAGGGTGAGGGAATCAGCCACATATACTATAGAGGAAAACCCCGAAAATGGAGGGAGCATGCATTTCTTCGGAAACGATGCGCTTCAATTGTTTGCCGATGTCCTTCATTTCAATAAGGAACAAAACCAACGCGGAGACAATCAATCCTTGTTTCTAGACTATAGTTACCATATTAAAGTAGATTTTTAGCCGGCGTGGCCTGCTCGCAGCGGCAGAAATCATCGTGAGCCCTCCGTCTTTGTTGATAAAGGGGACCGAGAGAGAGATGCTTGTGGATGTTGAGAAGAGCTCATGGGCGACAGAGACGGCAACCGGGTTGTGACAGAAACTGGGCAAGCGACGACGAAGTTGCATTGTGCGTGCGCGGTGGCAGTGGCTGAGGTTGACGTGAGAGGGAACGGGGGTAGTTAGATTAGGGTTTGGTTCGAACATCTTGAAGTGAATTTCATGAAGGCCATCAGTAATTAAGCCTTTTCATGTAGCCCTATAATGTTCATTTATCATTAATTTTAGAGAACCTCAATCCTTACTTCTTGTAATGACCAAAATAACCTTTCATCATATGAATTTTGCGGCTCACACATTCTGACTTTTCAAATCGTGAAACTCTATATAACCTATTCCATTATACTCAAGTATTAAGCGAAATCGGACATAACATTTTCATAATCCTTCGAGATTCACATTTCCTTTCATTTCTAAATTTCAGAAACAAAGGTCGGTTTGGAGAAGAGACAAGTCACTTTTATTTTTTACACTCCTTTGCAAAAGACATGTAAAGGAGAGAGCATCAAGCATAGACACAGATTCCTAAACAAACCCGAAAAGAGATCCAAGGAAAACTCTACTCAGCTCAGCAACTAGAGGCATCTAACTTTCGACAACTTCCTAAGCCGAGCAGCCCATCTATAAAGGCAACATCAAAGCCGACAGCTAATAAACAAACATCAGTACCAAGGTTCATTACCCACTTTAAGGAAAGCCCTACAGGCAACAAGCAGGTACAAGTCATCACCTTTGCTTCTCCCACTACTTTAAACATAATATTTTCTGAGCAAGCAAGGTCGGTGTGAGAATTAATATTCTGAATTACAGGTTGGGTCGATGCACATGGGTTTTCGCTGCTTCTTGACTCTGGTTGAGTTCCAGTTTAACCCCGAGCTATAATTGATGATGATGTTATTTAATGATGGTAGCTTAGGAAGACGATTGCCGCACCGAACAAGCAACTATCTGCGCCCACTGTCTCAACCTCGTCTTCACCACGTCAGGATTATCGCCTGCACAGATGTTTTCGTAATTCCCCATCAACCAAACCAACCCAGGACGGAAAAAAAAAAAAAAAAATCGCCTTTCTTTTACCATTATAGCGATTCAAGCATCTTCATGATTCTGTGAATAGTAAAAGAAGCAAAGCGATGAGCAGAGGGTTTTCCTTACTGGGTCCACATATGGCATGGGGGCTGCCGATGGGAGACGCGCTGTCGCAGTCCGACGCAGTTGAGGTCGACGTCTCCGCTGACCTCAGGACGCTCCCGCCGCACTGCCTCGTCACGGCGTAGTAGAACCCCAGAGCTGGCAAGGTGTCCGACAGGCGGCCGTCCACGACCTCCGGCGAGTCAAACCCGAACCCAAGTTCTATGCATCCCTTGAGCTCGTCGAGGTCCTCCTCCGTGACGCTCTTGCTCTGGCGGTTCCTGAAGTTCCCCTTACGCCGCAGCCACGCCTCCTCCCGAAACATATCTGGGGACCACGATTTCTGCTTGCACAGAGACGACCGGTTCCTCAGCAGCGACGGCGTCGATGCCAGCGACCGGAGCAAGGGCACCTCCTTGTTGGGTCCCGGTTCGGGTTCATCCTGCGGCTCTTGACGGGATAGCTGGCGGTTTTCTTGGAGGTGCGGCGGCGGCGGCGGCGGCTGTGCGTGGGAAGGGCGCATGGCGGGGAGGGCCCCGAGCACCGCCCCGCGAGCCGGGGTGCGCGGAGGCCGGGGGACCTCGCGGGGGGGTGGGGAGAGCGCTATGGCTTGCGCGGCTCTCCTAGGTACGGCCCTTGTTGAAATGGGAGATGCGCATTGTGCGACGGGTTTAAAAAGTGGTGGTGGGGGGTGACGATCGGACCGAGCTGGGGTGGGTCAATGTGGGGCATGGCATTTATTGATTGGCTTGGTCCATGTCATCATGACATGTCTTTTTGCCTTTCACCTTCTTTTTTTTCCATGTTCTCTCACTGTCCTTTCTTGCTTGAAAATCACTCCATCAAAAATTTATCTTTTCGTTCGCCCTAAAAATACCAATACACACAAACACCAAAAGTAGAAACGCTAGCATCGGTAAATTTGGAAAAAAGAAAGATTTGCAGTCCGTCTACTTGAAGAGTAGCTTGGAGATAATATAGTGAAAAAGTTTGTAGATGGAGTTGTTAAGTGCTAAGCTAGTATACTGGTTAGATCAACAAGGTATGCCTTAGCTATAACTTTGCAATAATTTCGTTTAGCTAAGCGGCCAATCCTTACTTAACCCCACTTGTTCAATTAGATAGTTTTCACTCTTGAAAGGGATGAGATAAGTCCCCACATTAATTGAGAACGAATGATGGCCTGTGACTTCTAAGCGGGGGCTCAACCATTTTCCTGTTGAGGGTTCCTTTCGATGAGCACGAAATCGGGGGGCTCGTGGGCCAATACGGGCAAATACCTCGCAACACGGGATGCGAACAGACCCCGACATCATTGGGTGTCGTCGCCTTCTGGAACCCCACATTGGCTTCCCACACAAAACCTAGTTCACGCCTGTCTTGGCTAGTCTCCATTTAATTGAGAGCCAAGGAAGGTTTTGATATAAGCAAGGGACCACTCCCTCCCTTTGTGACGACCCTTCGGATAAAAGCCAAAATCGTGACACCACGGGTCAAAGCGCATACAATACCCTGCAAATGGGCACAACGGATCCAGCATCATTTCATGGTATTAAGATATCTGCGCAAATCTCCTGAAAATAATCCGATATTACAATGCTCTAAGCAATAGCTGAGCTAGCTAGATTATTCAGATGAAAAGAGAAATTAACATGACTTTGCAACGAAATCGACGCCCTTACTTTTAAGGTCGGCAATGAATATTACTTCTATCAGAATTTATCAGGAAATGCTACGCAACTTGTATGTGCAGGTGCTTCGGAAGCTGCCGTGTCCAATGTATTGACCAAGGAAGTTAATGCCTCCTGACAAGGAAAACAAACGTGAAGTGTTCCGCAGTACATATGTTTCTCGGGTTTTCTTATATAAAACAATGTATGTCGCCCATTTCTTGCCAATCACATAATTTATTCTCGAACCAAGAGTCAAGTCAAGTCTGATGACAGTTTAATACGACAATAAGTTTCCATATAATATAAATATATATATATATATATATATATATATATCTGTATATGTATATATAAGCCCTCTCGTTTTCAAGATGATGTTCTTTGTTCTCCAGCTTACTAATAAGATTTTTTTGTTGTACAAATTTGTCTTTTATGAATGGATTAGCATGAGGAATATAAAAATACGAAAGAGTTTCATGCAGAGACACTCAGATTAAATGAATTTGGCTAAGAGCGATAGTACTAACACCATGAAATTTTATGAATATTCCATATGCATGCAGCATAACGTTAAATATACTGAGTGTTTTTAAAAGCCGACAATATATCTAATACAAGAAAAACAGCACTATGTACATATAACCCAAATAAATTAAACTTAACAATAATTGTACCAGTAAATCATAATTACCAATTGATTACCAATATAATCAAAGTAAAATGGCATAAATGATCCTTGAACTTTGGCCCAATGAGCAATGCAATCCATGAACTTTGAATTTGTTCAATGTGTTCTCAAAACTATAACCCGATATGTAATATCATCCCTAAATTTGAAATTAGTTTAATGTAGTCCCTAAATTTTAGTATATATTCAATTTAGTCTCTAAGTTATATGAAAATGTTTAGTATTGTCCTTTGATTGATTCAAGTTCAAAGACAATATTAAATATTTTCATATAGTTCAAGAATCGGATTAAACATCATAAATCAAAATTTTAGAGATTATATTAAACAAATTAAAAGTCCAAAGACAACATGACGCACTAGAATATAATTAAAAGATCACGTTGCATGTTGAGCTAAATTTCAAGAATTATTTGTGTCATATATCTCTAAAATTAATAATCAAAAGCAACTCTGCTAACTGCACAACCATGACCCCACTCCTAGGGTTTGGCTGTTCAGACCCACCTTTTTGTCTAATTATGAGCATATACCATATAATATGCTTTATTCCAAGGTAAGACTTAAAAATACATTAATAGTTAGCAAAGGTTTGCTCAATACATGTACAAAATCCCTCTGTAAATTAAGAAATATCCTGAAGATGTGGACGGGCAATAAAATATAATTTCTAATAAATCACTGCGAATATTATTAAAGAAAAAGTGGCGGGAATAGTTATCTTGATAAATTAACAAATGCCACATGATGTAGTGATCCATATCCATCATTTTCAAAGGACAAAAAAAAACCTAATTAGAATGCGTCACCGCAACTTAATCTATAATTTGCTTAGCTCAAACTACACTCAATTGGTAATAAATGTAATCTGATTTGCCTTTGAAGTTGCACACAGTCTGCAAGTTGCCCGCATGTCCTTTGTGCTAGAAGATGCCAAAGTTTGCAATTTATGTTGTCCACGTCATTATCAATTAAACTAACCTCCGGTGTTGATTAAAAGCAAAATTATCAGACGAGAGAGAGAGAGAGAGAGAGAGAGAGAGAGAGAGAGAGAGAGAATCCAGAATGGAGTTGTAAGTTTAGGCATAGGACGATCCATGGATGAAAATGGAAACATGATCCGAGGTCAATTTAACCAACTTACTTCCAAATTAGTGAGATTTCTCGAATTTCGTGATTAACAATTACTCCGCCAGCTCTCCCGTTTCGATAAAAAAAAAAAAAAAAATACTGACAACCACGCAAAAATTACCTAAAATAGATATTATCAAAAGGTTGATGTGTAAATTTTCAGAAAGTTCAAAACTTATTATATGGCCAAAATTGATCTAAATTGCTCAACTTGACTAATTTAATTTGAAATCTTTTGACAATTTATCAATATAGTTCTCATGGTTAAAATTGGCTAGAAAGCACTAATGTGGCCACTAATTGTCCTACATGGCATCGTTGACACCAACATAAACAATTTTTGCAATTTTTTAAAAAAAAAATTGAATTTTTGAAACCTTTTTTTTTTTTTCAATCTTCATCTTCTTGGAACATTAGCAAGGACTGCCAAGGCTTCAACGCCAAATTTGGCCATGATCAAGGTCCGCGACCCTTGCTTGTGATTGATAAGGGTTCCATGGGTCTCGCATAGTGCTCAACAGATGTCAAGGCCTTGGCAACCCCTTTTAGCCCTTCTAAAAAGATGAATGCTAAAAAAGAAAAAAAATAAATAAAAATAAATAAAAAAAATAACAAAAAATTATAAATACCGTCTTCATTACCACTAGTTGTGTCATGTAGGACAGTTAATAACAACATCAATGATTTTTGACCAACTTTTTTTGGAAAGTCTAAATTGTCAAATTATCAAAAGATTTAGAACTAAATTAGTCAAATTGAGTAATTTAGAATTGAATTGGCCATCATTTAATAAGTTTAGGACTTTTTGAATAATTTATCTAAAAGTATTTAGATACTCCTTTGGCATTGTTCTTAAAAAAAAAAAAAAAACTACCAAAATAGTGGAACATTCGTCCACACATGAGATGGGTTGGTCCCCACGTGGATCCGCATAATCCTTAAGCATGTGAACCCAATGCATATTCTCTGTTAGATGAGAGAGGGCCCAAGTGAATCGACTCCTAAATGAGGTCTCCTCGGCCGATGACCAACCCTCTCAACTGGTAACTACGAGGAGGGATCTGGTAGCCAGTGACGATGTGCATATGTACATGTCATGTAAGAGAGAAACGGAAAGAAATGGAGGTGCAAAAGGAAAGACGTGTGCACAAATGAAGTAAGTCACAACAGTCATTTTGACTCCATTCATCTGCATCAAGTGCCGTGTGGGCTTTGGGCCTTAGATCTTTGATGACAATGTTTCGCTTCGTTTCGTTTCTAAACCTCAAACCCAAGCTACGTTACACTCCTTGAAAGTGTCGTTCCTATTTAAGGACACAACAACCGTCAGACCGTTGAGGACTCGGAACGGCCATTTTAATGGAAAAGCTCTTGATACTAAAGTTGAACGAGTGATCGTTGATCTCGACCTACATGGGCTAGTGCTACAAGCCTGTTTGTATTAAGCCTCATGGGCCTTTGGAGGATTTATCCTTTTTCTTCATACTACGTTCAGCCCATCCACGGCATGTCTCCATGAAAGTCCGTTCTAATGCAGGATGACTTGAATAATATTATGCAGATTTTCAGCATAGACATGATCCACGGAAGTCTGCCTCGACTATGTAAAGGAAAAGTTCGAGCTTTTCTAACCCCCAAAGGAATCGCCGTCTTGCGTTATGACCTTGGAAAAAGACCTCTTGATTGGCACTGGTTTGAGTTTTGAAGGATCAAATTGCGCGAAAGATTTTATGGAGCATCGTTCATCTGAGGAGTCCTCGTCCGTGTTTCACTCGAACTTCACCGGCATCAGCATGACTGTCGAAATGGAGTTTCCTCTTGAATTTTCGGAAGGGAATAGTCCCGATTAAGACGTTATGTCCTACAGCGTTGGTCGGCCATGAGGTTGAAGTGCTAGTTCATTTAGGTTTTCCTCCTACAAAGTATCCTTCGGATCTCTTTCTGCTCTTAGGATTTGAGAGTAAGATCGTCCTAGGTTTCCTTCTTGCATGATCCCAGTCACCTACAGGTATCTGTTTCTATTGTCTTCTTCTAAAATTCTCCCTTTCACATAATTATATCATGGGCTTGAGTTAGTAGTGAAAATTGGTTGATATGAGTCTGGTGCAAACCCATAAAGATCCACATAGAGTTGGGTTTTGATTCTTTAAACTCATTTCAATCCGTTTTCAAAATTTTAGGTGGGTCATATTACGACTCGGCTCACTAAAGTCAAGTTGAAAATTGGGTTTCCGACCCATGTTGCCTCCTTTGGGTAATGGCATCATACAAATAGAGCTTACGAATGCGCCGGATCATTGGGCGAACCCCTGTAGATGCGAAAGCTGACCAAAGCTGAGTACATGGAAGATTAAAGTTGGAAGAAGACAAGATAAAAAAGAACAACACCAAGTGATCCTTTCGAACCAAGTTTAAAAGACAGCATAACAAAGTGACATATGGGAATTATTAATAACATGGTGACAACATGCCACGTTGCCCAAGACTCCAATGACGCATTTCAGCTTCAAGCACGCTTGATTCATGACTCACGAAATGAGGTATTGCTGCACTCTTTCATCTCCAGTCACATCTTTTAATTCAATGACATATGTGACAGATATTGCAGAGACGTGTAATGCAATGTCGGGGGGCATCTCAAAGCTAAGCGAGCCATCAAGAGGAAGAAATACCCGACAAAAATTAGGATAGAAGTGCAAAATTCACGGCTTTCGAGTACAAAATTTATTATCACTCACATTTTGTTCAATTCACGGGTGCACTATATTATACACGTTCAAATTGGGATAGAAGTGCTCATTTTCGCCTTGTATGCCATTTTTCTGAAAAGGAAAAGAAATGGGTGAGAAACTTTTGGGAAATTAGATTTTCTCTTCTTCTTTTTTTGTCTCTATCAAAAAAGGCCCAAGTTCAAGGTACCATAGAAAGAATGAATTTGATTAATTTTGTAGTTTTGAAGCAAAGAAAGTTGAAATAAGACGAACAGTACCTTAGTAGTGGATGCTCAAAACACATGACACGGGATCCAACCACGTTTGTCCATCTCACTCAAGTAGATGAAGGCAATGGTAATCTTTGCTGGACCATATAGAGGAAAGATTGTTAGTGAAGAAATTGTCAAAATTGCAGTCTGATTGTGAAAGATGTATCCTTGTTAAAGGGGTTAAATAACAATCTCACAATGTATGAATCAACTCTAGGACAAAGGATAGAAAAATCACCTCTGAAGGGGGAAAATGCTCTGGATGTCTTGCTCGAAAGAACATTTGTTTCAAACATTTACGACTTGATCACATTTTGAATTCGTTTACCAATTCAACCAAAACAACCAAATATGGCCAGTTTGAACAAGGAGCAAGAAATTTAATACCCGAAATAGCTCGTGATTGTGAAAGATGTATCCTTGTTAAAGGGGTTAAATAACAATCTCACAATGTATGAATCAACTCTAGGACAAAGGATAGAAAAATCACCTCTGAAGGAGGAAAATGCTCTGGATGTCTTGCTCAAAAGAACATTTGTTTCAAACATTTATGACTTGATCACATTTTGAATTCGTTTACCAATTCAACCAAACAACCAAATATGGCCAGTTTGAACAAGGAGCAAGAAATTTAATACCCGAAATAGCTCGTGTCATCTTGTTTCGTATGGTCATTCAATGTAGGCTAAATCAGGATTGCCTCCAACAAGATTCCACGCGGGAGTTGGTAACTATCACATGACTTTATGCCCCTTGCAACGACAAAGTCAAGACGAGCCTGGACAATAAAAGAGGACACACTTAAAAAAAGACCTAGTCCACATCACCTTCAAGAAACTTCTCGAATACCTTTAACTTGTTCTCCACTCTTGATACAGTTGAACTCTTCAATGATTTATCTATTCGATCGACCATGCTACGTTCATTGACAGACGAATCCCAAGATGCAAGAAACATTTAAAATGAGACCGCTATTGGTTAAGCCCTTGTGAGAACAATAAGGTTGTGTCGACTTCATAGAGAGGGTAATGCATGTAAGTTTCTAGGATTATATTTAAAATCTCAAAATGTAGAGTACCTAAACACATTGGTTGAACCTAATTCAGACTTTTCTCTGGCCGAAAAAGGGAAGAACTTAAGTGAGATGCTTAGGAGAACCATGTTCACACCATAAGTGATTGATTTCACACCGATTATGCCATTTTACATATGTCCTCTTTTTCAAAGATGGAAGTATAATACTTAAAAAAATCATATATGTGATGGCAACGTCTAGACCTTTGAATCACTAATTTTGACTAATGCATGCAACCACTCCATCCACATGGATCCATTAACTTCAATACACCGAATGACAAACATTGCTCTCAAAATTCTCATTTATCTTATTGGGTAATGAGGATGCATGTTGAAATTACCGATAACTTCTTTGTCAATCTAAGAGACAATGCAATTTCAATATGAGACCTACCATGTTCAAATCGAGTTTTAGGCAAGCTACATATCTTTCATTTAATTTGAAGAAAGATCATTAATTAGCTCTAGATGAACATTCTAAGCTAATAGCAGACCTTGCAATGGTTTTTTTAACCTAGTTAAAGACTCCAATGTCAAAATCAAGTATGTGTGTGTATTTTGATTTCAGGTGTTGGTTCACCAAGAGAGGAATCATTATGTTCTAAGTCTAAGGAGGTTTCTATTTTATTGATTTGAAAACTCTCTTCTTCAAGAAAGTCTTCTGAAGAGGTATTATGATCTATGGCTACCATAATGTTATTGAGTTGATAGAGAGTTTCTTCATCTAATAAGAGCTCATTTAATCTTTTATTTATTCAACAGTATTTTGAAATATGTCCTCTTTTCCAAAATTTAAACCTTTAATATCCTTGTTAATTTTCTTTTCAGGTTTTTCTTTTGGGTTTATTTTGTTTATTAGCCTGTGATTTTTTTAAATAATTTTTTGTGTGTTTTTTTTTTTTTTTGAAGGACAATCTCCTTTACACTCTGGTTTTGATGGTTCATTGCATGAAGGATCATATGGAGCACATAAATCTCCTAAATCCCTATTGGTGACTGTTCTTCTTTAAGCTATTTTTGTAATTTGATTGAATTACACATTTGTATTCCTTATTTATAAAACAAATGAAATTAATTCTCCAGATGATAATAGGTGATAAGTTATTTGACCATTGTATTTTTCTCTTATTTATTGTGAACCCGGTTACCTAACAAGGTAATCCTCTAAAAAAGTTTTTTTTTTTTCCAAAAAAAGGGTTTGTTATAATTTGGCCTAACCATTACCCTTTGTAGGAAAAGATCTTTATATTCTCTAAATCTTTCTAAGGATTTGCATTTAATAATTGAAAGATCTTGATTTATATCTCTTATATGATTGGGTCTCCTATAAAGTGTTGGGATTTAGAATAGATATGAGAGTACAAACATCATCTCGGATGGCTTGTCCATTTGCATCCTCAATACGCTCTTCATATTCATCTATTTTATATGTATTTAAAATTTGAGCTTTTTGTTCATCAGTGAGGTAATTATCCCACCAACCTTTAAATTACCCTATAAAACTGGCTACTAAAAAATTAGCATCAACATGATCGGAAAAGTTTTTTTAGTTTTATATGCATTTGCTACTATAACCATTTGATTTTGAATATTAATAATATTATTTTAGGGACATCATCTATATTCCATTCATAAATTGCATCGGGAGAATAATAATTTTGAATCGTATGCGATGATTATTCTAGAGCAATGTCAAGAAGTGTGGCTCTCTAGTAATCTTTTGGGGGTTTTTCCGTAAGAGTCTATTTATTTCAGGAATTGATTCATTTTTAGATTCTTCATTGGATTTTTCAAGGACATAAATTTGGTTTGGAGTATCATTGATAACAAATCATGTTATCCTCGAGGTTTCCACCGTTGGAGGTCCTCTAACATTGGTGTCAAGGATTGGCATTCTTCCTAAATACCTCCTTCTATATTCTATAGCTTTAACAAATTATGAACCATAGATTTTAGGAAATTCAAAGGATTTAAAGATTGGTGATTTAAGGGATCCAAGTTTTGGTAATCCATAAGAGTATAATAAATTGAAGATTCTATCCT
This sequence comes from Eucalyptus grandis, assembly GCF_016545825.1. NCBI lineage: Eukaryota > Viridiplantae > Streptophyta > Magnoliopsida > Myrtales > Myrtaceae > Eucalyptus > Eucalyptus grandis. Next base: position 21,544,461 of record NC_052620.1, read on the forward strand.
ATTTAATTCATTGTCGATAGTATGGAGATGTTGATTAGTATAATCATTTTGCTATATTATGTTTATATTTTGAGGATCATCGGTTTACGTTGTGATTCAGAAGGGAGTGGCAATAATTTCACTATCTCTATGCTAGATTTTAATCTTTCTCAAAGGAGGATGATTAGATTTTATGGTTTGGCCATCATCTAGTTGTCATTTATAAGCGTGATCTAAAACATAGATTTCTTTAGGTTGAAGGAAATATTTTTCAAAACAATCAAGAAAAAGATATGAGTTTCATGTTCACAAAGAAAATTATACTATTTTCTTTAATTTCTTTAGCAATATCATGGAAAGTATTTTTTTTTTAAAAAAAAAACCATTGTCTAATTTCTTTGTTTTCTTATGAATTAAGTTCTTTGTATAAAAACTCTTGGTTGGGTTCAAATTCTTTTTCAAGAGTAAGAACCTCAGAGTCTACTAATTATGAATAAGTAGGTGCATAATAAAGAGGACCTATGTTTTCAAGGTTTTGCTTGTTTTGGTCGTGTTGGTAAATGGGTCTAGAAATCCCAAACTGATTATCAAGACTACAAATATTAGCTATTATAGGATTACTAGGTTTATTTGAAGTTGCGACATTATCTTAATTTCTTAGTGGAAGAGTGTTTATAGGAAGGAGATTTGGATGAAAGTCAACCGATCTTCTTGATGAAGTAGAAGGAATTGATCTCATTTCAAATGATCTTCTAGGAAATTAAATAGTTACTTTTCTTTTTGGATGTTGTACTATGTTTGTTGGTTCATTATTTCGAATAGCCCTTTGAGGGACTTGATTTTCCAACTCCCATTGTTTTGTTAAAATTACTATCACTCCAATTTATTTATCTAGGGATGATAGTATTAGCTCTAGTAATATCGGTTTGAAGTATAAAGATTTTTCATTTTGGACTAAGTTTGAAGGTGTTAACCCCAAAGGTAGAAATCATAGCTTTATAGTGAATTTATAAACAAGAGCTAGAGGAATTGAACTTTTAATTATTTTGTAGTTGTATGATTTAACTTAGAGGGTTAAAGATTTAATAATGTTCAATTCTCTGAGCAATACTGAAAATTTTGGGTAACAATTGAAATGAATTGGCCATTACAAAGACTTGTTTCTAATATTCTTAATATGAACTCTTCAAAATTGAATAATCTTGAATCACATTAGACTAGGAGAATAGAAGTATTTAAGCCTTCTTTAGTTAGCAGCTCAATACCTACTTGTACTAGCCTTATCTGAATGTAATTATATTTTTGCGTATGTTTATTAAGGGAATTTTGATTTAAAAGTTTGATAGTTTCAAAAGATCTAGAAAGAGGTATGTCCCTTTCTTTAATTGTGATTAGGTAATCCGATTTTTTCAAAAATTTGAACTTTGATTGTTTATATATTTGATCAAGTTGAACTTTAGGAATTTTTGAATTTTCTATAGAGTTATTGAAACCTTTAATGTTTATGTCTTCTCTATGTATATGAGCTTGATCTAAAGACGTATGTGAAACATGTTGGTGGCTAAAACACAACCTAGAATGGGGTGAATAGGTTATTTTCAAACTTTGATGAACTTTTGCGAAAATTAGCCATTTGCTAAATAAAGATCAGCTCAGCCTAATGTTTGAGAAAATGTTAACTAGCTATATGTAAATGTATGTGAACAGAAGAAAATAGTGGGACACTAGAAATTATAATGGTTCAGCTTTATCCACAAGCTTACGTCTATTTTTCAAACTAACAGTCTCAAGACAGGCTGGATTCTACTAGCAATTTGCTTGGAGAGTTACAAATGGCTAGCACTAATCCTTTTCACAATAGGTACCACTATCTAAACTCAGTTGTTGCTCTTATGCTTGTACGCTTAATCCTTTGTACAATTGATAAATAGCATTAATATAAAAAAAAAAGTATGACAGAGAGCTTATAACTAAAAATAATAGCAAGAAATCTTCTTGATTTTCTATGTTGCACACTCCTCTAGTTTTCTGGGGTCTTCCCTTTGATATTCTTCTTGAATCTATCCGTTGAAGATGAATTAGAGAAGCAAAGAGCCATTGAAGAGTTTACGTTGAGTTGTTGTCCAGGAAATGTACTACCCATACAATTTATTTTCTTGAACTTTTACAGACTAATAAAAAATGACAACTACTGATGCCTTCTCACTACCGTCTCTAACTGACCTGTTAGACAACCTAGTTGCTCTGTTACATGCTTTATCTGGATTTAGTTGCTATGCAAATCTAGGTCTTTCAATGGCTACTTTGTTGACCCAACGAACATCGTTAGATGTACTTAATTGCTACATTACCATTGACATAAGCATCATCAACAATTGATCTTTTAGGTTCACTAGTGCTATTTATCATAATAGGATATTTGTGAACTTCTTTCTAATGAATCACATCATGGATATTGCATAGTCCTTTAATCCAAAAATTTACGTACACCATAGTAAGTAATACACTAAGAATAGTTTGGACATCATCAAAATCACTTGAAGATGTTTCTCCAACAAAATCAAATGTTGATTTTTTTAATAAATCCATTTTAATAAGTTTGCTTTCATGCATCTTAGGCTACCAACCAAAGCTGACCAATGAACTTACTACCAAATTGGGTTTTACTGCGTGGACCACTACTGGTTAAACACACCTCACCTAGGGAAGGTTCGAACCAAACTCAAAAACCTATTAAAAAGAAAGTATTAAGATAATCAATATTTCTTCTTTGACACTAATACCAAATAGCCCTCAAGATCTAGGGTTCTATATAAGATAAGAAATGAATGTAGAATGATTTCAAATAAATCTATCGAAAATAGTAAAGTGATTAGTGACTAATGCAAATGAATAATTTGGAAAATAAATATAAATATCAAATAAATGATATGAACAATATAGAATTATATATAATGACCTTCCACAAGAGTGATAGTCCACACGCAAGTGGGGTATTGTGAAACGTCATTGAAAGTAATTAATAATGTGACCTCACGCAAGAGCGGTGGTCCATACTCAAGCAAAGATCCCACTGATATAAGAAAAAATAAAGAAAAGAAAATGTGACTTTTTATAAGGGTGGTAGTCTATGCTCGAGTAGAAGAATATAGGATCCAGGCTTAGTAGTCATTTTAAGCATAAAAGAAAGAGAGGACTAAGAATACGAGGTACTAGTGCCAACCAAAATTTGGTTTGTTATCTTGTTAAATGATAGAAAATACTTATTAAATATTGATGATACAAGTTATCAAAAATGAGTACAAGTAATCGGGGATATCTTGAAGAAGTGATTTCAAGTGATTGGGGTGATTTCTAGTGATTCGGAGTGATTACAAGGTAATACAAGTGATTACAAAGTTATTTGGGGTGAAAGTGAAAGAAGGTTGTAACATCCTCGATTCCAACCTCATAAGGATCGGCCGTAAAGATCCTAAAAGGATCGATCATGGGCCATTAGCCATGGATCGATCAAACTGACCAACCAAGCACGAATTGGTCAAGGAGTGGGCCGTGAATTTTCTACCAACCATACCGATGGGATAAGGTCTTCAGCTCATAAGATGACTTTTTGATCATGAGAATTGATCACGGGATGATTTTGGATCAGTGGATCGTCATGGGTCGATCCAACCGGTCGTAGTTTCCCATAGTGGGTGATTCCACCCAGTTATGCACCGATACACGAACAATCTGAATTGATCAAATGTGACCGTCTTTTGGCCAAAAATGCATCATTGCCTATTTAATTCTTAGTGATCAAAACGGAATCTCAAATTGGTGATGTCTAACCATGGATTGATAACGCACCAACCATGAACCTTATTGGTGGATCGGGTGCCAACCGGAATGAGCCCAAAGATAGACCCGACTATTCCATCACTAATTCTAAATTCCACGAGTGCCTTGGCTTAGTGCTAGGCCATGGGTAGCCTTAGGATTGGTCTCGAACTAATTAAAGAACAACCGACACTATTGGCCGACCGATCGTCCAAATGAACGATTTGGGCGAATATGGGACGTAATGGCCGAACCTCAAGTGTGTGATTCGATTTTTTGAGATGTACCTAATGATCCATTCTCTAGCCCAGGAACCAACTTAGACAATGAATTCTCTAGACCACCTTTGTGAGGAAAAAAATGACAAAATAGAATTATCTAGAACACCTTAACTTTTTTTATGAAAGAGGTTGACTTATCATTCCACCTAGATTTTTCTAGATATGGTCATGATTACCAAGAATTTACCTTAGGAATTAAGCAAAGTATCCAAGACAAGTGTCCCAATAAAAATAGGACACATTGAAACTAATTATGGCTATCCTACAGCCTTGATACCACCCTATCTTTTAGAGTGCCACCTATCCATAATGAGTTGTCCCCTTGATAATGAGTTGAGTGCTAATGTGGTCCAATGAAATGGAGACAAGCAAGGCATTACATGATGACACTAAGTCATTAAATCTCCACCTCATAAGCCTAGGTGTCAACTTGAAGATTTGGTAATAATGGCTTGAGATTTTCCTCAGAGAAGAAGTCGGTGACTCGTAAGCTTAAGTGTCCTCTAGAATCTTAAGTTATGATTAACCTAAAGGGTAGCCTTGATGAACAAGGCAAATGCCAACCAATCAAGAGAAGAAATTAAGCATCAAGGGGCTTATGTGTCCCCTAGGACCATAGGCACATCATAAGCCTAAAGTGAGCCTTGAAGAGTAAGTAAATAGATGGACCAATCACAATCAAACATGAATAAATATAAGCGCCAACTAAGGAGACTAGATAGGCCAACTCGTTCCTTAGGCTTAATCATGAGATTGGCACCAATAATTGAAGAGAATGAGGCCTATAAATAGGATAAGACATCCTCACATTTTTTAGGTTTAACCATTTACACATTTCCTCTCCTTTCTCTCCTCTCTTTCACATCCTTCTCCTCCAAACCGCCTTAGGAGCTGTTTGATCACTAAAGGAGCATCTTGGAGCTAGGCTCAAAAGTTTTAAGTAGAGTCTCTAACTCTTGGCTAAGGCGATAGCCTACATCGTTGAGTTTAGTGGTGTGCTCACCCATGTAAGCCATGTGTATATTGTAATGTTATTTGTGTGTTTGCTCATATTTGCATGTTTGAGTGTGTTCATGCCTTGGGACGAGGTCAAGGTTCTCTCGGCTTGGAATCGACGTCAAGTCACGATGGCCTAAGCATGCGACTCAAGCCACGAACCAAGAATTGTTCCTAGCATATTTTATAATATGATATTGAGGGTCATGGCACACTAACTTGAATGAGCATGCCCTAGGGCCTTGCATACATTGGTTAAGATAAGAAATGAAAAATTGGCTTGTGTGATGCACTTGTGTGTGCACTTAAAGAGAAAAAAGCGTCCGCTACCACATAGCATTGGCAACAATGTCTCATTCATTGAACGGGATGCCTTAGTTGAGCCATAATGCATTGAGTAAGCTAGCCCTAGGATGCATGATTGAGCCCGAATGCCTTAGTGAGCTAATGCCAAGATGCCCCGATTGAGCTGGGATACCTAACTTGAAGCTGGATGCCTCGGTTGAGCTGAGAGAGCCTAGTTAAGCCAAGATGGCCATAAATGAATTTGCATGAGTGTCAGTTTATGCATAAGCATGATATGTTGAAACGTTTATTGACAAGCAGAAGGTAAGCATGCATTGAAATATGCAGTAATTGACACTTGCATGTAGTCGAGGTGTAGCAATAAGTTTGCTAATGATCTGCCATCGATATTGCATTGCAAGTGTTGTACCTACTAGATTTTGATGATGAGATGTCTTCCTAGTAGAGAATTAGGGGTTTTACTTACCGAGTCTATGACTCACCCCGTTGTTTTTTAGATTGTATGTATAGAGGGGATGCGGTCTCAATAGAAAAGTTAAGATTTACTCCAGCTTTTTTTTTAGCATAGAGCATGTAATGATTGTAAAATATAATGGCCCAAGAAAAAAATGGCTTGTAAATGTAACTGATGTAATTGTATGTTTTTAAATGGCTATTTTACTAACTGCTTGTTTTTGTCTGGGTGTTGTATGTACACTTCTACATGTGATTAATGAAAAGATATAAATAAATGGGATGGCGACGCGCCTGGAACATCGCAAAAATAATTCTTGCTGCTTAAGACCCAGGAGATGGAGTCGGGATCATGACAAAGGTTGTGATTAAAGAGAGCTTTGGACACTTGAGAGCAAGAGAGCTTGAAGGCTTGAATGCTGAATAGTGCCTTCCTTCTTCTCCTCCTCCTCCTTTTATAGAGAAGTTCGAGCACATTCGAACAAGATGAACAGTAATATTATTTTATTTTTGCTTTTGCTTTGGTCCCTTCCAAATAATTCATTGGTTTTGGGCGGAAGACTCAAGTCTTATTGTCAAAATATAGCATAATGATATTCTTCTCTTCTTTTGTCTTCTTTGATTATTGTCTCATTTTGGTGATTGATGATTAGTGATTAGTGATTCGGTGATGTAGTTTTCTCTATTCATCCTCATCCGCACCTGACAAGTCGATGCCATAGTAATCATCTTCATTGGTGTTGCCAAGGTGATAGATTTCACTAGAAGAACCTATATATTTTATTTCTAACATGATTTTTTATAATGCAATAAGATATTCTTTCAATGATTGGATGGCTGCTAAGTGAGCTTGAGCTAGTGATTTTTGCTAGAGAAATTCTATAATTCTATGATCAATAAGTGATTGGGCATTTGGGGGATTTCGTTGATTCGACTAGTTTAGGACTGATTGCTCATAAAGGTTTTCAATGACTTTAAAATTGTCCCACCACTCAATTTTAAATTTCCTAAGTAGGTGTTGAATGTGTGAAGAGTGAACTGAGTGATGAGGGTCGAATTCATAGGCAATTATCTAGGAAACTCAGAAATTAATGAAAAATGTATGAGGTTAGAAAATTTTGATTCATGAGCAGTTGGTTTGAAATGGGTGTGAAAAATTTCAAACCTGTTTTTAAATTGTGGAGGTAAGATTTTAATAACAATACCAAAATGACTCCACCATCTTTGTAACTAAAAAGGTAATTGATCAGTATTGAAATATGTTAAAAATAGAAGAACCGAGTGTGACAGTTATCTTCATGTTGGCAGAAAAATGCCTTCCACTAGGTTTCTTGGTAATCCTAATAGGTGAAGGTAGAAAGCTATGGTAATTTAGTGATTAATCTAACTTCAAATCATAATTGGGTATGAGGGGTTTGTTCCACATATCTGGTAATAGAACTTGAAGGATTATGGCTATAAAATGAGTAATATTATTTGGGTTTTCAATTGATGTAAAGTGTTTGAAGGTAACATGTTCATAATAAGTTTGAGGTTTTAACAAATCAATTAGTTTGTAATATCAATTTTCAAAAAAAAAAAAAAAAATTGCATAGACTTTTAGGTTTTCGTAATAAAATCCTTTTTCAATTTACAAGATGTCTTGATGTTGACTTTTAGTGATAAATTGTGATTTTAATAAGAACTATGATGTTACCACAGAGGTGATAGGTTTAACTATTTCACTTGTGATTCTTTTGAGTGATTGTGATTCTTTTGAATTGTGAGAGACCAATTATTATGGGTTTAAAGTAATTTCAATTTGTTTTGATGGATTTTCTTAAGTAATGTTTGCTCAAATTTTGATATGAGTAGAAAGTGATAGTAATTTTTGAGCTTGTGATCTCATTTGAGGCTTGTGTGATTATGATGAGACGGTTTCTTGTTTTGCTTGTAAAAGTAATAGGGATAACTATAGGGTGAGATCATGTGATATTAATTGTGGTAATGGTGTTTATTGGGCTTTGAGAATATCTAACCTTGTTTGCAATTGTTGTAGTGATTGAGATGATGGTAACGATGATGATGATTGTTGTGCTATCATCAGGTCTAACCAGACTTGGAGCTAGTCCATTATTAGTGATTGGAATTGTGATTATGAGGTTTTGACAATAGCTTTACCCTTTATCTTGTTTGGATAATTTTGGAGGCATTTTTTCCCTGCAAAACTTCTCCCATAAAAAAATCAGGCAAAGAATTTGATCATCCATTAATAAATTCGATGTCAAAGTTAAAGATAAATAATATATACCATTGGGCAAAAATATTTTTTGAAGCAATATTTAATGCATCTTTTTATAATATTTCTTTTGTTGATTTGTAATCAATGCGTAAAAAATATAAAAAATAAAAATAAATAAAGCAAATTTGATTGAAAATATCACCTTGAAATTTGGATATTGCTAAGACAATAGCTGATATTTATTTTTTGATAGTGGAATAATTTTGCTGGGTTTGGTTCCAATGTTTGGAAACATTGGGAAAATATTGATTATCTTAATACATTTTAATCTTTCTCAGAGGAGAATGATTAGATTATATAGTTCAGCCATTATTTAGTTGCCATTTATAAGCGTGATCTAAAACATAAATTCTTTAGCTTTGAGGAAGCATTCTTCAAACCAATTGAAGAAAAAGATATGAGTTTCGTGTTCACAAAGTAAATTATAATATTTTTCTTTAATTTCTTTAGCTTAATCATGGAAAGTATAAAAAAAAAACCACTATCTAATTTCTTTGTTTTCTTCTGAATTAAATTCGTTGTTTAAAAAGTCTCGATTGGGTTCGAATTCTTTCTCAAGAGTAAGAATCTCAGGGTCTATTAATTGTTAATATATAGGGGAGTGATGATGAGAATCTAAGTTTTCAAGGTTTTGTTCGTTTTGGTCATGTTGGTAAATAGGTCTAGAAATTCTAGATCAATTATTAAGACCACTAATATTAGTTGCTATAGGATTACTAGGTTGATTTGAAGTTGTGGCATTATCTTAGTTTCTTGGTGGAATAGTGATTATAGAAGGGAGATTTGGATGAAGATTAACCGATCTTCTTGATAAAATAGAAGGAATTGATATCATATCAAATGATCTTCTGGATGTTGAGTTTGTTGGTTCATTAATTCGAACAACCCTTTGAGGGACTTGATTTTCCAACTCCCATTGTTCTAATAAGACTCTATCACTCTAATTTATTAATCTAGGATAATAGTATTGGCTCTAGTAATATCGGTTTGCAGTAAAACGGTTTCTCCTTTTGGACTATGTTTGAAGGCATTAACCCCAAAGGCTAAAATCATAACTTTATAGTGAATTCTATAAACAAGAGCTAGAGGAATTGAACCTTCGGCTACTTTGAAATTGTGTGTTTTAAGTTAGAAAGTTAAAGATTCAATAATGTTCGGGTCTCTAAGTAATACTAAACAATTTGGGTAATAATTGAAATAAGGGATAAGTGTAATAGAAGTCCTAAAACTTGTAACGAAAATGCAATTGAGTCCTAAAACTTGTAAAAAGTTCAATCAAGTCCTAAAACTTGTCAAAATTGATTTAATCGTGTCCTAAAGTTAACAACATCAACCTTTTTAATGAAAAATACTAACGTGGCGTAGAAGTGACATTTAAAATTACTTTTTATTTCCATATGGCTTTTTAAATTAGTTTTTATTCAAATTAGATTTAAAAATTAGAAAAAGAAAAGCTAAATTTTATTTAAAAAACAAAACAATTCCAAAAAAAAAAAAAAAAAAAATGACAGGCTTCCTTCTCCACCACCCATTGCCGGCCTTGGGTAGGGGTGGTCAGCCCTCGCCTAGCTAGGGCGAGGCCTCACTAGCCCCATGTGAGAGCCGGTGACCCTCGCCAAGCTTAGGTGAAGGTGCCTAGATCTAGGCATGCCAGCCCTCGTGGGGGCCGGCGAGGCTCGCTAGAGCCCGGATCCGGCGAGCTCTCGGCCCCGAGCGAAGGCCGACAAGGCCTCGCCCGGGGCGGGCGATGGTCGTCGGCCTCCCGCAAGGGTGAGGGTGCCTAGATCTCACCCAAATCTAGCAAACCTCGCTAGCCTTGAGCGAGGGCCGATGAGGTCTCGCCTAGGGCGCGGCAACGGATCACTAGCCCCCACGAGGGCTGGCGTGCCCAAATCGGGCACCTCACCCAAGCTTGGCGAGGGTCGCCATCCCTTGCCTTGGCCGGGCGAGGGCCAGCCACCCCTGCCCAAGGTCGGCGACCGTCACCAACCCCCTCGACGATAGGCCGGCGGTGAAGGAAGCCTATCGTTTTTTTTTTTTTTTTGAATTGTTTTGTTTTTAAATAAATTTTAGCTTTTCTTTTTTAATTTTTTAAATCTAAAAATTGAATAAAAATTAATTTTAAATGCCACATCAACATTTTCTGTTAAAAACTTAGACGTTGTTAACTTCAGTACTTGATTAAACTAATTTGATGAGTTTTAGAATTTAATTGCAATTTTTACAAGTTTTAGAACTTAATTGCATTTTCGTTACAAGTTTTAGGACTTCTATTGCACTTATCCCTTGAAATAAATTAGGTCATTACTGTAACATCCTCAACTTCGAGCCCTTTACATGATAAAAGAGAAGTCCAAACTTGATTTCACTAATTAAGCCAAGTTGTGTCTACTTCCTCCGATCATGTCTCGAGCATGAACCTCGAGCCAAATAAGATAGTCGATAGTGGTCAAATTTGATTAGTCCAGGATGACAAGGCCTTTAAAACTTAGATATTTTCCAAGTTACATTTAATGCTTTCGTCATGTAATAAATCAAGGAGCACAAACACTTGGCACGTTGGGACTTTTCGTTAGAATATAAGATTAGATTTGGATTTAAAGCCATTAATGAAGGGGACAACTCAGCCTTGGATAATTAAAATTTCTTGGAAAAACAAGTGTGAACAAATGCAAACAAGTGTGAAAAAAAGTGAACGTATTTAATAAAGTGGGGAAAAAAATATCCTTATAGGCTAGGCCTATTAATATCCTAGGACTTAAGTGTAAATGGTAGACTTTTGAACCTACAAAGGAGATGCCGCATGCAGAGAGAGCAAGGAGAAGGCCAAGACAAGTCCAACTTTGGACCAAGACACCTTATCACTTTTGGACATTAGCCAATAAACAACTGAGACAAGTGTCCAAGCTAGTATAGAGCCTACTTAGGATCTTGGGAGATAAGACTGTATAGCCATGGATGACCCCTGATTCAAGGCCAAGTGGAAACACTCCTCTTTTCAACTAGAATTTACCTCATTTAATTTTCGAAATTTCTGGACCTTTGTTATTTGCCAATTTTACAGAGTTTTTTGTGTTACGAATTTGGAGAAGCTTCCTTCATGAAAGTTGGTTCAAAATATCTTGATCTGTAACATTTTTAAATTTTATATTTTTCTAAGGTGAAATTGTTAGAATGAAGGCCCAATCAATTACCGTATAGAACTTGCCCAGTATAATGAAAACGGTAACCAAGTTGATTTCTCGAATTTTCATAAAATATTTCCTTTCGAATTTGGACATGCTTCCTTTACAAAAGTTTTAAATGACATCCATATCTATAACATATTAAAATTTCAAAAAAAAAATGAAGATTTGGATTTGGAAATGAGCCTCTCTCGACCATTAAATCTGATTAATGGATGAATTTTTGAATTGTGTTCAATGAATTGCTGCTCTTTCCACAGAACGAATTTGGCTTGGATTTCTCATGAAAAATGCTTTCTAAGGTCTTATTTACAACATATTAAAATTATATAATTTTTGGAGTCCATTTGATAAGGTAATGGTACTAATTTCGAAAATTGCTCAAAACTATTTTTGCCCTAGAATTGAGAACCACACGCCCAACTTGGAGGGGAAGGGAGCTGCACACCTAACTAGAGGAAGAAGCCAATCTAGAGTTTTCTTGGCTTAAAGATAAGAATGTATTAAATGCTTTTGGAAGCTAGCTAATTAATGAGCTTAATGAGTCACATGCTCATGTGTTTAATTTGGAAAATAAGTTGTCCAAAGTCCAAGTTTCTTGATGACCAAATCTCGGATAAATCTTGGGTTATGATGGCCCTAGATTATAGCCTTGATGAACAAGGCATAAACCAACCAATTAGAAGAAGACATTAGGCATTAAAAGGGCTTATGTGTCCCTTAGGCGCCATAGGCAATAATGAGCCTAGAGTGAGCCTTGGAGGATAAGTAAATATGTGGACCAATAATAAGCCAACACAAAAGGACCTAGCCGCCAACTCGAGAAGATAGGTAGGCTAACTCATCATTTAGGCATCATCATGAGTTTGCAATAAAAATCTAAGAGAAAGAGGCTTATAAATAGGATGAGTCATCCTCGCATTTTAAGCCTTAACCTTTCTTTCTTGCAATAAAAATCTAAGAGAAAGAGGCTTATAAATAGGATGAGTCATCCTCGCATTTTAAGCCTTGACCTTTCTTTCTTTTCCTCTCCCTTCCTCCCTTCTCTTTCACGCCCTTCTCTTTCAAGTCACCCTAGATGCCAACTGACCACCGAAGAAGCATCGTGGAGCTAGGTCTAAAAAGTAGTAAGTAGATTTTCCTAACTTTTTAATAGAGCGATGTACTACGCTTATCAATCTTAGGATCATGTCATCATTTGCTTGTGTTGGCTTTTTATTATTATGCTTGTTGTGTCTCTATTGCTTGTTGTTGCATTAAGTAAGTTCATGATCCCGCATGAGTATCAAGCACACCCGGATGTCAAGGAGAGGTCTCGATGACTATGGACAATGCTAAAGCCTAAGCAAATGGTTCCAAGTCAAGGTCACGAGCCCTAATCGCATACGGCATGAGTTTGATTTAATAAAACACAAGAGTAGTTCATTAGTTCACCTTGCATGGCACGCCTTCAGGCCTTTCATTTGGCTAAAAGTTTAAACATAACATGAATCGGTTTATGCTTGAAATGCATGGACACATAATGGACTTATATGCCGACACTAGGGGATGTCGGGTCGTTGCCTGGGGTAAAGCCTCGAATGCCGTCCCGATAGTGAGATCATGGACAATGTCGGCCCAGGTGAGACCAATGCCTGAGGGCCGCCCTGGATGTCGTCCTAATAATGAGATTGGGACGATACCGCTTGCCAAGGGAGTACCGATGCCTGGTTGTTACCGGAAGAGTCGATTAATTTCGACTAATATGATATTGAAAAAAAAAATGAAAGTCCACATGTGGTCCATGATTGATACATGTGTGATGCTTGCAAAAATTGAGTTTTGTTTTGATATGTATTGTTAAGTCCTTGCATCAATTTGAGCATATGTTTGAATTGGGTCACTTGGTGCTTGAACGAGTTTCATGAGATGCACGTATCCCTTTTTGTGACCGAAATGATCATTAACCACGGATCTTTGGAAAGTTTGTTCATATGCACTAACTCATTGTCTTTGATTCTTGAAAGTACATTGACAATTGAGAGCCTTTCATATGTATAAGCAAGGCAAGGCACGAACCTTGCTATTGACTTGCCATCAATAAGTGGGTGGTGATCTTGTATCCAACGATCGACGGTGAGACATCTTCCTATAGGAGAATTAGGGATTTCTACTTACTAAATCATCGACTCACTCTTATTGTTCTCACTATTTCAGGTGTGAACTAGGGCCCAAGAAGGGAATGAACCTAGCATGGGGGCCACTTTTGGGAGCAACTCGGTAAAGGAGCTAGGTTACCCCAGCCTTTTGATTGACTATGTATGGAAACAAAAATAAGTAGCCCAAGACTAGGATGGGCATGTAATCAAAACAACTTTTGATATGTAAATATGTATATGAATATATGTTGCATTTATTCACTTGGCTTGCATATGTCTTGCCTGGCTTTCATGTTTGTTTATACAAAGATTGTTTATAATCGCTTCCGCATGTGCTTAACTAAAGATAAAAGACTTTCAAGACGCTCAACGTTGCGGGGGGCGTTGATGCTAAATAGCCGGGTTATGCTCTCGTTCCAAAGGTGGGGCAGGGGTGTGACAATTACAACGACTTGTTTCTATTGTTCCTAATATGGATTCTTTGATACAATATATTACAATTAATATATATATCAAAAAATCTGTTGAAGGTTGAGCAAGTCGATTCTTGCTAAGTTTTCTACAAAATTGAGTGAGATCTTATGGTAATTCTTTCTTAGAATGGGGTATATTGAATACTAGAGTTGCATAGCTCTGATAACACTCTTACAAGAGAAGCTCTTAAGGAAGGAGATGAATACACTACTTTACTTGCAGAAAAGTCTTTTCACTCTACATTATTTGAAATAATTACAAGACTCGTTTATATGTAGGCTTAAAACAAGACTCTTGACATACCTTAGATATATGAAAAGACACGTCTAAATAAATAGTAATAAAGACACTTTAATATGTATGCCGAAACAGCTTCCGTTGGAAACTGAATAGCCTTTTGACCAAAAACACGAAGAATCACGAGAGATAGGCGACGATATCTTCAATAGGGTAACCATTGTATGTGGGCTTGTGCAATGAGTGAATGAGTCATATTTGTATAAGCATGCCGTTGTGCCTTATGGAGAGGTAACTTCATTTGTAGACGTTGTCGAGACTACAACAGTTATATTAGTGGATTGCAGCCTTGTCCTCAAGCTATTAGAATTTGAAGAATGAAGTAAGTCAAGTGGAAAGGGCGAAAGACCATAAATTTACTTTGCAATCTCTTATATCTTTTACTCTCCTTATATCTCTGTTGATAGAAGATATTTGCATCGCAGACTTCATCGACGAACACGATTTCATCCCATTAAAAAGTATGTTGCATTTGAGTACGAAAAAGTTGTAAAGATTCCTATGATAACCAATCCGCCCCCATTTCTTAGTTTTCAGCTTCAATCTATTTCAAAGTTCACTTATGGCTATCTGACAAATGGGATTGGCGAACTCCTATGAATGGACAAATTTTAGGAATCCAAAAGGCAACCTTTCAAAGCATAGTCATGATTTCTAAAGCATACCTAAAATGCTTTTCAAAAACATAGGAAAATGCCTCAAAAGGCCAACCAAGAAAAGAAAAGAGGCCAAGCTTGCTTCAAGGGTTTAGGCTCGTGATGGCTGCTCTCGGACCAACATTGCATCGGTCATGGCATAGGAGGCTAAGGCTTTGCCCGTCTATTCGAGAGCTATGCCCTGTCGTTCCAGGGTCCAATACGTGTTGCGTAAGCACTATGCAGATAAATGGTCGACTAGGGCATTGTCTTTGCGTTGGTTCCATGCTGCGATTTCTAAGTGGGAGTTGTCAGTTGCCCTACCATGCGCTAGCGGCAGCCTACATCTTAAGAAAACTGCTCAAATTTTAGGATCCATTCATTTCACGGAAAATGACTTCTGGGAAAACGTTTTCTAGATTTTCCGACATTCGTTTCATGGAAAATGAACTAGTCAAGGAAAATGTTTTCCATCATTAAAAAAATAACCTTTAAAAGTGAGGAAAATGTTTTCCCCTTCCGAGAAGCGGAAAACATTTTCCATAATTTCTTCCATCTTGTTTTTTTTTTTTTTTTTACTAATACATTTTCGTTTTATTTTTATGCTTTCTTTTTCTTTTTTTCTTCTTGTTGTTGCGCTCTCTTTCTCTCTCTATCTCTACCTCCGTCCTCTCCACCACGGTTTCCCCCATTCCGTCTGTCGTCCCGCTAGGAGCGACGGTGTGCTCCTTCACGACCGAGGGGGACTAGGAATGGGGGCCAACCAACGGATTCCATGCTGATTCTAGACTTGCTAAAGCGATTTCTAGGGTTTCCAGAGGCCGCCCCATGAGAAATGTTTGCTCACAAGTTGAAGTCAAAGAATCGCGATGCGGCGAGGCGAACCGGTGGGACCCGTATGAGGTCCTCAGCGTCGCCAGATCCGATGAGCTAGGCGGGGCTCAGGCCTTGTCCAAGCTCGCCAAAGGTTCGCCAGGCTCTGGCAAGCCACAAGCTCGCCGGATCCGGCGGCGAAGCTCGAGCTCCTAATCTAGGTGAACCCGAGCTCCGCCGCGATCCGGCGAGCTCGCAGCTCGCCGAGCCCGGCAAAACTCGGCGAGCTTGGGCAAGATCGGTCAAGCCTCGAGCTCGCGGATCTAGCGAGCTCGGGCAAGATCAACCAAGCCTCGAGCTCGCGAGATCTAGCGACCGGGTCTTGGTAGGACGCCGGGCGGTCGGCCATTGTCGGCATGCGACGGCGGAGGAAGGAGGAGGAGGAAGAAGGAGGAGGAAGGAGGAAGGAAAATAAAAAGGAAAAAGAAAAAGAAAGAAAAATAATTAAAAACATTCGATTTTTTTTAAATACAAATAATTAAAAATTCATTTTAAAATATATTAAAAAAACAAAACTAATTTTTTGGTCAATTAAAAATATTAAAATTCAATTTTTGATAATTTTTTCCAAACAATTAAATTAGCTAATGAACGGTGAAAAATAGTTTCCACTCAAAGTTTAGATTTCGGCCGAACATCGGAAAATAGTGTCATTTTCCTAAAAAATAACTTCTAGAGAAATGTTTTCTGAAACATGATATTTTCCATGAAATGATAAGATCCTTAGTCATGCATAAATTTTCATTTAATATCAAATTGGCCTGATCTTTGCTCCAAGTGAAAAAGCGTTTAAGCCAAATTTTCTAAAAACATGACCCGATTAGTGAGAAAGTATTGGGATCTTAGGTTTAATGTGATACGGGATAAATGGACGATAATGGTGGAAAGTCACGATATCTTGATTTGAACTCCTATTGGCGAGCTTTGCAAAAAAAAGAAAAAAGTATTCTTTGCAAAAAGGCTCGTGATTAGGTCTACAAAAATGTATTTGTTCAATTGAGAAAATCCCAATTTCCCGACAATCTTAAGATCGAAATAGCTGAGAACTAAAATGATACTTGAAATTGCCTCTTCGGATTTCAACAAATTAGGTGTCTCTGAAAAGTCATCGATGAATACTATCCTATTATGTTGTTTGATCCAAATTTCGAACAATGTATAGAGTCAAGCTCTAGTCAATTGTGAATACCTTTAGTAATGATTGACGAGTGTATAAAATCTCTATTTTGTATTTCCAGTGTAATCTAGGTGGGCACCAATAGATTTCAGTGCTGTCCTTTTCGAAATGGATGGTTGGGACTATCCCTGGAGTATCCAAGAACTTCCTCCAGATGTGCATGATATTTTCTCGGACGCATGAAAATTACATCCTCATATAGCAGTGCTAAGTTTCTCCAAATCAAATCATGAAGACAGCCCCACTAACTCTACCCATCGCCGACCCAGACGAGCCGTTCCTGATCATTGAGAGGGTGACTGGGTCCTCGGACAGATGATGAATCCTCGTTTAAGAAGAAGCAAATTGATGAAAGACCACCCGAAATAGAAGGAAAACAAAAGGACAAAAGGGTGAGGGAGCGACACACCAATCAGGGGATGAAAGATCGGGACCCCCCTAGGATATATATATGTATATGTATATAAAAGCAAAACAACCAAATTCAAAGTGACGATGAGAAGAAGCAATTGAAAATGGAAAGGTGGTAGGTGGGGGAAAAGGAAATGTCTTCTCACCCGCTCCCTGCGCCATACTTCCTCGCCCTGGGGAAGAAAACCAAAACACTCCCACGTGAAGGAGGCGCTCTCTTCAAAGACCACTCATCTTATAGTAATATAATCATCATTTGAAGAAAGAATACTAATGTGTTAGCTTTTAACAAGTGTAATCGGTACCGTGAAAATCAAATGTTGTTTACGAGATATATACCGGGTGATTTTCTCAAGATACTCATTGACAAGACTCTCTAATTATTTTCCAATACTCGAGTTGAAGTGATTTAATAGAACGGGTCTAGAAGCGACGGTTCTCACGAGGCGATGCATGAGAGACGGCGGTGCGGGCTAGATACCATGTTCAGGTGCCGAGTCTGAATCCATCCTTCCGGCGCAATGATGGTGGGGAGGCTTTATTGCAACCCGCAAGTAACTGGCCCGTCTCAATCGGGCATAATGAAGAACGGTGCGGGTCCTCCCCCCTCGCGATTATTAAAAGAACGAAAAAGATCTAGGGTGTAGACATTGTGTGAGAAGCTTCCTCCAAGAAACGACCAAGAAAACTCAACCTTAGAAAATTCCCCTCATCCCCCCCTTTCCCTCTCTCTCTCTCTCATCATTTTCTTGAGGAAAGCAAGAAAATGCGTGTTGCCCTCTCTCTCTCTTCCTCTCTCTCCTTTGAAAGATGACCAAAGTGGGGGTGATACTTTAAAAATATTTTCTGCTTCTCAACACTTCTAGAACTATACCCAAACACCCATCATCATCATGACCAAGAAGAAGCCTCCTTCTCTATAAGTTTCCAAAGAGCCCCCATCTCAAGAAAAAAAAGAATTCTCTTCTCTTCTCTTCCCCTTTTCTCTCCTCTTTTTTCCCATCTTTGTCTTTCCATTGATGAGGGGAGTTATGTTCAGCCATGGAAGCAGCTGATACACGAAGGAAGAGAGCTTGCCACAGCCTGGTCCACATCTCTGGGTTCTACTGCTGGGGCTGGGAGTTCCTCACCGCTCTCCTTCTCTTTAGTTGCTCCATCTGATCACCACCAAACCCTTCAATCTCCTCTCTCTCTCTCTCTCTCTCTCTCTCTCTCTCTCTCTCTCTCTCTCTCTGTTTTATTCCCTCCTGAAACTGCAATTCTTGCTGCCGGGGAGGGGCAAATCGGGAACAGACGATAAGGGGATGGCACAGCGCTCGGCTCCGGCGCCCTTCCTGACGAAGACGTACCAGTTGGTGGACGATCCGGCCACCGACGACGTCATCTCGTGGGGGGAGAGCGGCCGGACGTTCGTGGTGTGGAAGACGGCGGAGTTCGCCAAGGACCTGCTCCCCAGCTCTTTCAAGCACAACAACTTCTCCAGCTTCGTCCGCCAGCTCAACACCTACGTAAGTTCCCCATCTACCTTCTTTTTCTCTTAAATTTTCCATTTTCAACTATTGTTGTTGTTATTATTATTATTATTATTATTATTATTATTATTATTATTTTATTCCCCGTTTCTAGGTGACCTGCATGTGATTTTCCTTTTTCTTTTTTTCTGCGGACGAATCGAGAAAAAAGGAAAATAATATTTTCGTGCTTTTCATGGGATGTTTCTAATTGGTCTATATAATTATATGATTACGGAGCTAGCTTGGGAAATAAAATAAATAAATAAAAGGTAAGGTAGGTGTGGTGAAAAAATAGGGAAAAATAGCATAAAAAGTCTCGCGACATGATTTTAAATGAGTATTTGAAACACAAAATTGTAAAAAAGAAAAAATTATAGCATAGCAAAATGATCGTATATTCTTAATTCTACTTAATTAGGATTATTACGAATACGAAATTACTTTTAGGATGAGGTATTGCGGAGAAATAATTTAAGAATATTTGCAAATTGGCCCCTCGAGCCCAGGGGTCAATTCAAGACCTGCCTAACCTGGAAGCGCCCTCCCTTAGGGGGCTGAATTGACGATTCTGCCCTTTCCTGTTTCCATTCATATTATATAAGATGTGGCCACTGGTCAAGCGATCGGAAATGTCCTTTCGGCTGTATATTATTGACTCGGGCGGGCGCACGCGTGAACCTTTGTTCGAGTTTGTCAATTTTTTTTTCAATTAATATTTATTTTGACTATCAAGAGAAAAACGATAAATAATTCGAAATTTCTTTTTCCCGATATTCAAAGGAGAATTGTGTGAATGACTGCGTATTGACTAGCTAGCCATATTTCCAAAAGTCCAAACCTACCCAATAGTGTCATTGTCACAATATTAAAAAAGATTTCATTTTTTTTTTCACGAAAAATAAATAGTTTAGATAAATTATTTTAAAAATAATCGTTTCTATTATCTAAAAAAATAAATCGTTGTTAATAATGAAATTTTTTCATTAATTGATTATTTTAGACAATAAAACGATCACTTTTAGAAAATGATTTCTAAAATCATTTGTTTTCAACAAAACAAGCGAAACGTAAGTTCACTTTAAATTCATAAAAAGCTTAAAATCTATTGTAAATATGTTGGGGTCTGATATAAGATGAATAGTTAATGTGAAGAAGCATGATTAATTTGGTGAAAAATGTGTAGAAGTAGTAGTCTCATTATCTAACCAAAACATAGAAAGTACACGATATTAGACTTTATTTGTTTCGCATAATTATTTTCTTAAAAATATTTTTTATTTTGCTAAAAATAATTAGATAATGTAAAATGTTTCATTATTAATAGCAAATTTATGTTTACACATTGCCATGAATAATGAAAAAAATTCCATTCATCTATTTTTGTCAACGACATAAGTGATTATTTTTATAAAAAAATTAGTTTATTCATTTTTCACGAGGAGCCCTAGTGATAGAAACTTGAAAATAAAGCCACGACATTGCTCTTGCATTCATTTTCTTTAACAACTTGAGGTGACAGATCAGGACAAAAATCCTAGACAAAAAACTTGTCTAGATGCGGCATCCACAGTGGTTGAGTAGTTGGTTAGTGAAATAGTTAGCAGTTACAATCCATACATCAATAGTGTTGACAGCCGCATTTGGTTAGATTTTAGGGGAGTTGTCCAATCACTTATCAATTTACTTAACTTTTCAATTTTGACAATTTCATCATAAGCATTCCTGTGAATTTTCAATGTAGCCCTTTCAATCAATCTTCTTCAAAAATCACTAATATGATGATGTGCCACATAAAACAATTAATGATTTTTGGTGAAATTAATCAGGATGACTATATTAAAATTTCATACAAAAATTTATGATTGAATTAACAAAATCAAAGAAATTAAGATCCAATAGACACCCATACAATAAGGTCCAAACTAATTAAATAATTTTCCTGACAAACTTGTGTCTAGGAGAAGTGTTTCTAAGAATTATCCAACAAGCAAAACGTGATAACCGTGGGTTCATAACATATTCCTACACACAATAAATAAATATACCTACATATGTTGAAAAAGTGTATTATGTATTTTCGTTATCTATCTTTGACTATGAATGTAGTGATTGAAGGGATAAATTCTCCACCTAGGTCTTTTGGGTGTTTGATTATTCTCGCGGCACGCAAACGGGTGCCCTGAATTTCCGATTTGGCCGTCCAATATGGTCCAAATTGACGGCCGATGATCTTCGAAAGTAGATTCTGTCGCTGACCATGGGAAGGCCCCTTTCCAGAAAAGATTTTACGCGCGTCTTGCCTCGTCTTTTCCTACTTAGCCTGTTTCTGGGAACTCTTCGCTCTTAATTTATTAATTTTTTGATCGCTTAGTTTCACATTAGTCTATTCTATTTTCATAAGTGGAAAATTTCTTTTCTTATGTAAGAATTGTATTTTGGATAATTTGGTGCGAAACCCCTTTTCATATATGAAAAATCTAATAATGAAGTGATGTCAATACAATTTTCAAGAATATATTCGGGTAACTGAATAAATCAAAATTGATTGCTCGCAATAAAAATTCCAAAGAAAAAAGTTCTTACAAAAAAAAAAAATGCAAAGAAAAGTTAGCTTTTTGAAGGTGGTGAATTAAGCAAGAAAATTAATTGATCACTCGTGAAGTACAATCTTTGGCAATTTTACCATTTATTATGTTATGGCTTGTCTTTTGGAGTGAATTTAAATTTTATATTTTACTTTTACAATTCGTGCAAACTTTTACAACTATTTAAGAGCAAAAATACTTTTCGAAATTTTTATGTAATCGCACGTAGGATCTTTTATATTTTCCGTAAATTTTAAAAACTTATAGATTTCGGTGGAAGGCTTTTGAGTAATAGCCCTGAACGCATTGTGAGGATATAAGATACTAGAACCAAGGCGTACCTACTGGCGCCACGTGTATTTCGTAAATGAATGTGATTACATTTTTTTCTTTAAAATACTTTTTTTGGTTGGAATTCAAAACATTTATCGATAATAATTTATATGTAAATATTTTTCGTGTATAATAAAAATATTTTCGTTTGTTTATATTTGTCATTTGAGATGCGACAATGGACAATGGTTGATCCCGTACGCAAGGCCTCTTTCGCAGGGCTTCAGAAAGATCGTGCCGGACAAATGGGAGTTCGCCAACGACCGCTTCCAGCGGGGCCAGAAAGAACTCCTCTCCGAGATCCGCCGCCGCAAGTCGGCGGCGACGCCCCGAACCCCCCGGCCTCCGGCGCCGCGAAATCGGCTGCCGGCGCCGCGGGGGGGCAGGCCTCGCCGGAGAGCTCGGGCGAGGACATGGGGTCCACGTCCACGTCGTCCCCGGCGGACTCGAAGAACGCGGGCTCGGTGGAGACGGCGGCCGTCGCGGCCGCGGCCGCGGCGACGGCGACGGCGACGGCGGCCCAGTTCGCGGACCTGACGGGCGAGAACGAGAAGCTGAGGAGGGACAACGAGGCCCTGAACTCGGAGCTGGCGCAGGCGAAGAAGCACTGCGACGAGCTGGTGGCGTTCCTGACGGAGTGCCTGAAGGTGGCCCCCGACCAGATCGACCGCATCGTGCGGCGAGGGTGCCGGGGGGCGGCGGCGTTTGCGGCCGCCGGGGACGGCGCCGACGGCGTCGACCGCGACGATGACGACGACGACGAAAAAGCTGCGGCGGAAGTCGACGGTGAGAAGAGCACGAAGCTGTTCGGGGTGTGGCTGAACGGGAAGGGGAAGGAGGCGAGGAAGAGGGCCCGCGAGGACAAAGTGGGGCCCGTGGGGATGGAGTTCCGTCAGCCCTTGATGAAGACCAGCAAGGTCTGCAACTGATCGTGCGGTCGGAAAAGCGATGCGGGGCCGGGGTGCACTGCAAGCTCGATGCACCTCGGGCGCACCGGAATGCGAAGTTTTAGGGACTTGATTTGATCGGTCGGTCGTTGGTTTAGTAATGGAGAAAGAGACTCACCAACCTTCAAGGTTTCAATTTCTCGTGTACTTTTTAAAACTTTTATTTTTTGTACTTCAGAATTTATTTTTTATTTTTGGGTTTGGTAATAGGGACTCTGATGGAATAGATAGATAGGGTTCCTAAGTCAGTTGTAAATTTGTTGGTGGTGGAGCAAGTGGGGATCGAGAAAATGAAGAAGGGTCTCCACACTCCTAGTCAATCAATGCTATTGGAACTTGCTTCAACTAGCTTTTCAAATATCATGTCACCACCGCGGTAGCTTTGCCTAGTGATGTAATATTTAATATTGAATTGTTATGATCATAGATTTTAATTCTTCAATCGCATACCAAGGTAGAATTTGGAATCGAAGAATAAGATTGATGAGAACTTGTTCAGCTTCAGATTCCAAAAATTGATAAAGGTGTTTCAATGAGTAGATTTCAAATTTTAGGTAGATGGAACTTAGGAATTGTTTTTGTGTTTTTCCAGGTCTATATTTGCGTGTGATTTTGTGGTATTCCAAAACATCCGATAATGTGTGTATAATTTAGAATAACTAGTTTAAACTTTCATTTTATGATTGAAGCTTTTATTGTTAATATTTCATATTCTTCGGGTGTCAAACATAAGTTAATATCAATGGATTATAATAACAAATAGTGGTTGTTAAAGATAATAATTCATTATAATCATTTAATTAATTCTAAGTAGAATCCGAACCAACTATGGAACCTATTATAAGGTAGGTTCCAATTTCCAATAAATAATATACTTGTTCTAACAAGTAAGTTCCAAGTAGAACCAATATAGAACCTTGAACCACTCACCCTTACTCCTTGATCTCCAAAAGCCTTAGTCCTTATGCAACATGAAAGTAGGATGGCATTGGCCATACTCCCACAAGAACCATGATG
Organism: Eucalyptus grandis; assembly: GCF_016545825.1. Classification (NCBI taxonomy): domain Eukaryota; kingdom Viridiplantae; phylum Streptophyta; class Magnoliopsida; order Myrtales; family Myrtaceae; genus Eucalyptus; species Eucalyptus grandis. Next base: position 21,568,162 of record NC_052620.1, read on the forward strand.
GGGTGATTGGCTCGTTTAAAATGTACAAGGCCCCTGGCTCAAATCTAACATTCCGTAGGGGTTACCAACCCGCTTCCTTCCTATCCTTCAAAAAAACTCATATGTTTTTGGAAAATGAAAGAATAATTCATCAAATAAGCACACTTTTATTGAGTCTTGAGTATGACTAATTTATTTAAATTCACTTACATTATTACTTTTAGAAGTAATTCTCGAAAATTGCATAGAAGGCACTCATTTTTTCTTTTACATCTTCGTAAGGGAGCCCAAGTTCAATTTGAGGCTCCATTTTTTTTTATAAAAAAATGAATAATGTAAAAAAATTTTTTTTTTTTTGAAAATAATTGATCGTATCACTTGAAATAATTAGTTGACAATGCATGTTTCTTTATCGATAATAATTTATATCTAAATATTTACGGAACAATGAAAGCATTTTTTATTTGTTCATTTTCGTAAGAAATACAAGTGATTATTTTAAGGAAAATATTTTTGAAATGATTCATTTTTCATAAAATAAATGCACCCTAAATCAAAATAGTATAGAAAAACAATTATGATTGATGTGTAGCTGTAGTATTAAGCGTGGAGATTTAATTGGGGAGGCAAATGAAGTTTGAAAAAATTTGAACTCATAATCTCTAATTGGGACCACAACTAACTATTTTGATATACCGGACTTCCGATGGAGAGTTCCAATTTAGCTAGTCTAGTGAAAAATAATGAGTTAGCTAATGTAAACAATGTTCGTACTATTTTGTCTTTAGACAATGTGTCTAGATAGAGATTGGTTCGACATATATGAGAAAGTTAGTGGTGGTTCAATTTTGATGGGTAACAATGTAGTTTGCAAGATTATGGGTATTGGTACGATACGGATTAAATGTCACGACCATGTGGTAAGAAACTTGACAAATGTTAGGCACATTCCAAATTTGAAGAAGAACCTTATTTTGTTGAGCAATTTAGATTCTATTAGGTGCATATACACAAGTGAAGGTGGAGTTTGCAAATTTCAAAAGGCTCCTTGATTGTGATGAGAAGTAACTAGGAGAACAACCTTTATATTATGCATGAAAGTACCATTATGGATTCTTTAAATATATAATCCTCTTCAAATTATGAAAAAACAAGGTTGTGGCATATGTGATTAGGCCACATGAATGAAAGGAGAATGGACATCTTGAGTAAACATAGTTTACTTTGTGGGAATCATATGGTTTCACTTGACTTTTGCAAACATTGTGTTTTGGGGAAGCATCACAAAGTTAGTTTTAATACTAGGATACACTCAACAAAGGGCACTATTAACTATAGAACCAGCACGGATAACATTTAAGGGTGATGCAGTTTATCTTATGAGATTTATTGATGACTTTTCTAGGAAAGTTTGGGTTTATTTCTTAAAGCGTAAAAGTGACGTTTTTGATATGTTCAAGAAGTGAAATATGTTGATAAGAAAAATCAAACTGAGAAGAAGATAAAGCATCTCAGAATGGATAATGGTCTTAAGTTTTGCAGAGGTGATTTCAACAAGTATCGTGAAAATTCAAGGATTGTTCGACATCGAACAATTAGGTAGACCCCTCAATAGAATGAGGTGGCAGAGTGCATGAACCAGACACTTTTAGAGAGAGTTAGGTGTTTGCTCTCTAGTGCTTGACTTGGGGAAGATTCTAGACTAAAGCCATGAAAATGGCATGTTATTTGGTGAATCGTGCTCCTTCAACCACATTTGAATGTAAGACTCTTAATGAGGTATGGTTAGGTAAACCTCTTGATTATTTTGGTTTTAAAATATTTAGATGTCCTACTTCTTATCATGCAAAAGAGGATGAGCTTGAACCTAAACCCAAAAAATGTATTTTCATTGGTTATGCATATGGGATTAAAGGATATAGGTTGTGGTGTTCTAATCCTTAGTCGTCAAAATATGAAAATTTTGTACTTGAATAGAGAAAGATTATTACTGAGTCTACAAATATTCAAGAGGAGAATGGCGGGAAAGAGGTAGAGTTTCATGTAGAGCATTCATGGAGAATATTTAAAGATGTTCCTATTTAGGCAAAAAGTAATAATGAGTAACAAGACTTAGATTATATCAAAGATGACGTAGAAGAAATTGAGCAACCTCAGAGTTTGATTGCGAGGAGGGCTGAATGATAAATTAAGCCTCCCCTAAGGTATGTTTTCATTGATTTGGTAGCATATGCTTTTACAGTTGTTGAAAAGCTTGGCATTGAAGAATCTTCTACCTTTGGTGAAGCTAGTATTTATTCTAAACTTGAGAGGTGGCTTGTTGTTGTGAATGAAGAGATGGAGTTTCTTTATAAGAACTAAACTTTGGATCTTATGAAATTGCCTAAGGGTAAAAGAGTTGTTGGGTGCAAGTGGATCTTCAAAAGGAAAAAAAAATGAATTCTAGGGACTAAAGGTGAAAGATTTAAAACATGTTTAGAAGTGAAGGGTTTTAGTCAAGAGGAGGGGATCCACTTCAATGACATGTACTCTCCAGTTTTGAAACATAGTTTCATTCATATGTTGTTCATGTTAGTGACCCTTATGATCTAGAAATGGAGCAACTTGATGTCAAAACCGCTTTTTGGAGACACTTTGTATGTCTTAGCTTGAGGGATTTGTTGTCGAGGTAAAGAAGATCATGTTTGCAAGTTGAAACGTTCTTTGTATGGTTTTAGCAATTTCCATGGTAATGGTACAAGAGGTTTGATAATTTTATGTTGAGTTATGACTATCTAAGTAGCACCAACACGGACACCCGATATAATACTATACAACATACCAATACATCATTTCTAAAAAAATAAGAAGAAAATTTCAATATATTTGGACATGTTGTATATTAATTACATATCTTTATTTTATGATTATTTCAATCAAAATTTATTTGATTCAAATTTACAAATAAATAAATAATAAAAAGAGCTTATAATAAATTTATAATAAAAATATTAATCCATCATTTTTAATATAATTTTTTATTTCAATTTGATAAATTCAACTAACTATTTCAATAATTTTTATTATTGGAAAATAATAAAGGAAAGGGGATGTGCAATGCACAAGGTTGCATATCCAAGTCGGCTTCCTTCCTCTCTTTCTCTATCTCTCTCTATGGACAAAAGGGGGCAAAACAAATGATGCAATGGTTAAATTGTGTTGAATAATTTTCACCCTAACAATGACTTTTTTATATTCCCCTCTCCCTCTTAATTTTTCTCTCTCTCCTCGCAAATTTGACCACCACCCCTAATACAACCACAAATCTCGATCCAATCACCTCCATATGTGTGTGCAGTGTATTCCCCTTGTGGAGCCCCACCTCCATCTTACCCTAATCTCTCTTCCTTCCACCTCCGTCTTCCTCTTTCCATCTTTCATCTTCTTTCTCCTCTAGATCCGTCATCATTCCTCCTCCTCCTCCTCCTCCTCCTCCTCCTCCTCGGTGGGTGGTTCTCTTCTTGTCCTTTGACCGGGTTCCCTCGATTCTCTCAGCTCCCTTTTGCTTGTAGTAGATTTTTCCTCCCCTCTGTCCCCATGTTCCTTGTTTTGTTCAAGGTCTAACATTCCAATGGGTCATTAGAGTTTCCCCCCAAGGTTTGGTCCCCTTCCTAAAGCTTGAGTTTTTTTGGCTCGCCTACTGCCGAAAGTGAAATCGGACATGATTCCGAAGTTGCAAGTTACGATTTGAGCCCATCACTATTCTCTTGCAACTCCTTCCTTGAGTTGTTCCTTTCATTTTATTTTAATTTTTTGGTTTGGTGGGTTTGAAGTGATTAGAGTGTGTCAAAATTTGGACTCGCGTGTTAAAGCATGTTGAGGAAAAGTTAACCAAGTGTCGGATTTTTCGATACTCGTTGACCACTTGTTGGAACATGTCAAAACGTGTTGGACACGTGTTAGAGTGTGTCGAGCGCGTGTTGGACACATGCTGACTGAAATGTGTCAAAGCATGTTGAACACATGTTGGACATGTATCCGATGACATAAAAGCTCTCAAAGAGTGTCGATACTTCTTAAATGACCACTTACAAAGTGCGCATAACATTTGTGTATTATGAGAGATTGCATGATGGTTCTTTTATTTATTTGTCGTTATATGTAGATGACATGCTTATTGCAACGAAGAACATGTTAGAGATGCAATGGTTGAAGAGGCAACTTAGTAAGAAATTTGAGATGAAGAATCTTGGAACTACTAAGAAAATTTTGGGTATGGAGATTCGCATAGATAAACATAGTGGGAAATTATACCTCTTGCAGAAGATATATATTGAGAAAGTCATTGAGCACTTTTACATGAAAAATGTCTTACCGATAAGTATTCATCTGGCATCCCATTTGAGGCTTTCAGTTTTTTTGTCGCCTAAAACTAAAAAAGATGATATAAGATGTCTCAAGTTCCATATTCTAGTGTTGTGTGTAATCTTATGTATGTTACGGTTTACTCATTTGGATATTTGTTAGGCTATTAGTGTTATGAGTAGGTATGGCATATCGGGTAAAGCTCACTGGCAAGCCATGAAATTGATTCTTCAATACATTCGGGATACCTTAGATATGGGTTTGGTCTTTGATAAAGGTTGTAATATAGAACATTCGGTTGTTGGCTTCATTGATTCTAACTATAAAGGCGATCTTGACAAAATGAAATCTTTGACAGGTATGCTTTTATGCTTAATAGTGTCCCAGATAGTTGCAAAGCAATTTTGCAGGACATAGTTGCTTTATCTACAACAATGGAAGCAATAAAGGAAGCTCTTTGGTTGAAGCATTTGGTTGCAAATGTTGGGATAAAGTAGGAGGGAGCCTCTGTTATTTTTTGTGATAACAACCAAAGTGCGATCCAATTGACCAAGAATGCAATGTATTACAAGAGGACAAAACATATCGACATGTGATATCACTTTGTACATGATGAGGTTGCTAACGATATAGTTACAATTAAGAAAGTATTTATGATGGATAATCGACAAATATGTTGATCAAACCAATTTCTTTAATCGAGTTCAAGCATTGCTTGGACTTGATTGGTGTTTTGACCATTTGATTTGCTTAAGTGGAGTTAGTGGCATTTCATTCCTTATTTCTTACACCAAATATGCTCACATAGACTTAGGGGAGTGTATCCTCGATTCCATCATTTTGGGAGTAACCTTGTGTGGTCACTTTTGGTGGTGAAAGTAGGTCTTATGGTGTTTGGCATAACGTTTTTTTTGAAATTTGAAGTCAATGTGGAAATTTGTTGAATTTTGACTTTCAAATTAAAGAAAAAGGATGTGCTCAACAATACATCTATAATCTTAGTCTCCATAAAATTCCCTTCTTTTATTTTTCCTATCTTCTTATTGAATCTTTAGATCTAATAGCTCACCAAGAGGTTTTGAGCTCTTTAATTAGACTTATGTACTCTTTGTTAAAGATAGTGAAATCCTTCTTTCTCCCATGGTTTTTCTCATTTTGGGTTTCATGTATGTTTTGCGTCTTATATGATTTCGATTTTGCTTTTATCATTTACTACTTGTGTTTCGATTGATGTATCTTTTGGCTTTTTTCTGCACCATGAACAATAAAGTCAAGGCCCCACGGTGATGGGCATTGCCAAAGCAACGTTTGCTTATGGTGATTGAGAGTTCTAGGCTCAATCTTCATGACTTTCTCTTTAAATGAAATGCAAGGGAAGGAGGAGAAACCTTCGTGATCATGCATGTGTTTGGTACTACTGTAATTTATTGTGACTGTATTGCACTGCGAGCATAATATACCATAAAGTGCCGTCATTTGAGTAGTTTAGTACTGTATGTTTTTAAAATTGCAATGCCTCAAAACTAGATGAGTCGACTTTTTAAAAATTATTATAAGATGCTGAAAATTCGATGATGCTATGATTTTAAGGAGTTAGTCCATGAAAATTGCAGGACCCCTTTTTCTCAATTATAGCTTCGATAAGGAATTTGCAGGGAATAGGTTCCACTTTTGTTTCCCCTTAATTACTATAAGAATTTATATTGATATGATTTGATTCATAACTACTCACTCGGTACCATTTGCAAATCTAAGAGTCAATTTCAGAGAGGCATTAGTCCAAATTTGATCCTTTGATCCTCGCAAGATCCTCGCAGGAAAAGTTCGAGGACCCAATTGCAAAACTCGTTCGAGTTTACAGGACTGAAATTACAATTATCCCTTTCAGAAATTTGAACCTGTATTTATTATTATTATTCACAAAATTAATGGATTGATGATGCCCGCGGCAGATATTTTGGTGTCCGTTGGAATCTAATGGCAGTCGTCTTCCGCCACTCCTCGCTGCTCTCCCCCGTCGCCGCCGCCGCCGCCGTCGCCGTCGCCGTCGCCTTCTCGGTTCCCGCCTCCTCGCTCTTCCTTCGCTCGGTCCGCAGCTTCTTCTCCCTCTCGATCGCCGTCGCCGGCGTCCTCGATGGAAGCTGCGGACAAGTTCATGGAGTTCCCCCACGTGTCGGCCCCGCACCGGAGCCTGATGATCGGCCTCGTGTCGGCGGTGGAGGAGCGGCTGGGGCCTCAGCTGCTCCCCTGCGCTCTCCCGCACGACGTCCGGTACTACCAGAACGACGCCGGCTCGGCCCGGGGATCCCTCCACGTGAGGCGCGGCCAGGGTTCATCCAAGGTACGATTCGCTCTTTCCGTCTTCAAGAGATGGTGATTTTTCCGTCGGTTTTGCGGTCTGCGACGGAGCGCGGTGGCGAAATTGAAGGCGCGAGAAGAGGTTGTGAGCCGTGAGAGAAGCTTGAGAGTGGATCTTGGAGAGAGAGAGAGAGAGAGAAGAGCTTGTGAGTCGTGAGAGAAGCTTGAGAGTGGATTTTAGAGAGAGAGAGAGAGGGAGAGCTTGAACAACCATGATCTGAAGTTCTTGTCCAATTTAGCTATTGGATTGAGGATATATTTTCCTAGTCGTTCGACGAAGCATGGTGTATGTATGTGTATACTCCATGCCGAGGTCCTCGAGAAGTTTCCTTCATGTCGCGATAGCTGCTCGTGCACAGAAGTGATTGCTTCGTATTTGTGTGTGGATTACCTGTAGATCTTCTCATATAGGATGATGTGTATGGTGCATAATTCCACGAGCCTTGATGAATGGATAGCTTGGCAAGAAATACTTGGCATGAACAATCGAGTTCTTGTTCTACTATGATTGAAATTTAGCTGCTCTCCATTTTGATGTAGTCTACTCATAGCTAGATGCTATAACTTATGGATCGAATCTGGACTGGATGAATTGTGAGGTCCAGTTGCCAAGTTCTTGGTGGCAGAAATTGCAGCGCTCTTTGGAGGTCCTGCTCTGATGCATCTCCTTTGTGTTGCTCTGGAAATGGAAGGCTTTGTAGGCCTCAACCTCATCAAAGCAATCTTTTTGCTTGGCTGTATAGGCAATAGCTAAGGAACTTATTCTGTCTGCCACTATTTTGCTATTGCTTTGTGGAGTCCATTGATTGCTTTGGTCTACAGCTTTTTACCCTTTAGGAAAGTTTTCATAGAGCTGATGTTCTGATGACACTGTCTGATACAGTGATTAGATTCTTTCAAGTGCAGATTAACTTTTGTATGTTCACTGTCTTTCCCTGGAACTATTGTTTATATCCATCCGAAACATGGTGGTTTGTGATGATTGTGAACCTGCACCAAGTCAATCGTCTGTAGATTATTGTGATAAATAGATCATCTTGGGAATTTTGAGTTCAGTTCTGGGACATGTATTGTTCGTTTAATTATTTTGTTTTGGTTTGTCAGGTTGATTTCTTGTTAGGAAGTTGGCTAAACTGTCAGCTTCCAACTGGAGGATCGCTGAACATAACCAGCCTTTCGGCCTACCTCAACAATTCAACCGATGCTCCGAATTTTCTGTTTGAGCTCATACGGAGCAGCCCAACATCATTGGTCCTAATCCTTGATTTACCACCACGCAAGGACCTCGTAACTTCCCCTGACTACCTTTCGACATTCTACGAGGAAACCCAGTTGGAGTCCCGCAGGCAAGCGCTCGAGAAGCTTCCAGAGGCTCAGCCTTATTTCTCCTCATCCCTTTACATACGCTGCGTGGTCTCTCCCACAGCTATCATGCTTCGCATAGAGAGTGAGGCAGGTAAAGCGGAACGCTTGGACGAGATTATTGAGAGTCACGTCTCTCCTGTTGCCAGAGAGGTCCTGGGAATATGGCTGGACAAGTGTGCCGCTGTGGATAGAAATGTGGACGAGGAGGACGGAGCGTACTTAGAGAGAAGGGACGGGATAACTAAGAGGAAAACTATCGAGATCGATCTCGGGTCCAGCTTTCCGAGGTTGTTTGGGCCAGAAATAGCTAACAGAGTATTGGATGTGCTGAGAGAGGTTTATGGTGTATGAACTGACGAGCCATGGGACCAGTGTAGAAATTGTCTCTCCTTCACCTTTTCATGGGGGAGCTTCTGTAAGAGCCACTCTTATGTACTCATTTCTCAAATTAGTGGTGAAGTTCGCCTGTCATTATAAGAGTAGACCATTTCAGAGTTTTCGCCCTTTATTGAATGCAGGATTGAGCCTGAAGGGAATGAAGGCCACAAAGGCTCACTAGTCTTGCGAACTGTGTTCAGCACGGACAGAGCCGACTAGGCCAGCATTCTCGAGGAAACCAGGATTGATGAACAGGATTAAGGTTGTGTACATTCACGAGGCTCTCATGGACAGCATCCGAAGCATTGTTTGTATCACATGAATGTTCAGACTGTTGTGTAAAGTAAGATGACGTATATGGTGAGAATGTATCCAATGTTTCGACGATGTTCAATTCAACTGAATTGCCGACTCGTCCTACGAGCTGTTTGAATATAACTGTGTACCCTTATTGGTGCTCTCTAAATGGGCTAGATCTTACCGCATCAACAAATCATAAGGCGAAACCGAGAGGATTGGAACCGGGGAAAGCATGAGATGGGTTCTCAAATTGCCGGACTTGTTTGATAAAAGTAATGCTAAAATTTCAACTTTGGGGGTGACAATTGCACTCCATTGCTTGATAAGTTATATTAGGAGAAAGTCTATCAAATGGAAGGGTCAAGTGAAAAATAATTTGATGAACCCATTCTGATGCATTATAATTTTAGTGACTCATATTTGATTCCATCCAATTTATATTGCTAAAACATTTTCATATTTAATTAAATTTAGAAAAACTCAAACCCAAAGTGAGGTGAAAACATGGAGCGAGTGAGCACGAAATCAAATGAAGACACAGTAGAGAGTGAAGAAAGAGTCATAGAGATAAGTTGGATCTAAGTAAATCATAAACTCATTTAACATTTATATTATTTTGTATTTACTATTCTAAACCAATTTACATAATATAATTAACCCATTTAACAATAAATAAATAATAAAACAGTCTATCAAAATCGAGTTGAGAAATGGGGTCCCTCACTTTGTCGAATTTAGGTAGGAACTTCCATAGTGACAATTTAAATTTCGATAGTGAAATCGCGGCTCCAAAGGTGATTAACGTGGTCTTAAACCTATGAACAGTTTCCTAATTGCCCCCCGTTCGATACAACTTTGACCGACACGTTCATTAAAAATCCAACTCCTCCATTTTCTCCATCACCAATCCCAACCGGGTCGAACTCGATTCCACTCCCCTGTTTTCTCCCCCCTCACACCGTCCTCCATTTTCCCACTGGCGGGAATCGGCCCAAGAGATGCGAACCAGACCCGCCGCTCCACGCCGTCCAACTCCCCCATGGCTCCACGCTTCGCCTCCTCCAAAGTTCTAACACCCTTCGCACCGCCTGAACGATCCCGGCAATGGCCTCGGCCGGCTCCGCCACCGTCGCCCGCTTCGCCCGCGCGCTTAAGCTCTGCAAAGACCCCCACCGTCTGAAGCCCCTGAAGTGCCTCCTCATCGTGAGCGGGCTCGCTGAGGAGGGCCCCTTGATCGGCGAGCTCGTCAGGTCCTGTTTCCGTCTGGGCTATCCGAGTCTAGCGCTGTCTACTTTCTTGGGTACCCGCAGCGTGACTCTGCCGTTGCAGAATTCGATGGTCAGGGGTCTCTGCGATCACGGGTTGTACGAGGAAGTCGTGTGGGTCTACGGGAAATGCCGAGGTTCCGGCTGCCCGTCCGACAGCTTCACTCTGCCCTCCGTGCTCAAGGCTTGCTCCGCTCTCGGCGCTCTCGATGTCGGGAAGGAGGTGCATTGCGTCGCTCTGAGAGCCGGGTTCGAGGCCAATGTTGTGGTGCAGACCGCGTTGTTGGATTTTTACGCGAAGACGGGTCGTTTGGAGGTTGCAGACAAGCTGATTGGTTTAATTCCTGAGCCGGATTTAGTTTCTTGGAATGCCCTGATCGCCGGCTCTTCTCGGAATGGCCTCCGCGAGAAAGCGCTGGAGCTTTTCGGGAAGATCCGCGCGGTGGGATTGACGCCTAATGTGAGTACTCTGGCCTGCGTAATCCCTGCGTGCACGCGCCTGGGACGTTTGGACGTCGGCAGATCTCTCCATGGACTTGCATTTAAATCTGGACATCTGTCGAATGGATATTTGGCTCCTGCTTTGGTATCAATGTATGCTTTAGACGATAATCTATGTAGCGCAAGAGATCTGTTTGAGTCTCTTCAAGAAAAATATGTGCCTGTTTGGAATGCTTTGATCCACGCTTACAAGGAGAAACAGAGGGTACTTGATGTGTTTGACATATTCCATCGAATGACTCGATCGGGAATTCAGCCTGACGCCGTCACGTTCGTGTGTATCATCCCTGCATGTGAAAATCTGCGTGATCCTGTGCATGGTAAATGCCTTCATGCTTTAACAATGAAACATGGAATAGGTTGTCAGGTATCAGTGGGAACCTCCCTCGTATCATTTTATGCCAAGCATGGGGACATAAATTCAGCCAAGTGGCTTTTCGATAATATGCCTGACAGAAACTTGCCGACATGGAATTCATTAATTTCAGGTTATGTGCATAACGGGCTATTGGATGAAAGTTTTGCTGTCTTCTCTGAAATGCAATTTGTAGGATTGACTCCAGATCCAGTTTCAATTATTAGCATTCTTTCTGCGTGCTCCAAACTTAAAGCAATTCTATTGGGAAAATCTGTCCATGCATTTAGTGAGAAAATGGATTTTGTCTCCAATCTTAATGTGTCAAATGCTCTCCTGGCATTATACTGTGAATGTCATGACCTTACTTCCTCATTTGCTCTATTTAACAGAATGGCCTCAAGAGATGTTGTATCGTGGAATACTTTGATTTCGGGATGTGTACACACTGGACATATTGAAAAAACGTGGGAGCTTGGTCATCTTATGCAAAAGGAAGAAAGGAAGTTGGATTTTGTTAGTCTGATAAGTATTCTCCCGAGTTATGTTTCAATTAACCATTTGCTACAAGGGATGAGTCTACACTGTTACGCCATCAAAATGGGGTTTGCCTTGGATGTTGCTTTAGTAAATGCTCTTATTAGCATGTATGGTAACTGTGGAGATCTCGATTCTGGTAGTTTGCTCTTCAAGATCATGCCTAGAAGAGATTTGGTCTCATGGAATGCTCTAATGACTGGCTATCGGCGCAAAAGACTTGATGGTGATGTCCTTGTGTTGTTTCATCAAATGATGGAGGAGGATTACAATACACCAAATGATGTTACTCTGATAAATTTATTGCCTTCATGTTGTTCTGAGCTGCAAGGCAAGTCCATACATGCCTTTGCTCTGAGAAGAGGGATTCTACAAGACACTCCCTTACTTACGTCACTCATATCCATGTACACCAGATTTGACAGTATCAGATGTAGCCTCAGGTTGTTTGAAATGGGAGATAGGTTGGACATCTCTTTGTGGAATTCCTTAATGAGCATGCATGTCCAAACAAAAAATTCGAACAAAGCAGTCGATGCCTTCTGCCAGTTGCTTCATATGGGATTGGAGGCTGACCATGTTACAGTCCTAATCTTAATTTCTGCTTCTGCTCAACTAACCATTGCAAATCTTGCCCATTCTGTGCTATCTTACGTGATACGGAAGGGCTTTGTGAAAGATATTGCGATCAACAATTCCCTTATTGACTTGTATGCAAGATGTGGAAACTTATCAATAGCAAGGGATCTATTCAACAGTTCCAACGAAAAGGACTTAGTCTCCTGGAGCGTGATGATTAATGCATATGGGATGCATGGAAATTTCGAGGCTGCTCTCAACCTTCTCTCGCAGATGGAACTCACTGGCACGAAACCAGATGCCGTCACTTATTTGAGTATCCTGTCAGTTTGCAGCCATGCCGGCTTAGTTCATCAAGCCAAGATGATTTTTCGTTCTATGGTTGAACGGGGAGTATCTCCAAACACAGAACACTATTCTTGCATGGTAGACCTCCTCGGAAGAAGAGGACATCTGCATGAGGCCTTCGAGATTGTTAAAGGGTCACCTCATCTAGCTTCCACTGCCCTTCTCGAGTCTTTGTTGGGTGCTTGTTCGGTGCAGGGAAATGCTGAAATCGCAGAGGGAGTTTGCAAAATGCTGTTGGAAGTGGACCCGAGCAACTCTGCATCATATGTGATGCTCCACAATACGTATGCAGTGGCGGGACGGTGGATGGATGCTAGTAGAGTGAGGTCTGACATGGAAAGGAGGAGGTTGAGCAAAGTCCCTGGCTATAGTCTTGTTCATGGAAGTTAAGAAATCGTGTTACTTAGCAGAATGAGACGTCAGTCCTACCGTTCTGAGAATTCACAAGCCGCAGCCATACATGATTGGCAGTATGGTTCCAGCAAATTCATTGGAATCCATAGCGAGAGAGTGACGTGGTAAATGAAGAACCGTGAGGCGAGATAATTTATTTGTATAGCAGGGTAATCTATTCTGACGTTCTAAGGGGTGCTCACCTTCTTTTTGGTTGGAGACTTTGAGGGATTTTAGCTTCGTATAGTTGTGAGTTGAGGAAGTTTCAATATTTGTCGGGGTGAGCCTCAATATAGTAACTTTCGACATCACGTGCTTTTAAAACAAATTCGTGGCTGATGTGAACTGTAGCTTGGATCAAAGTGGCAATATTTTCTCCCATGCAACGCCGCAATGGCAGCTGAAGTGCGAAAGTGCTGGTCTGTTGTAGAGAACAATCAGATGGAAATCAAATCACGACATTGATTTCACCATTTTCCGGACCGATGGATCCGAGACATTCCAATGCTGCCTTAATTCTCAAATTTTCTTTTAAGACAGCTATCCGAAGCTAAAGTCTGACTACATCAATCTCTCCGCACAAATCTCTTTATCTCCCTCCGTAGACATAAATGTGCGTACAATGGCACAAGCATACATTCCGCCACTTTTCTCATATTATCTTCTTTTACAATTCTCCACAAGGTAATCAGATACACTAGTTGAGGTGCCTAATAACTAATGATGCCATCGATTCTTGAATTCTTGGAGAAAAACTGATGTTGCACATACAATACAAGTACTGGAAATATCAAATTATATTTCCTCAAAGCATGGAAGCCTTGCAACACCATGACAAGCATGAAAGCCATTAGTATTATACTCTGCTACAAACACGTATTTTTCCACAGGACGTATCAGTCTACACATCAAGATTACCAACATGGTAAAAAAATAGTTGGGTCACCAAATTTCCGAGGTTTTCTCCCCCCTAGAAAATAAACAATCAGTTCACATAAACCCAAAGAATGAAGATAAAAAAAACTAAGAGCCAAACACCAAATGATCCAAGGACAGCAGCATCCTTACCAGTAGATCAACTAGCACGCTGGATGTACCTGTTCTAGAACTCAGCAGTAACAATAATCCAAAAATGCTTATCCTGAGATACTTTCTGCAAGTTTTATTAGGTTCGCATGGCTCCTTGATAGTCTTACATAATCCCAGATCTCAGCAGTCACCTTCAAGGCAAGCCACTCTTTCCCAAAAAAGAAGTTCCATAGTGGAGCATACCAAATGTCACACTTTTATCTGCCATGACCGCATCACCTTTCCATGGTCTTTTATGAGGTTGCTGTTTTCCCACCAATAGTCTGCTTAGCCACATATATTTGCTTCACCTTGGAGGAAGCAAAGCTCTTTTCTGAACCATAAGAATTGTTCCGTCCTGGAAAACCTGTTCGACGGTGAGGCCATTCATTGCCCTTTTGAGAAGGGCCTCCTCTCTGATAATTATACACAGAAGAGCTGCTGTAATTCTGGGAAGAAATACTTCTCTGCTGGGAAGATTTGTTCTCAAAAACTGCAGCTGTTTCAGAGCTGCATCCGTCATTATCACTGCGATTCTGATGATTAACGTTGCTGGCATTTAAAGGTGAATTCTTGGTGACAATACTAGTAGAAGCCCCTGAACTGGAGCTTGATGGGTCTAGCAGCCCTAGCTCATCAGGCAACCGGCTGCCACTGGCATCCGTTGCCACAGGAAAATTCCGACTGCTTTCTGGAGTTGAGGTGCGAGTCTCAGCATATCTGTTTGCAGCTAGCGATTGGTCAACAGAAGGCCCATTATTAAACTGTGCAGGAAGTGCCCCAGCTTGTTGCTGCTGCATTGGCAAAGACATTGAAGAGGACTGGAGAGGAGAAGCAGGAAGATGCGTCCATCGAGTATGGACCGACATCTCAGGATTGGTCTGCAAAGAAAAATTTCAACCAATAATCAGTGTCTTAGAAGGCAGTGACAACAAATCCACAACCAACACTATTTACTCCAACTTAAAGAAGAAGAAATCAAATTTCCTAAATCTCCACCTCTACCATGTGAAAGACCCACCCTATATTTACTTACAAAGATCCAGTCTGTAGTCTGAAGGGCAGAAGTTTTCTTTCTTTCCTGACTTACTTTAGTTAAGTAATGCTTTTATTAAGGCTTTATGCCAACAAAAATTGAGGTCCAATATTAGAGCTCTTCTGGAAAGATAAGCTTCAAGGACCACAATTCTAGTATGCAGATTATAATGGTCAAGGTCCTTGACATCCGGTCTTTTGTTCACCAAGTGAAGAACACATTATCACATCACACAGAGCAATCACTTCGTGTAGCCTGTTCACATCTTGCTGCTTAACTTCAAAATAGAAAAGACATCATGAGGCCAGAATGTCTCTTCTGGATACTGTCACCAGCAAGTTTGCCATAAAAGATTCACAGCAGTTCTAAATCAAGTAACTTCTTTCTTTTATCACTTTTTCCAATATTTTCTCCTAAAAAGATAAGGACCATGTCCTTTCATTTCAGTTTCAACAAATATGGACCTCCTGCTTTATGATTTATGGCTATTGTCATCTTCTGCAAATCCCAAAATTGTCACTCTTTTAGTAGTTTCATGCTTAAATGACAAACACTATGAGAGCTATATCAGGTATGATTGTGACAAAAGCTACCAGGGATCTGACTGTGGAGCCAGAAAGAATAGATGACTACCTGGAAAGGAGGCACATCAAACATAGGGGAAGCCATGGGCAATAGAGGTGAGCCAGGAGCAAGATGCTGAATTGGAGCAGGCATGTTTGCTGGATTGCGCTGGGCAGAAACAGCATTTAAATTGTTCATATCTCCCTCACCAACCATTGGAGCGGACGCAGGATTGTGCTTCCAATCAGGTTGCCTTCCCGAAGGTATGAAAGCAGTGCCCATGAAACTCAAGCCAACCTGTCCAAACTGCCCAACTGGTGCAAAATGGTTATAGACAACCATGTGCGGTGGGCCCTGAACTCCAGGTATACCCCCGGGACTGATGAAAGGGCCAGTAAATCCAGCTGGAGGACCGTAAAATGAATCTACACCAGAATGGCCTTGTGGCCAGGACCCATGTGGCCCTGAATTGGGTGCACTGCTCTTCTGTGATTGCTGTTGTGTAGATGCAGATTCTTCATTGGGACCGAAAGCAAATATTGGACTCCCCATCATTGGGTTCATCTCATAGAAAGGAAAATGAGATGGTGGACCTCCAGGAAAATGTGAAAGCATCTGGCTTGAAGTGCTCTGTGAACTTGTCAACGGTTGCCACATGGAAATGGGAGGGGTTTCAACAGAGAGGTCAGCAGGAAGAGAGACATTCAGAGGCTCTTCTGCCCTTAAGTGATTTGCTGACTCCTGCTCACCAGCTACACCTAACAAAATTAACAATAAAGCATACATGATCAATCACATGTTCCACTAAACCCAAAAAAGAATGCTTGCCACAAAGCTGTGAAAGGCTTCACTACCTGCGGATATCCCGTCAACATCTACAGCTCCAAAAGTTTTGGCATCTGAAACAGAAACAGAGCAACCCAGTCCATTCCCAACTATCTCATCACTGCTAATTGCAGCAACAGCAACAGCGGAAGCAGCTGCTTCAGCTGCAGCTTCACTATCTTCTAGATGAACACAGGGCTCACCTGAGTTCTTATCCTTCTCAAAGAAAATGTTGCAACCATCTTCAGCTCCAGGAAGCTTATGAGAAACTTGAACATCTGGAAGACATGAATTTGGAGGGCCAATCCCATGAGAAAGAGCATGACTGCTAGGAGGAAGAACCGTTGGAGATGTTACCGCACCTGAATTTGGCAATAACCACACACAAGGATGTCAATAATTGGATCTTGCGGTACATTACTTAGCATGGATAAAATGCTCACCAAACTGAATTTTCTCCCCTGCAAGCAGTGAATTTATTGGACTTGCTGCTGAAGAAAACGATTTGTCTTTTGCTGATATGGACGTCAATGGCACACTACTCTCAGTGACTGTAAAACTAGATTCTCCAACAGAAACATGTGCATCAAATTTAGCGGGCTTCATTGCCTCGTCAAGTTGCGACTGTGTAAGGGACATAACCTACAACAAAATTTAATCACTTTCAAATCATCATATCCAGAAAGCAGTATCAGACTATAAAGGATGGATCAATGCAAGTTCTTCCTCTTCTACACACTTTTATTTGCATTAATAGAGCAAAAATTTCAAACAAAAATAAGGAAACTCCACGGATCATCCTATAAGTTTGTGAATAAAGCTAGAAAAACTGTCCAGTCTAATAAAGCTTGTCACATCAACCAAGCCCCAATTTAACTCGTATAAAATCAAATCAATATTTAGATAGTTACACAGCTTTTATTTTACTATAACGCAAAGAAACCAACTAAAAGATCCTAATTCATGAGGATCTTAGAAAACACATAATCCTTGAGAGACAAATGAAACAAGAAGTTGGTGCTTAAAAATATATAAATCACCAGACAGCCTATCAACAATTTCCCATGAATGCGACTAACCTGTTGGTTAATGCCCGAATTACCCCAAGAGTCCAAAGGTTGAACATTATCCATGACCTTATTCTTGCTCTTTAATATTGAGCCTGGAGCTGGCCCAAGGCTCTTTCCAATGTCACCTGGAAGGGGGGACCTGCACCGAGAGAGGAAAATGAAAATTGAAATAAAGTACTTCATCTTTCAATGCAACTATAGGATTTATAGAGTATATACATGATATTTTGGGGAACTGAATCACCCTGAGCTTCACTTTTAGCGGCAAGTGTCCCAATTGGAGCCAATGGTTGTGACGCCATGGAGGCACTAAAGTCAACTGATACTTCAATATTTGCCAAATCACGTCCATCTGCGGTGGCGAAGTCAGTGTGACCCGTGGTCAATGTTTCTCCACTTCTCAAAGAAGATATTCTCTTGGAGCCACTGGGGAAGTTATTATTTTGCAAGGGACGAGACTTCCTTGGCACCTAGAATAAAACGGAATCACAAACAACATTAGTAAGCAACATCTCAGTGACAACAGCTATTGAGAAGCTAGAAATTTAATGAAACCTTTGCGATACGGGACTTTGCCTTGATCTCTTTCTCTCTTTGCTCACGCTTGTCATTCAGCATTTGCCTCTTTGACCTCACCTCAATGAAGTCGTCTTCATCACTAGGGGCTTCTATTCCAGGTTGCTGAAAAATACGCACAACACCGCTTTGAAGAGGAGCATCAATATCTTCTTCATGGACATTGCTCTTAGGGATTTGCTCAAGAGAGAGTGGCTGATGAACAGACTGGCTCTTTGAGATCGATTCTTTTAAAGATCGCTTTTCATTTCTGCTTCGAGATTCCACTTCTTGAGTATTCATTGAGCCAGATCTAACACTTTCAGACTCAAATGTCCGCTTGGGCAAATTATTTGATGAAACAGCCTTTCCAGAACCAGTTCTTCCTGCGCTTCTAGCATTTACACTTGACCTGTCATCAAGCCCAAGGAGGGAGGGTGAACCAGGGATTGCTGATCGCCTTTTTTCACTGTTCTCTCTGACTCTGAACTCAGTTCGCCTAACAGTACGTCTCTGCCTTCTTTGGTATCCTGCAGAATCCGACTGGGAAACCTCATTTTCTGGAATAGATGATCTAGATGCAGGGGTTTTAACCTTGAACACGTAATGCTTCACTTTGCCACCATTTACAGAGCCATGAACCCTTGATCCATTGAAATCCTTCTCTTTCCTGATGGCCTGAGACGATGGAATCCCAGTTATGCCCTGCCCTTCCCATTTTTTCGAATTTGACATGAATTTGTAGTTCTTGCCACCTTCATTCTGTTGGTCCAGCTGCTCTAATTGGAAATCTGGAACATTTTTGCCCTCGACAAACTGAGAATTTTCTGCTCGATCCTGCTGTATGGTCAACATGCCTTCTGCCTTTTCTCTCGCTGGTAACGGATTTAAATTTTTCATTGCCTTGTCTTGAGGCAGAATGAAGTGCCTAGGAACAACACCTGGCTGGCTTTCCGCTGACAGAGATGCATCATCCATTTTCACAAGATTTTGGGCAGGGATTTCTTGACTTGGTTGAACTGACAAAGAGCCATCCCGATTATGGTTAAAAGAAAAATTAGCTGGAACACTTGGCTGAACCAATGATACTGGCGGGGAAGCCATGGGCACAATTCCTGGAGGAAATGCAGATGAGTATCTGAGCTGTCCAAACTGAAAAATAGGAGGATGTGCTTGCTGCATTGGACTAAGAGATGGAGTAACTTGAGGATGCAAATGAAGAGGCATCTGTATGGAACCAATTTGAATAGCTGGCACAGGAGATGGTATCAAGGAAGGACCAGAAAACAGACCAAACTGAAGCTTAGGAGCTTCAGCATGAGCAGCAACAGCAGATGCAGTAGAATGCAATATCAAGTTGCCACTGGATGGAACTACATGCCTGACAGGAGCATCCGTGTTATCCAAAATCTGAGAAGCTGCTGACGTAACATCAATGTTGTTAGGCTTAATCTCCAGGCCTTGCATGGCTTTCTCTGCTTCCTGCAGCAGCCTAGATGAAGCATCCATGCTTGATTGAGGAGAACTATCAACATGTTGACCAGTCCGTACATCACTGCTCAGTCTGACTGAGGACTCCTCTTCTTGACAATGGCCAAGAGAAACAGACAGCACTGCATAAGCAAGTTCTCTGTTCCTTGGACTTTGTTCATACTCATCACTTGGCACAGGAACTTCAACGCCCTCATTAAAGCCTAAAACCAAATTGTCCCCAAGCCCAGCTGAACGTTCACTCTCCAAGTGAATATCATCAAACTCTTGATGTCTATCTCCAATCTCATCATCTGCTTCTCGTACTTCATCTTCTTCCCGGTATCCCTCTTCATCTTCATCATACTCTTCTTGCTCCTGCAACAGTTCATCATTCTCCTCAGTCCATTCTCCTCCGTCCTCACTAGAAATAGATCCAGGAGCATCTGTAACCTGCCCAGCATTGGTTGGTAAGACAACAGCTTCCTTTTCAGGGATGAGAAAATCTCCATCCTGTCCAGCTGCTGACTTCACAGGATAGTCCCCAGATTCATCCAAATCATCATGAGAAAGATGAATAGGAGAATCAGGGGGGCTCGAAACAGAGAGAGAGGATTGGGAGTCACACCTTGGTGCAATATGTGGATCTAGTTTCTGCTCATCAGTGTTCTCTTGCTTGACAACAACTAAGTCATGATCCACATCCTCTTGATTACCCACCCTGTGACCCACATTCAGAGTAGATCCACTTTGTGCAGACCCTGTATGCTTCATCTCGCTATCTAGTAAATATGATGGTCCTGGATGCTCAATTTCACCTCCACGTGCATTCTTATGCAGCGAAGATAATGAAGGAGGAGGAAGAACACGAGGCTGCCTCATGGAATACCTTGACCTCCCAGAAGAATAAGAGCCATTGACCTCAGAATTCTGATAAAATTGTTCAGAAGATGGAGGATAAGGATAATCATGGGACTGACGTTGTCCCCACCCAACATCACCAGCAAACCTCTCATTAAAATTCTCATGAAACTCAGGATCAAGCTCAGGATTCCTATTAACAGGATCTCCATCAATAAGATTCCACCTTTGCCCTCTCGTGTGAGGGAAATCATCCATCTGAGGCTCTGACAACCCTCCTCTATTGTAATTCCTGTAAGGGACATATCCAGCTCCACTGAACTCTTTCCTCTGTAATGTTATTCCTCCATGTGATGCATCTCGTCTGGGGCCATAATGACCACCCTCTTGTTCTGCCAGACCAAAGGTTGAGCTGCTCCCTGTCTCAAATGGGTCCCTTCTCCATGCATTAGAAGCTTTCCCTCTTTCCATTGATATTGAACTATCCCGAGAGATATTTGGCCTGCTGCCCATGTCAAATGTTCTATTGAAAGTAGAAGAATCAGAAAATACTGGAGTAGTAATCCTCTCAACCATATTTTCACTATCTTCCCAATCACCTGTATCTGCTACTCTCCAAGTGTCTTTCTCTTTCAGCAACGCTGCAGACCTCTCATCTGCAATTAGAGAGTTGCTACTACCTCTTACTGTTTCAGCCTGCTTCTTGGCCATCCTCTCCTCTAGTTCTAAAAGCTTTTGCTTAGCTGCCTGTTTTCTCCTCTCTTCCTCTAAGAGAACCCTCCGCTTCTCCTCTTCCCTCGCTATCCTCTGCTCCTCAGCTCTGCGCAAGGCTTCCAACCTTTCTTGTTCTGCTCTCCAGGCAGCTTCTTTGGCTTCTTCTTCAAGCCTTCTCTGCATTTCCTCTTGCTCTCTGGCTAGCCTAGCTCTCTCCTCCTCTTCCCGACGGGCAAGCTCCAAGGCTCTTTCTTGTTCCTCAAGAATGCGCTGTCGTTCCTGCTCTTGCATCTTCTGAACTCTCTCAAGTTCAGCCTCAAAAGACTCCCTGACAGGATCATAAAAGTCGGTCTGCTTAAGCATATCTTTTTTCCTTTTCACCATGCCAACCAGGCTTCCAGAAAGAGAATCCCGTCCATCACCAAAATCCTTTAAGAAAGGATCCTCCAGATAAGGCTTTTCATTCTTCGAAAACGGGCGTTTGTCCTTTGTAAAATTAAGTATTGAATCATTCACAGGAAGGCCTTTACCACCAGATGAGCTTTTGGATGCTGAACTATTCTGTGGACCATCACCAGGGTATTTGGTGTCTCTCGCCATCCGCTCTGTTCCTCGACTATTAAATGAATCTAAATTGCTGTTCCACAACAGTCTCCCGCCTTGTCCATAAGCATTGTCCTTCCTTCCAAGATCATCTAGAGCACCATCTCTAAAAGGTGAAGCCACGTGCTTGTTATCCTTTTTTGTTTCAGTACTCAACATAAATGACCTGACACCTAGATTGTTTCTGTCGTTTCTGGATTCTTGCACACCAGCTCCACCTTTTGGAATGGGGGAAGATATTCTCCATGAGCTTCCTTCCCTGCCTTCGCCACCAGATATTCTCACATCTCTGCCATAAGGGTCTGCTCGATGGACTTCACTGGAAGAATATTTCCCAGTTTCATTGTCACGCTGACCCCACCTGTCAAGAGAACCATGAACCGGTTTGAGAGGCGGAAAACTTGCCTTGGGCATATCAAAATCCCCATCCCAATAGGCTTCACTCTTTGAAAAGACATTATCTCTGCCACGTTCTATCAAACCACGACTAGTATCACGCTCATCATCAGCCCAATCAGACCTTGGATTCAAGCGAACAAGAGGCAGTGGCCCTGAAAGGTAATCATCCTGCTTTCGACTCTGCTC
This sequence comes from Eucalyptus grandis, assembly GCF_016545825.1. Lineage (NCBI taxonomy): Eukaryota > Viridiplantae > Streptophyta > Magnoliopsida > Myrtales > Myrtaceae > Eucalyptus > Eucalyptus grandis. Next base: position 21,590,215 of record NC_052620.1, read on the forward strand.
GGACGTTCGAGAACTGCCAAAAGTATGATTCCCATCGCCATTTTGATGGACTCCATTAGCAAAAGTATGATGAGATGACAGCCCTTGAGGACGCATATCAACAAGGGAGCTCGTATGAGAGCTTGGCCTCTGCTCATTACCTGCTTCTTCACCTGATAACAGCTTTTGTTTCAGATTCAGACCATCCTTCTGCCTCTGTGATGAGCCAGATACAGCAGGAACCGCAGCTCGCAAAGAGGGGAAGTCCTCTCCCCTCAAAACTGTAGGTTTCTCCACCGGCAGATATGCAGACACCACAGGTCCAGGCCGAGCCGAAGGTGGCATATATGCACTACCTCCCTTGTTCAACGCATCAACAGCACTATGCATATCCAGATCAACTGCCCCAGAAACACCCTTATCACCAGAACCAGAAACTTCCTTCTCCTGCAATCCGACATTTGCAGGCTTAGTCCATCCCATACCAGATGAACCGGGCCTCATCCCACTTCCACTCGCCCCTCCGCCAGCAGCACTGCCGCTGGTTCCCAAGGTATCGAATTTCTCATGCTCCTTCCGCAGGGACGGCAAGTTCAAGGGGGGTGGAACAGAAAGCTTGGGCCCAGCTTTCTGTGAGCTACGAGGCCGCGAAAGCACCACCATACCTCCACCTCCACCTCCACCTCCACCTCCACCTCCACCGCCGTGACCACCCACCCGGGCTCGGCTATGGCCATAAGAGCTCCCCTGGTAGTGCTGCGCATGCTGCCCGTAAGACTTGTTCAAGTTCACTGACACGAATTTGCTCCCGACTCCCGGGTTGGCCATGTCCGACCCGAACACTTCACTCGTCCCGCCGCGGATTCAGATCTCCGCCAACGCATCAAAGCAAGAACACCCCCGCCCCCGGCCCCGGCCCCCGCCCCCAACCAATACGAATCAACTCAAACCTCACAAGATCTAACGCCGGAAGATCGATACGACGGCGGCGGCGGAATCGAACAGGAACAACAGCACCCCCGGAACCCCGATCGAAAGCCGCCCCGAGCTCCGGCGGGCGGAATGACTGATCGAACTGATCGACTGAGCCGAAGCGGAGGACCCGGAAATGGCCCGACCCGACGCCGGCGCGGGGGTTTAATTAGGGTTTCGTCACAGTGATCGGGCGCGCCGGAAGGGGGGAGAGGGAGACCGAAATGAAGAGGCGCAGGGCGGCGGGGAGCTTACCTCCGGAGGCGCAGGATAGCCGGCGGGGAGGTAACGTGCGCCGGTGGGGGGGAGCGAGGCAGGAGGTGCGAAATGGGGAGCCCTACTGGTGCAGAAGGAGGAGAGAGAGAGAGGGAGAGAAGACGAGGGAGACAGGATTCGAGGACGAGGAAGAAATAAAGAGTAAGTTGTTTCCTTTTCTTTTTTTTAAGGTTTGTAGCCTGTAACTTTGCTGTAATTACATATTGTGCCCCCAAAGTTCTTCTGTAGTTGTGCTATTTGCCGTTTCTCTGGGAATCTCGTCAAATCACGATTGCCCCCTTTCCTGTTGCGTTGTGAAGCAAGAGAAAAGAGTTTGTGGGATGGGATGTTCACTTCCCAAGTCGGTTTGGATTGTGTCTCATTTGAAATTAGGACATTCAAGGTCGGTTAGACTATGTTTCGATTTTGCAAGGGGCTGTATTTTCGTATATGTATTCCTATTTGAATGGGATGTCCCGTGCTCTCTTGTGTTTATATAGAAAGTTTAATTTTAATCTAGGGCTTTAAATTGAAGCACTTATGCCCTCCTATTTAATCTAGGGCTTTATATACTCAGTGAAAAATTTGACACTTTTGGAAATATTTTTCAATAAGTCATTTTTCAAGAATATTAGAATTTTTTTATCGAAATCTAAAAATAAACTAGAAATCATTTTTTAGTTGCTTGAAATAGAAAACTTGCTTTTATTTTCCTAAACAAACTGTTGATGTCTGAATTTTGGCAGCCATCTAGTAACTCATTACATAGAAAATTTGGGATTGACCAAGGTCCCTAAACAAAAATAAAATAAAAAATAAAAAATCAATTAGTTTTTTTTTGGTAAAGGTAAGAAATATATAGATTAAGCAGAAACTAACAAGAAAAAAGGGGGGGGAAACCAGGCACCAACAGAGCAGACACTCAAGGCGACCAAAGTCGAAAGAGAGTGAAGGGGTGCCTTGGATCCAAAAAGCAGCAAAGAAAACCAAACAAGGACACCTAAACAACAAAGACTAAACTAGACCGAAAGACCCTCCATCAATTAAAGATAGATGGACTCAAGTTCCAGCTCTGTTGTAGCCTTCTGTTCGTCGGGGTATCCAAGACATGCTTGAACGCCATCGCTTTGTCTTTAATTGCCTTACAAAGATGCATCTTCATCGCCGGATAAAGTGAGTCGATTCCGGAAGATGATGTTATTGCGTTCTTTCCATATTATGTAGCAAAGAGCACCAAAGCCGAATCGAGCCATAGAGTGATAAAAGCCCCCGTCCGAGAATCGTCTGGATGCCCAATCAAGATTCTCCCGCCAAGAATTGTTCCGCCACAAGACATTGAATTTCGTAGCCCCCGGAAGGAGGCGAGATTCCCCGGTATACGGCATGCGAAGAAGAGGTGATCCACCGAATCGCTCGCTTGAACAAAAAGGACACGAAGAAGATCTTTGGAATCAACGCAAATGAGAGGAGAAGAACCTGAGTTGGCAACCTGTTACGGGTAATAAGCCATAGGTGGGTTTGGTATCTCGACGGCATGGATGAGCTCCACACAAACGAAGACCAAGACACCACATTTCCTTTGGGTCTGAAGAGATCCCAAGTAGACGCCGTTGAGAATTTCCCCGATGGATGCCGTAACCATTGGAAACGGTCTTCTTGTTGATTAAACTCAGGTAGGGGATCCCACCAATTAGCCCTAACATTAATAACATACCAACCAAGAGGCGTGGATAAGGCATCAGCAACAGAGGCATCTCGGGGATGCCGGAACGATATATCTCCGAGGTTGGAAAATAGAATATTGAGAGGGCCATTAGGGTGCCAAGGATCGAACTAATGACACAGCTTTTCCATTCCCTATCCTCCATCCGAAATGCTTGTCGGTAAACATACCGAAGGCGAAGGAGTCTTTTCCAAGCCCAAGAACAATAAGTGGGGATAGGAGTAATCCGAAATTCTTCCGGTTTAAAAATGTGGAGTGGATCCACTTACACCGCAGAGATTCTTTGTCCGAGAAGAGCTTCCAAATATGCTTGAGCATAAGGGCGAGATTATTTTCTCTCAAGGTCCGAATTCCAAGGCCTCCCTCTTCTCTCGGGAGGCAAACGTCGCTCCAGCTACTTTGGCCCCACCCGGACCCATATTCGGACCTTTCCATAAGAATTGCCAAAGTATCTTCTCAATTCGATCAAGGACAAAGACAGGCGAAAAAATACACTCGCCCAAAAGACTTGAATGGAATAGAGCACAGATTTAACGAGCTGAACTCTACCAAAGCAAATGACAAGAATCTATGGGTCCAAGATTGAATTCGAGCCGTTATTGCATTGACCAACGTTATGCAGTCCGCCTTCCCTAATCTTGCGAAATAACAGGACACCAAGATAACGAAAGGGCAAGGAACCAACCTAGAAACCAAGCATATTTAGTATGTCATTTCGAAGGCCGAAGATCCCCTGCATGTAAATACTTCACTCTTGTTCGATTCGGCACCAATCCACTCCAGCTTGGAGAAAGAATCAATTCCAGATTTTAATAGACCAACCGAGGCTAAGGTAGCTTCCGAGAATATGAGGACATCATCAGCGAAGAACAAATGGGAGAGCTTAGTCGATTTGCATCTCCGTAAGAATCCAAATTCGGGCGACCGGTTTGGATGTCCAATAATCCGGTAAATGCTTCCATCACAAGTGTGAATATGTATGGAGATATCGGGTCGCCTTGCCGGATGCCCCTTCCACTAGCAAAGAATCCATGAAGATCCCCATTTAAGCAGATAGAAAATTTGGGGGATCGGATACACGTCATAATGCGATCAGTCAGAATTTGAGGAAACCGGAAAGCTTGTAAACAAACTTCAATGAATTCCCAACTTACCGTATCATAAGCCTTTTTAAAATCAACCTTAATGACACACTTAGCTCGATATGGATCATGCTGAAATCCACTAAATAATTCTTGAGCAAGCAAGATATTGTCGCTGATGTGTCTTCCCTTTACGAATGCATTTTGAGGTAAACTGATAATAGAGGGCAAGACACGAGCCAGACGGTTAGCAATAAGCTTAGTGATGCATTTATATATAGTATTGCAACACACAATTGGCCTGAAGTCATGGATGGTCGAGGCATTGGGAATCTTGGGCACAAGGGCAATAATGGTTGTGTTAATTTGTTTTAACAGCTTCCGGTCACAAAGAAATCCTTAACACCATGATAACTGAAGCACCAACAATATCCCATGAATGTTTAAAGAAATCCACATTAAAACCGTCGGGCCCAGGGGCTTTACCGGTTGCAAGAGAAAACAGAGTATCCCGAATTTCAACGTCTGAGACAGGAGAAGAAAGGTAACGAACCTGATCCTCATCCAACGAATGATTAAGAACCGCTTGGATCTCCTCTTTAGCAGGGCAGCCCAAATTAGGAGTAGCAGCAAGAAGATCTTGAAAATGATCAACAAACACCTTCTGGATTTCCGACAGATCAAATATAGTGGTATCTCCACTAGTTACCGAGGTAATTCTATTTTGAAGATGTCTCTTGTTCACCATTTGGTGAAAGAATTTAGTATTACGGTCTCCCTCTTTCAACCATCGCACTCTAGATTTTTGCCGGTAAAAAGATTCTTCTTGGAGGTGAAGGTCAGTAAAGACTTGAATCTGCTGTTTTTCTGTATCAGCAAGGGTGGAGCTAAACGGGTCTACCTGCATAGCACCTTGAGTAGCTTGAAGGGCACGCCTAGCCTCTGCCGTCCTCCTTGAGAGGTCAGAAAACAATTCCTTATTATTCTGCTTTAGCTTGCATTTCAAAAGGCGAAGCTTTGCACATAGGATGTACACAGGCGAACCATGGAATGGAGAGTCCCAAACTTCGACACCATTCTATCGAAATCCGGATGAGTCATCCGAAATTGAAGAATTTAAATGGTTTAGAAGCTCTCGGGAATTGGCATAACTTTGATAACCATAGGAGTGTGGTCTCGATATACCAGGGCTAAGAATGAGGCTTCCGAGAAGGAAAATTCCGAGTTCCAGCAGCCATTAACCAACACCCTATCTATCTTCCTTTGCTTTCTGTTGGGGCCCGACGAGGAAGCCCATGTGAACCTATAACCAGTGAAGTGTAAGTCGTCTAGACCAGCTTGGACCAGGCAATCCCGGAATTCATCAAACGCAGGAATCCAAGCATTCGAGCCTCCAATTCTATCCGAAGGGTCTCGGATGGCGTTGAAATCTCCAGCTATAACCCAAGGCACGGAAGAAAGAATACCACTAAATTGAATAAGATCTTCCCATAACGGCCGTCTTGAAGTAAAGCGATGCTCGGCATAGATAACCGAAAGAAACGAGCTTTTCCGAAGCCAACCGAGATAAGCCTACCGTGAATGGCTTGAGCCGATAAAGCATTGATCAAAAAATTGACCTCACGGGGGTTCCACCCCACCCAAATTCTCCCTTTATGGGAGTGACTATAGTTATTGGCCCAACTCCAGCCAGGTAAAACTGCAGAAGAAACCGGAGCAAAAGCAACAGGAGAGATCTTGGTCTCAACAATTCCAACACAGCAGAGATTATTGGACCTAACAAAATTTCTGAAAAATCAATTAGTTTGCATATGAATAAGCCTATAAATTGCATTTAAGTTGAACCAATAGTGGATGGACTCAAATAAAGATCAGTGAACTTAATTGATCTATTTAGAATAAGCCTGTAAGCCCAATAAAATTCGGCTAGGCCCAGGAAGCACACAACCACTAAAATTTCATGAGCAAAGGAAGGTTCACTAAGCTTTAATTGAACTGGGTTGCACCCATATGATTAGAGTTGGAATTTGTTCAAGGTTCTAAGCTTAATTGAGCATGTAAGAGAGATAGAACTTGGCCAAGCCCACAGAGACCCCCTTGCTTATATTTCTAAGGATAGGGGAGGAGTTTTGAGCTTTAATTAAATGGGTTAGCCCATTAAAGTCAAAAAGGCTTTAAGTTTAATTAGAGGCCCATAGGGATTAAGCCTTTTATTGTTAAAAAGCCCAATAATCAATATTGAATCTAAGATTTTTCCTGTGTGAAGAGATTAGGTCCTTATAATTCTAGGTTGGTAATTGGCAAACTAGAGCACACGTTGAGAGATACAATAGAGAAAAGAGAGAATGCGAGAGGGAAAGTCCTAGCCATTACTCCCTCATGGCCACACCTTGCCACCCTAACTGTTACTATCTACTCTTGTTGTGCCTTTTTTTTTTTTTTTTTTTGGGTCAACAAGAAGAAATTTTATTTATATCATAACTAATGAGGATCCAGTAGCACCCAAGAGCAAGGCGTCATTACATAATAGGGCCCAAAGGGCTTGGGGTGGAGAAGAAAGCCAATTGGGTGGTAATGTTTGTTTCCTCTGCTCGCGTGTGGCCCAGTTTGCAACAGCATTTGCAGTTCTTGGACAGGAAAGAAGGCCCACCAGCGGTAAAGTCTGCAGAAGTGCTTTACACTTAGTCCAAACAACACGTGGATCCTAGTTAAAGTCTTCCTTGTACTTTAGAGAGTTGACCAAGTTTTGACAGTCGGACTCCACCAAAACCACGCCCATTTGCTTCTTTTTTATGTACTTTAAAGCTTCTAACAAAGCTAGGGTTTCTAGCTGAAAAACTGAAGCCCCCTAAATTGTTTTGGTGAATCTGTCCACAAGGCAGCCCGAGAAATCCCAGATGATGTAGGCTACAGCTCCTTCCATCAACCCCTCACAAATTGACCCATTAACGTTGATCTTCAAAGTCCCTGCTGCCGGAGCTACCCAAATCTAATATGTCGGTTTCCTTTGCTTTTCTTTCTTGAGGATACTTAAAACCTTATTTTTCGTAGTTTTGCTGCTAAAATCAGGCCATAACTACAACTTTGCCAGCAATCGGCTTACTACCCCAAAAGATATAGTTATTTCTCTCCTTCCATATTTGCCATAGGATGTTTGAAATCGCTTCCAAGGAAGGTAAGTGAGTGTCTTTCCTTATAAAGAGCGCTAACCATGCATTGATTCAGGTAACTTCGTGTGGACTCATTTGTAGGTTGACATCTGGGTGGCTTCATACCCGTGCTATCCAAAGGCAAAGCAAAAAGATATGCTCGGCCGTTTCCATCCTTTCTTAGCAAAGGTCACAGACGGGATCAAGTAATATCTGTCTTTTCCATAAATTTTCCTTGGATGGGATGGCGTTTTGACAAATATTCCAAATAAATATCTTCACTTTAGAGTTGGTATGCATATGCCATATAGCATTCTATAGTGCTCTCGGTGTTTGGTAGGAAGAAGAAGGGTAGTCAGTTGCCGCCTTGACTGTCGCTCGTTCTCTTAATATTTTATACCTATTTTTTATTGGAAAAGACCCATTCTTAGTCCCTGTCCATACCAGTTCATCATTTGTAATTTGACGGTTGATTGGAATTACAAGGATCTCCTAAGTGGTCTGTTCATCAAAGATATTGTTTAAAAGTTCATTCCATTGTTCCGCTTCAAAATTCATCAACTCGGATACTTGTGGATCATTTCTGTTTGCTAGCCCTCGATTAGTCCTCTTTTTAGCCATTTATCTATTCTAATGTTGACTTTTTGTCCATTTCCAATGGACCATCTCACTAAATCCGCTATGGCCTCCCTTCCCAAAATTAGACTTTGCCATCCTCATGAAGGCGTGATTCCTTTCTCAACATGCCAAAAGTCTTTTCGACATAAATAGAGCCCTTTTAGTAGTTTGCTCCATAATGCTTTCGGATTCTTAACCAACCTCCAAGCTTGCTTACCCAGAAGGGCCTTGTTTACAGTAAGTAGGTCGCTAAAACCCATTCCTCCCTCCTAAATTTCATGATTTCCCATCTCTTCCAATGCAAACTAGCTTTTCTTTCACTATTTTTCCTAAATTTCACTATTTTCTTCTCTATTGCTTTACAAATTGATACTGGAATTTTAAAAATTGACATGGCATTGAGGTAACGCCTGCACCATTGATTTAAGTAGGATTTCCTTGCTTGCTTTTGAAATAATTTTTTCCTTCTAGCCTTCCAATTTCATGTTTACCCTACTCAAAATCCATGCAAACAGCTGTCTCTTTGAGGCTCCCTAGTTAGAGGGGATTCCTAGGTATTTTCCTGTCCAATCAAACTCCAGAACTCTCAACTTCTCTTGTCATGTTATCCCTTAATAGTTGTAGACATTCTTTGCTAAAAAGGATACCTGACATGTTTAGGTTTACTGCTTGTCCTGAGGCATAACAATATTGATACTGGAATTTTAAAAATTGACATGGCATTGAGGTAACGCTTGCACCATTGATTTCAGGAGGATTTCCTTACTTGCTTTTGAGATAATTTTTTCCTTCCAACCTTCCAATTTCATGTTTACCCTATTCAAAATCCAAGCAAACAGCTGTCTCTTTGAGGCTCCCCAATTAGAGGAGATTCCTAAATATTTTCCTGTCCGATCAAGCTCCAGAACTCTCAACTCTCTTGCCATGTTATCCCTTAATAGTTGTAGACATTCTTTGCTAAAAGGGATACCCGACTTGTTTAGGTTTAGTGCTTGTCCTGCGGCATAACAGTATTAATAGTGGAATTTTAAAAACTGACATGGCATTGAGGTAACGCCTGCACCATTGATTTCAGGAGGATTTCCTTGCTTGCTTTTGAAATAATTTTTTCCTTCCAACCTTCTAATTTCATGTTTACCGACAGAAGAACAGCCCAAGTGCCATAACTTGGCACAGGAGGACACTTAAGTGCCATAACTTTAAAATGGTACACTTGAATGCCAGTTTTGAAGTTAAATGGGACACTTAAGTGCCACTCCGGCGAAAATCCGGCCAAATGGCTTACGTGGCAACTTTGGTCCAAAACGGCATCGTTTGCACGCCGACGTGGTGGAGAAAATACAAAAAGGACGCCGTTTCGTGTCGACGTGTAAATAATAAAATAAAAATTAATTAAATTAGATTTAAAATTAATTTTATTTAAAATATTCAAAAAAATTAAAAAAATTAAAATTTTAAAAAATTAAGAAATTTTTAAAATTTAAAAAATTAAGAAATTTTTAAAATTTTAAAAAATTAAGAAAATTTTAAAAATTTAAGAAAAATTAAAAAGCCTCGCCGCCGCCGCCGCCTCCGCCGTCGCCGGGAAGGGTCGGCAACGGAGGGGGAGGGTCGACCGGGTCGCGGCCCCCGCCGACCGACGGCGAGGGCGGGGCTGCGAGTCCTCGCTGGATCGCGGCTCCGCGACCCCCCCGCCGCGAGGAAGGGCTGGCGACAGAGTGGGGAGGGTTGGCCGAGGTCGCCAGGCCCTAGCCGGGGCCGGAGGCCGGCCGACCGACGGCGAGGGCCCGCGAGCCCTCGCCCGAGATCTAGGGCGAGGGTCACGGCCCTCACCGCCGATCGGTCGGGGCGGCAACCCCGGCCGACCCTCCCCCTCCGTTGCCGCCCTTCCCGAAACGACGAGGGCTCGGCCCGCCCCATTCGACCTCCCCCTTTTTTTTTTTTTAAAAAAATTCTTAATGTTTTTAATTTTTTTAAATTTTCTTTTTTTTTAATTTTTTGAATATTTTAAATAAAATTAATTTTAAATCTAATTTAATTAATTTTTATATTATTATTTACACGCCAGACACGAAACGGCGTCGTTTTTTGCATTTTCTCCGCCACGTTGGCGTGTAAAACGACGCCGTTTTGGACCAAACTCGTCAGAAAATTGCCACGTCAGCCATTTGGCCGGATTTTCGCCGGAGTGGCACTTAAGTGTCAATTTTACTCCGATATTGGCACTTAAGTGTACCATTTTAAAGTTATGGCATTTAAGTGTCCTTCCGTGCCAAGTTATGGCACTCTAGGTGTCCCAACCTCCATGTTTACCCTACTCAAAATCCAAGCAAACATTTATCTCTTTGAGGCTCCCCAATCAAAGGGATTCCTAGGTATTTTCCTATTCGATCAAGCTTTAGAACTCTCAACTCTCTTGCCATGTTATCCCTTAATAGTTGTAGACATTCTTTGCCAAAAGGGATACCTAACTTGTTTAGGTTTACTACTTGTCCCGAAGCATAACAAGTATTGATTCAACATAATTTGTAACATTTTGGCATTCTGTATAGACCATCTAGAAAGAATATATAGTCATCTCGCAAATAATAAATGAGTCAAGGTGGGACATAACCTATTTAACTTGATTTCTTTTATACTCCTGTCGAACGAGGCGGCCGAGGGCCGAGCCCTCGCCGCCGCCGCCTCCCCGCCGCCGGGAAGGGTCGGCAACGGAGGGGGAGGGTCGACCGGGGTCGCCGGCCCCCGGCCGACCGACGGCGAGGGCTGCGAGTCCTCGCTGGATCGCGGCTCCGCGACCCCCCGCCGCCACGAGGAAGGGCTGGCGACAGAGTGGGGAGGGTTGGCCGAGGTCGCAGGCCCTAGCCGGGGCCGGTGAGGCCGGCCGACCGGCGGCGAGGGCCCGCGAGCCCTCGCCGGATCTAGGCGAGGGTCACGGCCCTCACCGTCGGTCGGTCGGGGCGGCAACCCCGCCGACCCTCCCCCTCCGTTGCCGCCCTTCCGGAAACGACGAGGGTTCAGCCCTCACCCGCCCCATTCGACCTCCCCCTTTTTTTTTTAAAAAAAAAAATTCTTAATTTTTTTAATTTTTTTAAATTTTCTTATTTTTTAATTTTTTTGAATATTTTAAATAAAATTAATTTTAAATCTAATTTAATTAATTTTTATATTATTATTTACACGCCTGGACACGAAACGGCGTCGTTTTTGCATTTTCTCCGCCACGTTGGCGTGTAAAACGACGCCGTTTTGGACCAAACTCGTCAGAAAATTGCCACGTCAGCCATTTGGCCGGATTTTCGCCGGAGTGGCACTTAAGTGTCCAATTTTACTCCGATATTGGCACTTAAGTGTACCATTTTAAAGTTATGGCATTTAAGTGTCCTTCCGTGCCAAGTTATGGCACTCTAGGTGTCCCAACCTCCATGTTTACCCTACTCAAAATCCAAGCAAACAGCTATCTCTTTGAGGCTCCCCAATCAAAGGGGATTCCTAGGTATTTTCCTATTCGATCAAGCTTTAGAACTATCAACTCTCTTGCCATGTTATCCCTTAATAGTTGTAGACATTCTTTGCCAAAAGGGATACCTAACTTGTTTAGGTTTACTACTTGTCCTGAAGCATAACAGTATTGATTCAACATAGCTGTAACATTTTGGCATTCCTGTATAGACCATCTAGAAAGAATATATAGTCATCTGCAAATAATAAATGAGTCAAGGTGGGACATAACCTATTTAACTTGATTTCTTTTATACTCCTGTCATCTAAAGCTTTTCCCATCAAAGAAGACAAACAGTTTGCTACCATAATGAAGAAATATGGTGATAACAGGTCCCCTTGTCTAATAACTCTAATAAGGTTGAAATAAGGAAGAGGTTCTCCATTAAATTTGATGCTGAAAGTGACAGTAATAACACATTATATAATCTAGTTGACCAATTTCTCGCAGAACCCCATTTTTAACAAACATCCTTCTAGGACATCCTAAGAATCCCAACCCAGTCGCCTGAGGCCACGCAACCTTAGGCAACATCGCCTGAGGCCGAGCGACCCAGGCAGCGTCGCTTGAGGCCGCGTGACCCAGGCGACAACGGTGCATGGGGTCAATGCTCGAGGTTGCTTGACCTTAGGCAACCCTTCTCAGTGACTAGATCCGGTCGATGGAGCCTACGACTGAGCTTCGGTGGCTGAGCTTCACTAGTGGAGCAACAAGTCCAAGGAGGAAGACGATGAACAATAATTTTTTAGGGTAAAAGAGGAAAACATAATTATCAGTGAAGGCAATATTGGAAGAAAAAAAAATCATTAAACCCCATATTTAGCATTCCAAAAATGCTAAAAGCCCAAAATAGGTCCCTACTTGCTTTCGGCTTTCAACATTCCAAATGTTGACATTAGGCAAATGACACCTCAAAATGATAAACCACTTGATATTTTTCCCAATGAGTTTTGGGAGTTCAAAGCCCCTTGGGAATGCTGAACTAAACAGGGCTTGTGTCTCATTTGAAATTAGGACATTCAAGGTCGATTAGACTATGTTTCGGTTTTGCAAGGGGTTGTATTTTCGTATATGTATTCCTATTTGAATGGGATGTCCCGTGCTCTTTTGTGTTTATATAGAAAGTTTAGTTTAATCTAGGGCTTTAAATTGAAGCACTTATGCCCTCCTATTTAATCTAGGGCTTTATATACTTAGTGAAAAGTTTGACACTTCTAGAAATATTTTTCAATAAGTCATTTTTCAAGAATATTAGAATGTTTTTTTCTCAATGTTTGACTAAAATCTAAAAATAAACTAGAAATAATTTTTTAGTTGCTTGAAACGGAAAACTTGCTTTTATTTTCCTAAACAGACTATTGGTGTCTAAATTTTGGTGGCCATTTAGTAACTCATTACATAGAAAATTTGGGATTGACCAAGGTCCCTAAACCAAAAAAATAAAAATAAAAAATCAATGAGTTTGTATATGAATGAGCCTATAAATTGCATTTAAGTTGAACCAACAGTGGATAGACTCAAATAAAGATGAGTGAACTTAATCAATCTATCTAGAATAAGCCTATAAGCCCAATAAAATTCAGCTAGGCCCAGGAAGCAAACAGCCACTGAAATTTCATGAGCAAAGGAAGGTTCACTGAGCTTTAATTTAATTGGGTTGTGCCCATATGATTAGAGCCGGAATCTATTAGAGGTTCCAAGCTTAATTGAGCTTGTAAGAGAGATAGAACTTGGCCAGCCCACGGAGACCCCCTTGCCTATATTTCTAAGGATAGGGGATGAGTTTTGAGCTTTAATTAAATGGGTTTAGCCCATTAAAGTCAAAAAGGCTTTAAGTTTAATTAGAGGCCCATAGGAATTAAGCCTTTTATTGTTAAAAAGCCCAATAATCAATATTGAATCTAATATTTTCCCTATATAAAGACATTAGGTCCTTATAATTATAGGTCGGTAATTGGCGAACTAGAGCACACATTGAGAGATACAATAGAGAAAAGAGAGAATGCAAGAGGGAAAGTACCTAGCCATTGCTCCCTCACAGCTGTGCCTTGCTACCTCGATTGCTACTACCCACTCCTGTTGTGCCTTGCCTTGTTGCCATGATCCGCGATGACAAGATGCTGCTCCTTGCCCACCAATGACTAGTGTGGGCCGTGACACATCCTAACCTCGCCGTCTCCCTCTGACAAAGCTGCTATTGTTCCTACTTTGTCGAGAGGCCTAGCAATCCCTCCTGCTACCATTTCCAATCTAAGCCACAACCTTCCAGAGGCAATTTCTGGAGAGCTTAACTGCACCATCATTACAGCCCGTTACTCTCCTAAACCAATGGGATGAAGCTTCTGCTATTTTGATTTACTCATGTCCACTGATGACAAGAACATTAGTCAAAAGCACGAACATTAGCACCTCATGATTTCTTTGATGACCTAATGTTCTCGCCGTGGGTTGTTGCTATTGCCTTTCTCATCCCAGCTATTAGTAAGATTCTGTTTTGCAAGTTCATACGAAGTTTTCCCGATGATCAGTCACAACCGAGAGTTGCTCACCACCAACAATCCTTGCTCGTTGCTTCACTGTCACAAGCCACACCTGCAGCTCCTCTCATCGAGACTCTCACCATTGGCAATCCATGGCCGTGAGCCTACTTCGCCAGTCACCATTGTAACTCCTCTATCCATTGGTCTTGTTTTGGAAACAATCTTCCAAATTAGGTAAAAAAAAATCTTATACATATTTGAATTATCAATTTATTGCTTATTTTGAACAAATTGTGAACTAACTTGGATTTTTGAGATTTTAGGTAATATCCAAATTAGAAAACTTTTCTAATTTGACAATGAGCACATAATTAGTATTGTGCGCATAATTGGTAGCTTGATCTCTAATAAAAAGATAGGATTATTATTTGCCCGAAAAATTGGCGACTTAATCCATAAGCCTTAGGTTAAGGGCATTAATTTTATTTGTTTTCAAATTTTAGTTGAATTTGTGTCTCTTGATGATTTTGATGTTTTCCTTTTACAATTGATGTTTTCTTTGTTTGATTAATTTCCTATTTGAAAAGTGCCAAAAAAAAAAAAATTGCATGGTAGCTAGATGAAATAAGGATTGATAAGATTAGGATAGATTCTAGATGCATTGCATGATAGATTATGAGAGTTTTTTTTTAATAGGATTGCATTTTAGAATAGGGGTGTGCAAAATGCACAACTCAAACCAATAATCACCTAGACCAAATTGAATTGATTGATTCAATCCAATTCTTGAGAGTATCGGTCCAGTTGCTGATTTCTATGGAACTAGTGTCCAAGTAGTGAGGACTAACTACAAATACCCTTTTTTAAATATTTTTTTAAATAGTAAAAAATGAATTAAATATTATCTTGTCCAATAATACCACAAACTACGGCACAACAACTTTTCAGTTATCATTGCTTCCATTAATATCTTAAGATTGTCTCTCCCTCTCTCTCGTTGTGCACGGCCACTTTTTAGTGGGGAAAAAAAGTGCCCAATTCCATTGAATTGGATCAGACTAGACTGAAACGGACGGTCCGATCCAATCCCTAGCTCCCAAAATTGGGAACTAGACCAAATCGAGAGTCGATCACCCCCATGTTAGATATCATCTATAAGTTTAGGATAGATTTTCAATTTAAAATGGGATTTAACCTAGTTTATTTCCTAGTTTGAATTGGATAATATCTTACTTAAGATAATTTATTTTAATTAATTATGAACTACAAATTTTAATAAGGAATCCAAAAACAACATGTGCATATCATACGGAATAGGTTGTTATGTCATCACTACTTGCCATGTCATCGTGCCATGTCATCGTCATATGCCATGTCATCATGTGAGTGCAAGCTGCAATTCACTATAATTAAAAGGATCATTTGACAATGGTCCTTCCAACATCTCATCGATTTCATGTTATTTAATGATTGGTTTTTTGGAGTCATTTAATTTAGAATACATGTCATGTTAGAATAATACACATTAACTTCCGTCTATGATTAGAATTAGGTCATGTCAAGTCCCATTAAAATAGTAAATCATGCATGTTTAACTTAGATTAGAATTTCATATAGTTAGTTTTTATAACTAAAAGAAAACCTCAAAAAAGAATTAATTAGGATCTTCTAGTTATTTAAGCCATGATTAGCCTTGTTGACATCTGAATTTTGGCCAACAAGTTCTAAGCTTTAAAAATCTAGAATTAAGGGTCCTTGATTGCGAGGGGTCCTTTGTTGGGCCAAAAGAGTGATAGGAGTCCTTTCGTTTTTTACAAGAATCAAGATTTAACTTATGAGTTGATTTTATGACGAAACTCCTAAAAAGTCAACTCTTAGTTAACATTTCATACAAAAATTCAAATATCTTAGGTAAGTTTAATTTCTTTAAGTAATTGAGATTTCTATCACCTATTTTTCTCCTAAATAAATGGAAGTTAACATTTTCATTAAAATCGAGAACTTTGATCATTAATCCTAAAAACTCAAAATTCATCTATTTTAATACTTTTTCTAGGTTTTTTTTTTCTTTCACAACGTTTGATCATGGGAATACTATTCATCATAATTTCAAGTTTATGCATTACTATCATAGCTCATGTGTGGGTTTAAAGTATAGTTGATTTTTTTTTTTTTTTTACAAAGGTCAATGGTTTTGAAACATAGCTTTGTTTGCTAAATTTGCGTTGATTTTTATCGCAACCTAACCTCAACTGAACCATCTAGGGTTTAGCTAATGGATTACTAAACTTAAATTTAGTTAGGCTCTCCCAAACCCATACTAATTCGAGACTTATGTTCAAGTTTTTAACATATAAATGATTTTGCAATTATGAGTCACCATTGATCTATTTTTAATAGATCGATTAGGGCGCGTTTGGTAACGCTTTTGTTCCCTGGAATAATTTCTAATCAGAAATTATTCTTTTTTATTTTGTTCCCACGAACAATTTCTAAACATTTTAAACCGTTTGGTAATTGTCCAAAATTTTAATTCCCAAAATAGAATTGTGTTTAGTACCATACTCAAAATTTCTACTCCAAATCATTTTCTTTTAATTTTTAAATAATTTTATTATTTTTTCCTTTTTTCTTCTTTTCTTTTTTTCCTTTCTCTCTCCTATTCTTCTTCTTTAAGTGGCCAGTCACCGGTCCGGCGATTGGCCGATGAGAGTCGCCGACCTCACTAGAGCATCGCCGACCCTCGTTGAGGCTGGCTCTCGTCGGCCGAGCCTCGCCAGCAGCTGGGTGAGGCTCGCCTCATCAATGGCTGGGCTTGCCTCTAACAAGCTCGCCGAATCAATTGCTAGCGATCGGTGGCGGTGGGTGGTGGACAGCAATTGCGGCGGTGGCAACAGATGAAGAAGAATAAAAGGGAAGAAGAAGAAAATAAAATATGAGCTTGATTCTAGAATTGTTCTTAGAACAAGAAATAAGTTTTTTTTTTATTCTCGATTATGTTCGAAATCTACTTCTGAGAAAAAAAAAAAAAATTTGTTACTGGGAACAAAAATTTTACCAAACGCAATTATATTCCAAAACTATTCCCGCAAACAAAAGAATAGAAATTGGCACTATTTAGCCAGTTACCAAACAAGCCCTTAGAAAACTCATAAAAAGTAATGAGAGGATTTTACTTCACTTTTATGAACTAGAGATTAAATGAGTTATTAAATCAGTTTTTTTTTTTTATCGGTAGTTATTAAATGAGTTTAGAAACTTGATTACGCGTGATTATTCTAATGCCCTTTTAGTACCCTTTTCCTTTTTATTTTTTTTAAAAGATTCTTTATATTTGCTAGCAACTTGGATTGATTTTATCATATCCTCTAACAAACAAGGTAATCATGCGAGTGCGCAACTATTATTGAACACTCAATAAAACAAGGCAACAAATAAATTGCAAGCATAAAAAGAAAATACTTACCTTGATGCAATGCAAGCATTTGTAAGGTTAGTTAGCAAACCACATGTGATTTCTAATTGTCACAAAATTCCACTCAAATCTCTTTTTGGGTTTTCTCTTATTTAAATGAAAACTAAGCTATATGTCATGCAATTTAACTAAATTACTTAATTCTAATGACAGACAATTTTTAATTAAATGGACCTAGCAACGATCACTAAATGACATGCATTTTGTGAACCTAATTTCATATGACATGCACATTATATTTTTATATTTTTATTAAAATTCATAATTAAAATTGGTTTAAAAAAATAAAACAACCTACAGTGAAATATAATCTATTTTAAGTCAGAAAATAGACTAACATAAATCCTATCTTAGCCTAGAAACTTATCTCAATAAGCAAATCAATTCAAAGATGCTATTTAATCTAGATATTATCTAAAGATGCACTCTAATTTAATAAAAAAAGATAGCTAAACTATTCTATCATGCAATTCTATTTAGGAAATTAATTCTAATCTACATGATATGCATTTTTTTTTTTTTGTATTTTCAGCATAAATAAAACAATTAAAGCAAGATAAACACCAAATCATTTAGGATTATCAAAGATATCATCCATTGTTTGAAATAGGAAATAATATCTAATCAACTTGATTATTTCATAGATAAAATTGATGAATTGATCTTAAGCCTTAAAGATTAAAATATCAATTTTATTCCCATGTGATTAATTATTCCATCTAAAGTCTTATAGATGAAATAAAAAAATCAATGTGCGGTTGTGGATTAGGAAACAAAACCTAATGGATATTGCCTATCACTCAAATATGCATATTGAATATAAAGTAATCAATTTAAGTGATAAACTATTCAATGGAATCAAGTAAGGAGTATTACCTAATTGTAGCAATAACTTTCCAAATTCGAACGTTAGATGATGGATTGCGAACGGTGACCAGTAGTGGTTCGCAGTGCTTGATGGTGAACGATGAACAGCAGCAAAGGAGGATAACAACTCAAGCGGCAACAAGGCATCACAGCTTGCGTTGGCTAGGAATAGCGATTGGAATTTCAGGCGATTTCACGGCAAAGGTGATGTTGGCCACGATTTGAGATCAGCAACAACGTTGGGTTTTCCCGAGCACCAAAAGAAAAACTAGAAGTCGCTAGACGCTAAGGATATCGAGCATGTGTTAGGTAGTAGATATGGATAGCAGCAGCTTCGAATGACACTGGAGCCATAGAAAATTCGCTAGGTCTTCTAGTATGATGGTCGAGAACGCTTAGCTGCAAAAGGTTGACCAGAAGACCACGTGAGTCTACGAGGGCAATTATTGAACCCTTGGACTCCTTGATAATTGCCAAGGAAGTTTGCTGGACCACAAAAGTGGAACAACGCCACTAACTCGAATCGACAAGTGTTAGCTCTTCGCAAGTCACGCTCATGTGGGTGGTTGGGGCTACGTGATGAATGGAACTGTAGCAAGTCGTCCTCGTCGGACCGTATAATAAAGGGGACGGCGTCATGAAACGGTGAGGGTGCGACTGTGGCGGCGGCGCCGTGGGGTTCTCGCCAAAAGGTTGGCCTAGAGCTCTCTCTCTCTCTCTCTCTCTCATGCGATCGTGTCTCTCAATTGTGAAGCCACGCCAATTGTGAATCTTTCGATGAAGGCGACCCAAACCAGCCACGTGAATTGCAATGCAAATAACTCCTCTAATGGCCGGCCTCCCTCTCTAATTTTCTCACGTGTTCTTCTCTGTGTTGTGCTCTAGAATGAATTCCCCCCAACCTCAGAAGAAAACCTCTCTGTCCTTTTATAAATTAAGAAGTCAGAAGATTTCTCAATTTTTACTTTCCTTTCGTATCAACAAAAGAAATTGTTCTCAAGCGGTCGATGAATTGTTTCAGAAAGAAATTCCATTTGTGAGTGATGCGAAAATCTTCTCTCGTCTTTCTTTCACTTGCTTTCTCCGAACGCTCGCACTTACCAGCTCAACCAAATCCTTCTATCCTTTTTTATTACTTCATTTGCCTACTATATCATAAATTGAATATGATGCCATGATTACATAAGAAGCAAATATATGCTCAAGATTTTAATTCTTTTCTTCCATCAGCAAAAATATTGATACAGCGCCTGGATTCTATTTAAGCCCATCGTGTGAGTGGGCTCCTCGATGGCCAAGTCTTTATTCGCCCATTAAATACGTACATATTTAGCCCACATTTGCTGCATGTTTTCTAGAATTCAATTCAAGATCACCAATTTTGGCTGTGTGGACTTGATGGGCTTGATTGAATTTCATATTTTCACCGATTTAGCTAGATAAATCAATGAAACTCAAAACTTCAAACCATCGTCTGTCTAATCTAATGTAATGAATGAACTTATCCATATGCAATGAAATTTAACTCTAATATTTTTGTCTAGGGGTCAAAAATTAGTCTCTAATTTTTATGCAATGAACAATTAACTAGGTCGCCAAAATTTAAATGTCAACAATCTTTTTCTTTTTCTGACTTGTTTTGTCTTGTGCATCTTGACTGCAAAAAATTTGTGGCATGTTGCGCTTGAACATGTGACTGTTGTATATAACAAAGATTCTAGCCCAGTTAAGTTGAATTTAAGAGTTAGAGCCTACCGAACAAAGGTAAATTATCTTCCATCTATGACAATATGATGTGTCATGTTGGACTTAAGACATTTGAAAATGCAAATTAGATACACGGTTCATGTTCTTCCTAGGTATGGAGGTTTTTCCGCCCTTTTCCCTCTCTCACGATCATATGAGGAAAAAATAAGTGAATTTGACATATACAACACACAATGATTTATGCGACTTGGTAATTGACTTACTATGCAGGAGGATTGGTACAAATTTATTAAGTTAGATTAGCATATATCATTTAAATTGTCTAGACTGATTTCTCAGTGAGCATTTATTTTTTAATTGAAATATTTTGTAGTAGTACTTAAATTTGCACTTGCATTTTCATCTTAACAATCGGACAAGAAATAAAATTGTTATGTTGTAGATATATGATGTCATCATTCAATGTGAGGTTTCTATAGTTGTAAAAAGGTACACTCTATTATAACTAAATTAATTCATCAAACTATTAAGTACCTAATTAAGGAATGTGCAAAATTCACTCATAATCGAGGTACGAGCACCTAGAGTGTCAAAACTTGGTACAGAGGGACACTTAAGTGCTAAAAGTTTGGAAAGTGACACTTAAGTGTCAAAATTGGAACAAAATGAATCACTTAAGTGCCACTCGGCCAAAATCGGGGAGGGGGGCGGTTGAGGGCTGAGTTCTTGGAGGGTCGCTAGGGTTGCCGAGCCCCGGCCAAGGGCCGGCAACCAATCCCCTAATGGGCAGCGGCCCTTGGCTCAGCCGGCAAGGGCCGCGACCCTCGCCCAAATCTAGGGCGAGGGCTCACAGGCCCTCGCTGCTAGTTGGCCGGGGTCGTCGGCCCCTAGCCAAGGCCCAACGACCCCAGCCAACCCTCCCCCCTCCACTACCGACCTTTCCGATGGCGGCGGGGAGGCAGCGACGGCGAGGGCTTAGCCCTAAGCTGCCCCCTTTTTTTAAATTTTAGTTTTTTTAATATTTTGATTTTATTTTTAAATGTTTTAAATAAATTTAGTTTTAAATTAAATTTAATTAATTTTTTACAACGTTAGCACCAAAACAACGTTGTTTTTGTATTGTCTAGACACGTCGGCGTGCAAAATGGCGTTGTTTTACACTTACTCCGCCGGAAAATCGCCACGTCGACATTTTGGTTGAAGTGCCACTTAAATGATCTACTTTGTTCCGATTTTGGCACTTAAGTGTCCATCCATGCCAAGTTTTGACACTTGGGATGTACTTGTACCCTCATAATCCCCAGCAGCATGATGTGTGGTGGCTACTACGTCTATGTAAAAATTAACCAAATTAGTAATCATATCACACACACACAAATGGAGGACTAAGAGTGACATACATACTTATGAAAATTTAGATTTACCATTGAATCACCAATGTTCTTAGGATAAAAGATACATAGAAACTAATTTGGATTACTCGAATAATTCGAATAATTTGGAAAATAAGTCTTTATCAGTTGTTACTTAGATAGCCAACTCTACATTACAAAGTAATAAATATGTTAATTGGTATCATGTAACATAAGTGAAAAATTTACCTAGTCATATTTAGTAGAATAATATGTCACTCACATTGACTTTCTATTCGCGTTGGGGGTATTTCTTTTTTAGATTTTTTCTTTTTCTTCTCATTTGAACTTTTAAACCTTCCATAAATTATTCACTTTCATTTCTTTCGAATAGGGTCCAATACCAAAACATCGCACAAAGAAGCATCATTATCATCATCACTAACATCATCAATCACAATCACATTTGATTGATATGATGATAGTTCGGCCTTCACATTTTCTATGATCTTTGACACTATTCTTATAGTGTTTACATTTTCAATTCATAAACTCATCAATTCAAAATATTGTCGCATTAATATGGAAAATCGATTAAATTTAGACATATCCAGTGACATTGGATGAGATTCTTCACTTACAATCTATAATTTGGCCCATTTAGTCTATTTTTTCAAACTATAAGTTGATGGAATGCTCGTAACCAACATGTTCTCAATTAGCACTTTTAAGGCATGACAACACAACTACCTTTTTAATTCAAATAACTTGCATTCATAAGAAATTAAAATGTCTATAGAGTCAAATCTAACAATATTTTCATATTGATTCTCCATACACTTGAGAGCATATAAATAAATTAATACATCAAATGTAGCACTTGAAATATATTTAGAGAGATTTTGCAAAAATTCTATATTGAACTTGTTACAAATAGCTATATGGTCCAAGTTTCTATTATTCGAAACATGCAATTTGAGCTTCCCACGAGAAGCATAATCAATTTGATTTTCAATTTTTCTTATATGCTCCAGTTGTTCTTTATAGTAGTAAACAAATTGTACAAAACTTAATGTCTTCTTTGACATATGTTGGAAGACATTATTGGTGCTCTCACTTTTTTGGCTTGATGTTATACCACATGTAAATTAATCACAACTAAAAGCTAAACTCTATTTATGTCTAAAGTCATATAATCTTGGAAGCCAATTATTATTCTCAATACGCCATTCCTCTTCCATTTTCTTCCAATTAGATTCAAATTTGTCATTTGATGTGCATCTATACATAAGCGTGAAGAAATATTTATCCTTTAAGCCTAGCTTGTTGTAAAAATGTGAGATGTTTTTATTGGCATTTTTTCTGATATGCCAAGTGCATGAACAATGTTGTGTATTTGGAAGTACCATTCTAATAGCTTTTGCCATAATTACGTTTTGATTAGTGAACATGATTTTCAAAGTCTTATTTCTAATAAACTTTAAAAAAACGTATAAAATAACCAAATATATAATTATATAGTCTTGTCCAACAAAAGTGCACACTCAAACAAAGTATTCTTCCAATGGTTATTACCTCAACAAAATGTGCACACATCATGTTATATCTATTGGTGCAATACGTGATGTCAAACACTAGTACATCACCAAAACAATCATAATCAAATTTAGACAAGCTATCTCTCAAAACAAATTTGTTAATTTACTATCTTGATCTACTTGTACAACATAGAAGAACGTTGAATTTTACATTTGCATGCGATGAAAATAATTTAGAAGATTTTAACAATCTCCCCACTTATACCTTTAGATCTTTTCGTTTGCAAATAATTTTTCTAATCAAGTAAATCAAAACCTAAGTTTTTGCTTCCTTCGACTTCATTTGCTAAAAACTTATATGTTGTAGTCCCCCTAATGCCGACTTTAATCATGTAAACTAAAACATTGTTGTAAGTATTAAATATTAATTTGCCATATCTAATCAAATGTTTTTGATCTTCTAGAATAAATGGATGATTATATTAAAAAATATACTCTATGGTTTCATAGACACCATTATCAATCTTAAATTTGATATAAGCAAGACAGCTATATCTAACTTCATACCTTTCATATTTCTTTTCTTTACCATATGAGTTGTTAAAATACCCCTCATAATTACATACAAAAGTCACTTTGGTTATTTTTTTCTTTACTATTTTTAAACGTAATACCCATCCTCACTCCAAGTCCTTTATCGATCGATATATTTCAAGTTCATTTTTCATATTACAAATTCAAAAAAAATTCCCATATTATATTACATGTAAAAGATGGGAAGTTTCATGTTACAATTAAACTAACAAAAAGTAATTAACATAGTGCTTTTATAAACATAATAAAATCTCATCGATTAAAAAAATATGCTTTACATAGTATGAGCAAAGAATTACTTGTGCTTTTGCCATTTGATAAATTTACATGTGAAAATTTGCATTCAAATTGTACTAAATTGGAAGTGAAATGACACCAAAATAGTCCTGACTAGTAAGTTTCGAAGTTAAGTGTTGTAGGTTTAATTAGTTTTGGTCAAAATAGTAATCTAACCTAATTACGTAAAAAAAAAGTAGATTAAATTAATCTCCCGAGTATTGCTTCAAGTGTAAATGACAAATTAATCTCCCGAGTATTGCTTCAACCAATGATGTTTTGAAGATTCTAAAAGTGTATATTAGGTCCTCCATATTTAATAAATTTGTATCAATTCACACTAGATGACGACATTATATACCTACAATATAACAATTTCATTTCTTGTCGGATTATTAAGATGAAAATGCAAGTATAAATACAAGTACGTCTACAAAATATTTCTATTAAAAAATTAATGCTTATCAAGAAATAAGTCTAGATAATTTGAACAATATCTACTAATTTAACTTAATAAATTTGTACTAATTTGCCTATATAGTAAGTCAATTACCAAGCCACATAAATCATTATGTGTTGTTTGCAAAAATGACAAAAAGCAAACAAAATTAGATGAGTATTACAAAGATGCACATTTATATGTAATTACAAAAGACACTCTCCATCAATCACACCTCATAAACAAAGAGATGTTTATAGGACAATGAAGAGAACTGAATGTCAAGTTTGCATTAAATTCAAAATTAAAGATGGTGTTTAGGAAATCACAAAGTTTGAAGATGTCCACAATCATCATTTCATTGATGATAAGCAAAAACATTTTATATGGTTGTATTGACATATGATGGATATTAGTAAAGATATTTTGACTTGTATGACTAGGCCAATATAAGGGTTACAAAAGCATATTCCTACTTTTGTGGTGAACTAGAGGAAATGAATAATGTTAATTATATGTTATGTGATTGTCAAAATTTCTACAATAAAAAAGAACAAACCTAATTAGTGCTAGTGATTGTTAAAATCTTATTCACTAGTCTTATTACTTTAAAGCAAATACATTTTAATTGGATAAGGCAGAGATTGACCAATTTTTTTATTTAATGGTATATCTAAATTGGACTATGAGAGTTTTTGAGATGTGATGGTATTTGATATTACTTATTTTACAAATAAACATAATATGATATATGCACCTTTTGTTGGCTTGAATCCTCACTAGAAAAATGTTCTGTTTGGTTTTGCATTTCTAATGGATGAAACTATTATTTCTTTTATTTGGACATTTTGATCATTTTTAGAGGTAATGAGTAATAAAACACCTAATATTATTTTCACTAATCAAAATCATGCTATGACAAATGCCATTAGAACCGTTTTCCTAAATTCTGATAATCGTTAATGTGTATTGCATATTGATAAAGATACTACATTTCATATTGTACAAGCTGAGTTTTCGTGATAAATATTGGCACAAGCTTCTATATCATTGTTGATCTAAAATTGAATTAGAGAATACTCAGAAACTTATGTGTTGGGAGTAAAGCACGGGTGACAACAAGTGGTTGGATAACATGTATTGCCTTTGTCATAAATGGTGTCCTATATTTTGCCATTTTTTTTTTGGATGAAAATTAGATCTACACAAAAAAGTGAAAGTACAAATAATGTATTTTAGGATATGACATGTAAGACTATGATTTGTTTGAATTTGTCAGCCATTATGAGAAGTAAGCTGAAAACATATGCAACGCTAAAGTTGATGATTTTGAGTGTACTTGAAGAAAATCACATATTATGATTGAAAATAGTGGATTTTGCATGTAAGTTTATACTCATGTCATTTATAGGAATTTCTAGACTGAATTCTTATATGTAATATCCGAACATGTTCTTAGATTAAAAAAAAAAAAAAAAAAAAACTTATGGGCCATTGCATACTTATATCGTGGGAATTGAAAGTGGTGAACAAAAGTATATTGTATATTTTAGTAGGAGTAATGTTTTCAGTTCATGTAACCATAAGTTATTTGAAACGTAAGGTTGGTTGTGTTGGCTCTACAATATTTCATGCAATCACAAGTTATTTGAAATGCAAGGATATTTGTGTAGGCATACTTTATAAATTGTTTGTCTTGATAATATTGTTTTAATAAGGTTACTGATTTTGTAACATTAGCAAAGTTGGACCAAAGAATTACTAAAGCCATTGTCATCAGTATCGGCTATTTCTATAAAAAAAAAAAAAAAAAATTGACCTCTCGCAAGTTGCAACCATAATACTTAGACAATATTAGTAAAAATTGAGTTGATTCAAGAGCTCTGGAGCTAGAATAATTTGACCATGAACAACATCCACATAACTCATTCAATATGCTGAAATTCTTGGTTTGAAATCATGAAATGAAAATACAAGACAATGAAATAAAGAAAACTCAAAAGGGAATGGAAACAGCAAACTTGTAAAAAAAGAAAGCAATACATAAACTTAATATTCACAAAAATTGACATTGTCAAGTTGCTAGTAATTTTGAGAAAAAAAAAATTGCTAGCAATTACCAAGCTATTGGTTACAAAAGAAAGGCACACATTTTGCCAAATAGGAAATTGTGCTTTTGAAGCTTTCTAAAGTATAAAGATAAATAGCTACAAATCTACTATCTAATAGATAAAATTAAGCATGCATCAAGCATAATCTGTAAGAAGCTACTCCCATTAATTAAGAATCTTGCCTTTCGTTGTTGCTATCTTTATCTGCAATTCAATTGAATTAGTCTCTACCGAACAACACCTATCACTCATTGGACTATCACCGAACTTAACTTTGTTCAACGGCCGCACGAAAAAGCCAAAATAGAATAGAAAAGGAATAAAAGGAGTTGGGAGTGAAGGTAGCTTTGGGAATGAGAAAAAAACAAACCAAAATCAAGTTCGATAATAAAATGAATTCTTATATCATATGACTTATGCCTATAAATGCTAGAACAAGTTTAGAATCGAAAAAAACTCAAGCGAACCTAATTTAGGCATTTTATCGATTAGATGGTGGACAACTTAGCTAGATCATTTAGGCTAAAAAATCAAGCAACAATTCATGCTAGACTACTATGTCTATTATTATTGGCAACTTAACACATTAGTTCTTCTACAAAAACAGCACAAACATTACAAATTTTTGAATATGACACTTTTGGGTTTTCTTCCTAAAGTAAATGAGAATAGAATTGTGGATTCTTACCTCGCGCGGGAGAGAATCTAATTGTGAAGGACGTTGAAACTGGGTAAAGAGAAACCCTAATCTGTTTGGTGAAGAAAAGTGAGTGGCATGTGAAGGCAGAGGCGAAGGGGGCTTGGAATCCAGCAGTTGTGATTGGCAGGGCTCTTGGGGGAGATGAAAGTGGTGGAGATGCTACTAATATATCCAGCCTCGTAAGCCTCTTTGGCTTCCACTTCAAAATCATTGATGACATGTCTAAACTCAAAATCGAAACCTGAGCTAGTTAGTAGTTTCTAGAGCCAGAACTAAAAGGAAAACGATGGCAATGAGGACAAAGTCGAAGAAGGAGGAAGGGAAGGCTTGAGGTGAGTGAGGGATAGAGAGAAAAGATTACCACGAAGAGGAAAAGAGGGAACCTCCATTTTCAAACAAAAAAAGTATTTACAAAGATGAGAGAGAGCAGCAATAAACCCCCGCATTTAATGTTGCTTTTGCTTAGCATTTCCATATCCTTCGACCAAAATTAAAAGAGAGAAAAAAAAAAAGGGCTGCGATTTAATTTTTAATCCATGTCAAGTACCATTTATCACTTTATTATTAGATCCACGTGGTGGTTATAAACCACTAAATATTTTCCTGGTTTTAGGAGATTATAGGATGGAACTTAAAGAGTGTTTTGGTATTGATTTGTGCATATTTATGAGGTTTTGATTATGCGTGTTTGAGTTTGGATGAATGTAGTTGAATATGTTTTCAGTGTTCATATTTGGACTTTGAAGATTGCCTATATTACTAGAAATAGGTTGAATATGTATTAGATGTTCATAAACTAAGGTTGAATGTTCACAAATTTTTCTAGTTTTAGAAAATTTGGATTTCTTTGACCTTTGTCCCTTCTCTGATTTTTAGATTTTTTTTCTGCTCAGAGTTTGAAAAACTTAATTCATGAAGTTAAAGTTGAGATTTTAAGCTTCCAATGATATAAATTTCACAAAATTCCAACATCATTTGGTTAGTGCAATGCCCTTTCCAAAAGGACGATCAAACTAGAAATTTGATCCGCTTTTGAAACTCGTGCTAGCCAATTTTGTTTTGTAAAAATCATAGTTTGGATCCTATTTTGCAAAAACTAAAAACTAAAAAGTTGCTCATTAGGATCTAATTTGATATTTTGGAAAGTTTGAAGGCAATTTTGTGAATTTCGGATGAGATCATGAATAAACCTACAAAACTGTTAGAATTTGATTGATAGAGGAAAATCTAATTTTGACAAACTCTAACAACTCTTTTACAAAATCTCAAAACAAGAAGTTTTAAGTGTTACGCCGCGATCCTCAAGCGTGCACCCATCCCTTACTAGTCGACTAAATAGCGACATCCTAGGACGCATTGCCGACCCATTATTTTTAATGCACATGCAGAAGCAGATATATAATCCGTAGACAATAACACAATGGGATAAAAAAGCAAGGCCATAATTTTTTTCGAACTGAAACACAACCACACTTATATATATAAAACAAACCATGTCATATATAATACAAGTTGGTCTAGTTATAATGTCTACAAAACAGGGGGATTTTGAAACAACTACGGGTCCTCGTCTTCCTCTTCATCATCCTCCACAATTTTACATTCCTTTATACTCCAACTGGAGCCTTCCGCAGACTGCATCGGGGACTTTGTAACTTCAAGGGTAGGGTCCACTGTGTCTACGATAGAGCCTTGAGGAGAATTAGCTATGCCCTTCCCAAAGGCAACCTCTAAAGCATACAGAGGAATTTTGGATTTCGGAATAAGACATTCTCTCTAGCCATCTTGAGCCTGACGGTACCACAATCTATATTGATGGGGCACCTTGTGGGTGAGACTTGCATCGACCCAGACTATGAACCTTACCAGCTCATAGTTCCAACCCCTAGGGCCCTGATTCATCGAAATGTAGGATGTTTGCTCTGTAACACTCTTAGGTCGTCCAAAAAACTCGAGAGCCGCCATCTAAAGACCTTAAATGTTATCCCACATCGGGATGAGACGACGTCTCAGCGAGTTCTACCCCCTAAGACTCGATTAAGAAGAAAATATGCCTTAAGGGATGTCTAAGCACAAACACGAGTCGGAGGTTTTACCTTTGCCTCTGTTCCTCATTGCAAGTCAGTACAATTCTAATAACCATTCAATCATTTCAACCAATCAGATTGAACTATCGATCAATCGACTCAGTTGATTCCATGTCAAGAAGACCATTCCCTAATCATCTCAATCAATACTATCTATGCAGTCTGACCTCTTTACAAACAGCTTACTCTAAGCTAAAAATAGATAGTAGCTTGCCTTTAAGGCCAATAAATAGTATACTGCTCTCTCTCTAAGTTGACATATCGAGTCATCAGGCTAATATAGTATACTAACCATGCTCACCAAAGCTATGCGAACCTTAGTTGCTCACCAAAGCTATGCGAACTATAATTGCTCACCGAAGTTGTGCGGATCTTAATTTGTTCACCGAAGTTATGCGATACTTTAGGGTATATTATCATTCTAAGCTGAGGTATCAAGCCCATAAGCTGATACAGTATATCATTCTAATCAACTAATTATTTCTCAACTTTTATTGTACCCAATAAAAATACTTGTGTGTGGGTACACGATTGGCCTTAGCCAAAATGCAATAATTTTCTTTCCATAAATCCCACCATTTTATATGATTCACCAAAATATTTTTAGCGTTGTAAACCGACACCCGGTTATTTTCCAATTAAATACAAAAATTAAATAAATTTAGGAATAAAATTCCTAAAATATAAATTATACACAATTAGCACAAATTAAAGCTCAATTAAATAAACAAATCATACCATTGCAATCAGCATAAAATTCCGGTCACCGACTATCCCGATCTAATTTCCGGAAAATAAATAAGTAATTAATAATTACGGAAAATAATTAAAAAAATGTCAATAAATGCAACTTAGGCTTGTAAAACCTAATTAGAAGCCAGAACGAGCCCGGAAAAATTTCGAGACTCGTTAAATAAATATTAGAGCCTATCTACTCGCTAACTACACAAGAGTAACCACCTAACATGCATCGGTAATTAACTAATTCACTAAACCGTTCTAATTATCCACTAAACCAATCTTAGTCTAAACTAATCAATCCTTAAGTGTCATTAAATTATTAAGCGAGGATTAGTGAGTTAAACTCACTTGATTAACTAATCGTTCAGTTCGAAACAATGGGGATGTGGCGAGGATCAACTATCTCAAAAGTGAGCCTACCAACCGAGGTTTGGAAGGTACCAAAGTGGGCCTAAACAACAATTGAAAAAATCATAAGCTTCAACTCTGTTCGGTGGCTGAAATGGTTGGATGGAGGCTCGGTTGAGATGAAGATAGGCTGAGATGGACTTATGAGGCTGAACCAAGTCCAGGCGGGACTCCACGGTGGCTCTGGCGACCTCCACACGGCTTGGGTGGCTTGCTAGACAGTGGAATGGGTGAGACAATGCTACCGGAACGGTGGGGGATGCGATGCGGCAAGGTGAGGCGCGACGGGTGCGTGCTAGCGAGCGACGGCATTGCGGTGGCGTGAGCGGCGGTTTGGTGGGCTAGCTGGCTTCGACTAGTCTTCTCTGCTAGCTAAGGAGTTCAAATAGCACAAATGGAGGGGGAGGATGGTGTGTCAACACCAATTGAGGGGAAAGAAGAGAAGAGGGCAAGAAGGGGGGTCACCACTTTGTCTATCCTCATCTTCTTGTCCCATTGACTCTTGCCCTCCATCAGCTGGCTTCCATGGTAAAAAATCATCCACCAATGCCTTTCTAGAAGCTCATTTGAAGTGGTCCACAAGTCATGAATGGGGGCATACGAATTTCACAAGTTTTCCCTCAATTGGACATCAAAAGCTTCTCAATTCAATTCAATTCAGCCTCTAAAAATTCCGTTATCTAACCCTCGATCAAATTGGTATTTTTCCTCACCAATTGAACCTACTTGCTTCCCAGATGCGCAATTAAAAAAGGGTCACTGACATTTTCTGGACAAAAACGACATTACCTCGACTTTTTCTTCAAAAAGTCTCGGTTTGTAGAAAAATCTTTGAAGACTAAGTTGGCATTCCTAAAATGATTTGTGACATGATAGAACTTTCAACTTCTTAAATCAAATTCAAATTCACGGTTAATTTCAATCTGGCGCGATTTTAGCGTGACCTAGGTTACTGGGTAGCTTTTAGAAATTTAGTGTAAATGACTCGTGGTCAATTTTCTTCGAACCACAATGAACCCATTTGATACATTAGCGACTCTCGATTGTCATAAAAACGTCGAAGATTCAAATACGGGCATAGGGTACCAAAAGACAAAAATTAGTCCAATGCCAGCCAACGGGAATTTTATAATTTAGTGGAATCACCCACGTTTAGACACACATCTCAGTCGAGCCGACCTATTTCTAGTCCCTAATCGATTTTTTTAACTGTGCCGTAATGACCTCTAAAGATGAGGACGGTCAAGTAGCCAATTCCTAGTTGAATTCTCAAGCCTATTGCATTTAAATTTCTTAATGGCTTTCCCAGATAGTCTAGTTATCTCACGAGTGATCTGCTCTGAGAATAGCCCTATAGGTGTATCGATGAAAGGCTCGATTAATTTAATTGAAAGCAGAATTGAAAATTTGGGATGTCACATTAAGAGAAGAAAATGACCTTCTCTAATAAAGATTCAGATTAATTTGATGTCATTTTCAATTTTTTCCGAATTTCTTAAAATTGGGTTAAGATCGAGTTCAAATTAGGGGCAGCCGGGCAAATTTCAAGTATTTCAAGTCCAAATTTCAATCTCATTTGATAAGAAAGAGAGCTAAGAGATATGAAGTAAAACAATCATTTTTATTTATTTATCAAAAGCGGAAGTTTTCCCTAATTTAAATATTTTGATTTCAGTCCATGCGGAACTCTTTATTTTTTTTTATCTTTTATCGAGTAGTTTTCCTTAATCCAAGTATGAAAAATCCACAAACAATTCCTTGGAAATGGTTTTTCATCAAACAAACTAACCCTTCATATTTAATTTGTTTTTTCAAACCCATTTAGAGCCACTAGGAAAAATGCTGTCGAGTTCTTCTACTTTAATAATGTTGTCCGTTTTCGAATAATTTATTATGTGTTTTAAATAAACACAAACGTTTGGGTATCAAGATGAAGACGGCAAGAGAAAGTGACCGGAATCACTATTATGCAAGTTTAGAGCAATGCTGCTCTTGTTTTATCATGGGCACACCATTGCAAGTAATCATTTTGGCATTCATTTGAAATATGCAGAGAAATTGACAAGACATTGCCTTCTCTTTTGTAGCACTTTTAGTTGGTCATTTTGGTTCATTATCCAACTAAGCAAAACATTTGTTCATTTAACTCGATGCTATTTTTTATATCCATTTTTTTATTTGGGGGGAGGAAGGAATTTATCTCAAAGAGAAAGTTTGAGAGTATGCTTTGATCTCTTAATACTTCTTTTTGTAACAAATTTAGGCGAAATTGAGTCCTAAATTTTCAGCTTCTTATACTACCACAACACTGATGTGTCTCCTTGTGCGATCTTCATGCCACTGCTTTACACACTGCTACCTGATCATTGATCTCCAAGGTCCAGCTAATTGCCATTTTCTATGCAGGATCTGTCCTAGACATTGAATGAACTTTAGCAAATAGTGGAGTGGCCTTATTGTGGCTTTGCGTGCATCAATAGTATGGAGAATGTTTTGCACAAAGATAGTGGTAATAGTTATTCAATTTTAGGGTAGTTTCTGTTCTGCGCTCGTGTTCTGCGTTATCTTTTGGTGTGTCCACAGATTCGACCTACTATACACCACTCTTTTTAGCTTTTCGTTGCTCGTCAATTCGACACTCCTAAGCTGGGCACGCCTTTGCAAGAAACTCTATGTCAATTCCATTTTACGTTAATGGGTAACAATGCACTCATGAAAACTTCTTTGTCAGGGGCTATATTCATCATTGCCCAGCTCTACTTCATTTTGTGGGGGAAAGGCAATGAAACAGAGCAAGCATCATTGTGAAGGTTAAAGCACTAGCTAAGTACCATGAGAAAGAAGATTTGGAGACGCGGCTTCATTCGCACATAAATAGCGAAAACCTATAAGATTCGCACTAAGATTCATGAGTTGCTGAAGTAAGCGAAATATTTCATCCTTTGTCTCTAGATTTTGTTTTATATCCTTTTGTTAGGGGCGAAATTTATCTCAAAGAAGAAGTTTGAAAGTATACTTTGATCTCTTGATGCTTCTTTCTTAACAAATTCATTGAGTTGCAAATTTTTGGCTCCTTACTGTCACAACATACACTTTCCGTCTAAAAGGAGAAAGACATATAGGTTTAAAGGTATTGTTTTAAAGGCAAACCTACAATCATCTACTAGATGCGGACTCTCTCAAACCCATACTTGGTGTGATATCGGGATATTCAGTGTTAAATCAAACTGACACTATAAGAATTTTCAAATGAGAAGTCGCAACTAACTTATTGGGATTGACTAAAAACCAAGTAATGCACAAAAGTATATCTTATTTTTTATGCGACTTGAAAATCTGGGGCGAGGGACTTGATTATATTAATAAATAAACTAGTGTCATTTCGATATCTAAATTTGTTCATTTCAAGAAGATGTTTATCGGATAGTTTGCATTGATTTTAAATCTATTCACTAACACGCGAGATGATTATGCTAATGTAAAATTATTAAGATAACAATCAGCAACCAATGAAGCAATAAATAAATTGCAAATGAAAAACAAGATCTAACGCTAAGAAATAAGAAAAATGCCATTTCTAATTAGGCTAAAGGGAAAGAACAATCAACATATCAAAGTACACAATCAAGTGATAATCGAAATATAAATACTCAACGGCCTAACATTAGTCTCTAGAAACAATCAAAACCTTATTGTAGAGCCCTAAGAGTTTGTTCAATTTTAAGTACAATTTTTTCAAATGTTTTCTCAAAAATTTAATTTCCAAGTTTTTTTCATAATTTTAGAAAAATTAATTTTTTTCGGAATTTTTAAATTTTTAAATTTGAAAACTATATTTTTCATATAAAAATATGGACCTCGAGCTGGAACATGGATCGAGGTTCAGGCTCTAGTCTGGGTTATGGACACAGAAATGGGCTTTATTACACCAAGCCCTCCTTAGAGTTAGAAATAAGGCAAACTCACTAAAGAACAAGCCGAGTGCAAGTCTAACCATGCTAAGTTAAGCCCAAAGCCCGTATCATGGCTGAATCTTACTCAAACTTCACTAGAGTTAAGCCCAAACTCATCTATACAAAGGGCCATAATCCAAACTTTCAAAATGAAATGAGCCTAGACTTGTTACACCAACTAGAATTTAACATCAAATAAAACAATTCAAGCCCGACAATCTAAATAAACCTCAATCCAGCAAAATTAGTCTACGCCCCCACTCACCGTGCCTTCCTCTATGCACTACCTACCATCATTTTCTGAGGACGCAAATCAAGGGCGCACAAAGCTTCGACACTGGAACACAAATGCCTTATGTCACAATAAAAGTACATACGTTCTTCACCTACTTCCGATCATCGAACCACCATCCATCGACATCCATTGTTGATAAACATTGGGTTGGCCTACCTCCAACCAAGGCCCTTTCCTCTTTTTTTCTTCTTTTCTTTTTAAAAAAATAATAATTTAAATGATTTTTCTTTAGTAAATTTTAATAAATACTATTACTACTAAAGCAAATGCTCCTAATGTCTATATGCTATGCAAATTTAATGAAATTATTTGTTTAAGGGTTAAAAATTCATTTTTAATTTTCTATGCAACTAAATCCTAAATAAACCCACTTACCAAAAAAAAAAAAAAAACCTAAATAAACCCCTGAAATTTTTGTACCAATACTTATAATACTACAACGTTGATGTGTCTCTTGGCCAATATCGAATGTGCGATCTCTATGTTGCTGCTGAACACAATAATGCCACCGATCATTATTCGTAGTTTATATGTAGTACATATTTTAGAGATTGAATGAACTTTAGCAAATAGCGAAGTGGCCTTGTTGTGGCTCTTTGTGCACCCATAGTATGGGGAATACTTTGCACAAACATAACGGCAAGAGATATTCAATTTAAAGTTGTTATGTGTTATGCACTCATGATCTGCGTTATTTTATGTTGAGTCCACAGAGAAAGCTCGCTCTACACCACTTTCTTAGCCTTTTCTTGCTCGATAATGACGACACTCCTAAGCTGTGCGCTACTTCGTGAAAAACTATATGTCAGTTCCACTTTATGGTAAGGTTAGATTAGGATATTCACAATACGGAGTTGTACAATTTCTACGAATGACTGTCTATAAATTTGTAATGATGCATTCGCTAAGATATCCTTATTTCTTTTCAAATTTCAGATTGATGGGGCATGTGTTTATCATTGCGGGGGCTCTACTTTGTCCCATGGGGTAAGAGGGAAGCAGAGTAAATGAGAATTATTAAAGGACGCTAAGTGACATGGAAATTACGGTTGGGGGAGGGGGGCCGCTTGTCTTTGGGCGCCAATTATGGGCTTGGTTGGCCGGGCCCAGGTTCTCATGGACGTCCCTTAAGTTCAATAATTGCCATGCGCGGTTAGTAGCTCGTGAAATTATATTAAATGGGCCCCGTCTGACAATAAAAAAAAGTCCAAGTTAACTTTACCGTCAAAGTCAATCAGTGATTTTCAATGATGGTCTCAAAGTTCATGGACTCCGGAAAATCGGGCCTAAGGTCTTTAAACTTTATCGTCCCTAGATCAAATGTGCAGAATTGTAGAAAATAATGACGACGATGAAACGATGGTGTTTTCTATCAAAGATCAAATTTCTCGGTTTAATAGAAAAAAGTCAACTTTTGACCTATGCATGAAAATTTGAAATTTGAGATCCTAAATCTATATGCAAAGATGGAAGGGCAAAGACATCTATGGTTGCTGTCGCAACCAATTTTTTTGGGGTGTGAACCACCTAGGGTTTGGCTAATGGATTGTTAAGCTGGAGACTTAACTTGGGCTCTCCTGCCCCATACCATTCGCGACTTAGGTTCAAGTTTATAACATGTAATTGATTTTCAATTAGGAGCCGCCACTAATATATTTTTGGTGGGTCGATTAGAAACCCAAGTAAAGCAATGGGAGATTCACTTTACTCCTACGAACCAGAGATTAAGGGTACGGGGACTTGGTTACACTAGATTTCTCTAATGCCCTTTCGGTACCTTTCTTTTTATTTTGAAAAATGTTTGGCAAGCAATTTGGATTGATTTTAATTTCTTAACATGTGAGGTGACCATGTATGGTACGCAAACCACCAATTTAGCACTCAAGAAAGCAAATGAATAAATGATGTAGAACTTACCTTAAAGTAACGAAAGCATCTCGCAATGTTAATTTAGAATTCACATCAAGCAAATCCTAAATACGATTTCTAATTAACACGCAATTTTTGTTTTGTTTTCACTTAATTAATGAAAATCATGAAATATGCAATGCATGCCACTAATTTAACATGAAATGATATAACATGGCAACATGACTTAGCTACATGACCTAAGCAATATGACATAACTAAGCATGTAATCTATCCTAAGCATGATATGATTTATTCTAAATAATTTTTTTTGTATTTTTTATGAGATTCGAAATTAAAGAAATGCAACATTTAAATATGCAATCTAAATTAATCTAATGACCTAATTCTAATGACGGGCAATTTCTAATTAAATGCACCTAACAACAATCATTAAAATGACGTGCATTTCATGGACCTAATCTTATATGACATGCAAATAACGTTTTTATTTAAAAATGCAATCTATCCTAGAAATTGCAACTAATTTATCCTAAGACAGATTTTATGAAATTTGAAAAGATCTAGCTAGATTAAGATTCTATCTAATTTAAATTAGAAATTAAGTCATATTAAATCCTAATTTAAACTAAGACATTATCTAAATCTAAAATGCAATTTATTTAAAAAAGATAATCTAAATTTAAAATGAAACATGCAATCGCAATCTAATATGCACAATGATTTTTTTGTGTTTTTCTTTAAGAAATTCGAAATAAGATTGCAATTTTAATCCTAAAGCAAATCTAATCCTAATTCAAATATTTTTTGGATTTTTCTTTTTACGAAAATAAGATTGACTCAACCAACTCGACGATAGCAAATCAAACAAGATAAGATTGATATCCTGAAATTGGCGAACCATATCTCGCGCATGAGATCGGGTTGGCCAATTTTAAATTAAATCGCGAATCGAATCTCGGGCTTGAGATTGGATTGTCGATTTTGTGAGAGATTGCGAGTCGGATTTGGGCTCGAAAATCGGACTGTCAATCTCTTATTTGAGGGCCAATTCATGTTGGAATCTCAATCAAACATTTAAGAGGAACAATTCCATCGAACAAAACTAGATATAAAAGAAAATAAAAAAAACTATAACTAGATAAACAATAATAATAATAAAAATCTACCTAATTCCCTTTTCCTTTTTTTTTGTTGTTTTTCTGTTTTCTTCTTCTTTTCCAGGCACCGTTCGTGGATCTCCAAGGGGAACCGGCAAGTCGGCTCGGCAAAGGAGGTTCCGGCCAAGGTGAACCGGCGGCGGCAACAACACAGGAGCGGATCTAGGGAAGCTCGGGTCCGGACAGGCAGGGCCAGCGTTGGGTGGACCGGCGTCGGTGCTCGGCGGTGTGGGCGCGGCAGGCTTGGGCGTCGCGGGTTGCAGACGAGTTGGGGGCTAGACCAGCAGATCGGGCTCTGAACAGGGACGTAGGCGGAGACGTTGGATACTCCACTGGGCAGACCGCGAATGGAGCAAAGGCGTTGCTCGGGTCGTCGTGACTTCTGGCGTTAGGCGGCAACAACGTCACAGTAGTGCAAGCTGCTGGTGGGCGCTCGGGCGGAGTGAACGCGAGCGGAGCAGGGGTAGGGCTCGTCGCTCAGGCGGCAGGTCGTCGCGGATCGACACGGCAAGGCGGCGGTGCGAGCTCGCAGGCAAAGGGAACCTTGGCAGTGGAGTCGCGAGCAGCAAGCAGGTCACGGCTCGGCGGAACTTTTGGTCGGGAATCTCGGTGGCGCGGCGAGCATCGGTGGGCGAGGCGTGGCGTCAGGTCGTCGCGGCGAGTTTCGTGGGAGACCGACGAAGCGGCTGTGGCGGATGCACGGTTGCAGAAGCCTTGCGTATGGAAGTTGCAGAGGAGGGGCAGCGTATTTGGGGAAGATGGTGAACAGTAGGGGTCAAATCACCCTGCCTTTTTTACCTTTCTCCTCTCTCACGTTCTGACTTTTCCTTTTTTTTCTTTTTGCAGTTTTTTTCTTTCGCAGAAGCAAAACCTCTCTTGACCTTTCTTTTGACCTTTTCTGAATTTTCTTTTCATCAGAGAAGCCCCCAAACGAAAACCCTAAAAAAGCTCCCCCTTTTCTTTCTCCGTACACGATTGCTTTTATAGGTAAAAAATAGGTAATCTTCGTAGAATATTTTATCTTGTTTTTTTCAATACGAAGATAATCTATAACCTCCCGATCACCCAAATCCTTATCTCAAAAATATTCTCCCTCGATTTCATCATCTATTGATAAAGATAAGATTACAATGCGATTTTTTTAATTTCCAAAAATCATAATATCGCATCAAATCTTAATTTTTCACAAGATAATTAATTAAACATAACGACGGGCTTGGGTTAATTTTCTCCTTTCGTGGGCCTAGCCCAGCCTGCTAATTTAAAACCCAAAACCACTAATTCGACCCATCCGCCACCGGTCCAATAAATAAAATGTAAAAAATGCAAATTAAAAAACAAATGCACCTAAATCTATATGCTATGCAATTAATATTTTTTTAGGGATAAAATTAATCCCTAATTTTTTAAGGCGATAAATGACTAAATGGGTCGCCAAAATTTAGGTGTCAACAGTTGCGTTTGGTTCAACTTTTGGGAAAAACCATTGGAAAAATAGAAAGGCCTTTAGCCTAAAGGAGTTTACTGAAATATAAAGACTTTTTGGTAAATTGTAATTGAAAAGTTATTTGAGAAGTAACATTGGGAAAATACTGTTTGGTAAATATATATTTAGAAAGTCCTTTAATATGATTAATTTAAGTTTTTTCTATTTTAATTTATTTAAAATAGAAAAAATCACACAATGATGGTAAATTTTATATTTTCGCATTAAGAGAAATGTAAAAGCAACATGATAACAAATTTATAAATAAAAAAATCACATGAGACGTGTCGAAAATAATAGGGCCCTTAAATTTACAAATAGTAAAGAAAGTATAATAACCAATTGGCAAAGTTAATGAGAATATGAAAATAAAATTTGTTGTTTACGATATCATATGGAAAGTTTTATCTAATACTGGCATGTGATAAGAAATATGTCTCTTATTTTGCAACAAAAAAAATTAGACATGTCTTAGCTGCAACATGATAGCACTAAATGCCATATCTTGTTCATTTGGAATGGACAACTGAGCAGCTCTTTGCTTTAAATTACTCCATTAATATACCCATCCAATCTTAGAGCTCAAAAATCACTAGGAATGGACCAAACAACATAACACTTCTTGGAGATTGGTTGTAGAGCGAACACCCCCTAAACACATTCGTGATGGCAATAATAATGAGCTTATGCTCATGTTCAAAGCCTTGTCATGCCAAAAAATTAAAGAGCTCCGACTCTCGAGGAGCAATGGACTGCTTTTGTGAACCTTAGATTGCTAACAAAGTCGAGGATTAACCTTAGAAAAACTGTTCCTCCCTTAAACAAAAGTACCATCACAATGTCTCAATTCACAAGCCAATGCACGTATCGATATACAAGTCATGAATATTCCAAAGAACTTAGAAGAGAAGACAACTCCTAATAACTGTTGGATACAATGAAAATGAACATTCAAAGCCCAAGATTCATCCTGGGAAAAATGGAAAAGTGTGGAGCAACAAACTTTGATTAACATCACATCAAGTAAGAATGACATAACAAATGAATTAAAGCATTGTCCCATAGTATTCTATTAGCATTGGCAGCTTCTATTGATTCCAGTTCTTTCATGACTTCAGTCCCTGAAGGCCACTAGTTAGGAGTCCTTTGGAAGCATTTTAAAGCACGTTGTGCCATCTGGAATGCAGAATCTATACATGTGAGGTATAGGGACGATATAAATTTGGTTCCCATTTTCCTGCAGGTTGCAACATCATGAGCAACCAACTTCTTCTAAAATAACGAGTGTTTCTTTTTCAGTTTCTAAGGAATTGTATACATGCAGAAAATGAAAAGTTCTGAAGGCAATGCAATTGTAAATTCCATGCCAAATTATTTAAGTAGCCAAAAGGAAAATGCACCTCATGTTCATAGAGTGGATTATAGTGAACCTTACCAAAACTCATACTCTGCATCAATTGAAAGTAAGGTTAATGAAAGGAAAATCTAAAAAATATGAAGTTTCAAAAGACCAGTTGCACATTGAACAAAAGCAACAATAGATCAATTGCAAATGTTCACATCTAGGTTCTAAATCAATCAAATATATATTAAACCGTACCCAATTAGCTATTCTTAGTAAGCAAAAGATCAAATATTTAATTTCCCAGATGAACAACAAGCAAAGCATCACAAAGGAGGATCTATGCATATATGTATGCAAGCAACACACTTTTTTCCAAGACAAACAAGATTAATGTATACCATTCAAACTTTTAACAAACCAAACCTAAGAACTTCACATTCATCACATTGCACCTGCTAACGATTTCACCCAACAAAACAACTATGATGAAGAAGACAAGCAAGCAATACCCTAAACAGAGGGAACCTATAAATCCAATTACCCAACAATAATCAAGCTGTGAATATAAGTATCATCTTCAAGCTTCTCCAACATCGACCAAATAAGCGTTGAACATCAGTGAGTCACTAGAACAAATAACTTCATCATTCTTCAAAATCTTGCTTTCAAACAATTGCCTGCTGCCATCATACACCATTAATCACAACATGGACTAATCTCCCGAAAATAAGCTCAATCATGAAGAGTATTATAACCATAAACACAAAACGGAACAATTCATGATTATAGACATGATAAAATATCAAGTAGCATTGAGTGGCTGCCATTCAATTCAATTGAGCAAGCTAAATTCGGGGAAAAATGGTAACAAATCTATTGTCACTACACTCTTGACATAGATTAGCCAATCAAACCGAATCATGTCCTAACCCAATGAAAGGCAACTAAATTGCCGTTCGGGTTGAGCTAGACATCAGTGGCGGAGATTAGTAGTGAAAGCAAAGGTACCTTACCAGTGGAGGTGCGAAGAGAGAGGAAGCCATTGCAATAGACCTTGTGCTTCAGCTTCTGCTTCGAGTGCTTCGTGAAGATGACATTCCATTACTTTGGAGCTTCCATGGTTGTTGTAGTTGGGACTATCTCAATTGCTTTGGCATCATCCCTTGTCAAACCATACTACAATCAACTGAATAGAAAAATTTGAGAAGAAAAGAAGGAAGTAGATGCAAACCTACTTGCAAAGAGCAAAAGCCATCTTGTTGGTGAGCATGTCGTGACGATCATGCAATTGGACTGGCCAGGGTTGGGCCTGAAGATGATGCCAAAGCGATTGAGATAGTCCCGAGCAGCGCTGGTGTGTATCATCTTGACGGCGCAACAAGCGAGGCTGAAGGTCATGGGTCAGATGGAGCCGCGATGGGCCTAGTTCATGAGGTCATCGACCTTGGAGATCACGTACTCCACCGCCTTGGAGAGGCTCGAGGCGAGGAGGCGGAGGGAGGAGGCACGCGAGCGTAGGGGCCAGGAGGGACAACGGCCCCCCGGTGGCAACGACAGAGAGGGAAGGAGCAGTGGTGTGGAGGGAGAGGAGGTGGAGGTGTGGCGAGAGGCACGATGCGGCAGTGGTCTTCGCAAGGAGAGCCAGGGTTGCACGTAGAGAGAGAAGATGCGATTTAAGAAGGGGCAAATGTGGAATAATGATTAGTGAGTGAGGGTAATATTGAAAATTCAAAAAATTCATTAACCAGGCCACTTACCTGTCGAGAAAGCTAGGAAGCCAAAGCATATGGGGGGAGCCTTGGGCTAATGACCTTTAGAAGGCCTTGAAAATGTTAGCATTTGGGAAATGGGCTACCAAAAATAGATGCCAAACACATTAGCATTTGCTCAAGGGCCTTTAGAGGTCCAAAGAGCTTTGCAAATGGGTTCCCAAACGCAGCCCATATGCAGTGCTACAATATCTCCGTGTATAATTTAAGGTTGATTGTCTAGGTCTAACTTAAAAAGTTAATCAAAAAGTAAACTTTTCAGTTTATTCGCAAAATAATTTAACAAAATGCGATTTAAATCCTAACTAAATATGTAGATAGGATGAGAAAAGAAAAGGGGGTATTTAGGCCTTTATTGTGTGATGCAACTATTGCCAAGATGAGGAACATTGGTCAATTCTTTTATCTCAAACGCGTGAAATTTCATAATTTATTTGACTCGAGCGTTTGTATAGATAATATGAAGCATATTGCAAAATTAACCCAAACTGCAGTTACATAACATACCAAGACAGGGAGCTATAAGATATTCGAGAAAACCGATATGGCCAAGAAAACTTTTGATTAGATAATCATTTCTAAAATGACAAGCGATATTCGATTCTGTAGCCAAAAAACAGGTGAATCCCCTTGCTTAGCTGTTTTGAGCGTTTTGTTTCCATTTCGTTCGATCCAGTCAAGTGATCAACCCCCATACTAGGGCAAGGCAATTAAGAACGTTGATTGAGAATTCTGAAATAATGCCCATAGTGGGGCAAGTTGGTACTGAGGACATTCATGGACAGCTATTACTTTTGAAAATCCCAAAAGAAAATGTAAAAAAAAAAAAAAAAAAAAAAGAAATGGCCCGGCATGAAAAAGCAAATGCCATTCCAAAGCAAAGGCAAGAGTGGGGAGGCACCAAAACCAGGATGATAAGTGAAATAAGCAAAGCAAGGAATGATCAGCAAATGACACCAAGTTATGAAATTGATGAGGTATGATCAAGGTACCAAGACAAGCCAAAAGAAACACCTTTTGTTAACACAAAGAATGCCAGAGCAATCACTTAACTTTACTAACGCACAACACGGTTGCATGAGTTCTGTGCTTTTGATCCTTCCCCCAAGGATCAACCTTTCAACTTTATACTTAGCCAGATGAAAATCGCGTCTTCAGAGGAAGTCTGCTCGAACATGAATATTTACCTCAATTAAAAAAAAAAATCACATATAAATCGATGATTTGCCCTAAGGAGATGTACGTCACCAGAAAATCGTTATAGAACACACTGGTGTGTGTGATTCTTGTGCCTTCCGATCCCCAAACAGAAGGTATCCTCTTTTCCATTTTGACAACAATGGCCCAAACAAGCATAACAAGTTTACTGTTAAGACAAGACCTTTGGAATAATCAGCAAGCACACAATCGTGAGAGCGTTCCCACCTAAGGAATAGGCCAATGAAGAGCATTTCAACAATTTGAGCGGCAAAGTTATTGAACGACTTATCTTGAGTCACAAGAATAAACTATATGGGCTGCCGAGCATATTTTAGGACACATGAAAATAGAACTCTTTGAAGGATGGGAGAAAACCAGCGAAAATCTTGGATCCTGGCTAAATAACTTGATCGCTAACGAAGCGATCCTTCACTTATTACATGTTTGATTGAATGACTATCAACTAGACTTAAAAGAGGAAATGATTTACACATAGACTGCATATCTTATTAGTGTTGATTTAATCACGAATGATATGCTATTATATGGGTAGGTTGGATGTCAGATTAATGTTTGAGTTGATAATTGAGTGATTGTATGCGTTGACATGACCCCTCTTATCTGTTTTTGTGTTCCCGAGAAAGATAGGTCAAAAGTAGACCAGAAAACCAAAGCTTTGGACCGAGCCTGATGGCTAGGCAGTAGCCTGGAATGAGTTGGGTGCCCGGCAAATGACCCGAGAGCTCTCCAGGATCCTGCCCGAGAACAGGCCCAAAAGTGGCCGGGCACCCATCACCTTGCCTGGCTTACGGCCCAGGAGCCTGGGCTTTCTCGATCGGCTGCTCGGGCCGCTTCGGACGCTCGCCCAACGCATCCTTGGATCTATTCCTCATCCCCAGGTTTGATGCGACTCCGATTGGGGAAAGAAATCAAGCCACAGAACAACAATCAACGACCCATAACCTGGAAAATGAGTCTAAGTAGGTCATTCGTAATCAAGTCCTGGATCCGATGATCATAAAGTTACTCAATAGACTAGTGTCCTGGGTCTAGGTG
The DNA here is from genome assembly GCF_016545825.1 of Eucalyptus grandis. NCBI lineage: Eukaryota > Viridiplantae > Streptophyta > Magnoliopsida > Myrtales > Myrtaceae > Eucalyptus > Eucalyptus grandis. The sequence continues at coordinate 21,634,403 of NC_052620.1, forward strand.
AGAATGTCTTTCCTACATTAAGACCTTGAACTTATCAGGTTCCTAATCGACTTTGGAATAGGCTGATGTTGACTCTGAATATAGAGGACCCACAGAACTTACTCTTTGGATTTCGGAGACCCCGTATAGGTCTGGACCCAATTCTACCAAAAAGAGAGCACATTCCCAGACATCGCGAATCCAATGACAAACCTATGAAATTGTTCTCCCACGTTCAATTTGGTGCACCTTTTTTTTCCTGAAAAGAATCTTCAAAGTAAATTTCTTTCTAGGAGATTTGTCTGGATTCCTACTCAAATCTAATGCAAAAAGTCTTGATTCGTTGACATTCACCAAAACACTCACTGGTTTGAGTAAACTGTCCAATGAACTTTATCTCGTATGATAATTTTAGTACAAAAGATCCACTAAATGGCTTAGCTTTTAACCTCTTGTGTCAACTATGCGCATATTAATATAAATGCACTTTCCAATCGAATTCCAAGGTGGACTTACCCTAGTGGTCGAGAAATTAAAATTCCCACGGAATAAAGACTTGTAAACTTTGATAGGAATCAAATCCAAGAGTTGCAATTCAAATTGTCATTGCAGAATCCAGAGCAAAAGGTTTTACCTTTCCTCATCATTTCACTCGGCGAATCAGCCGACCTCTCCTTTATATCATATACGCTTTCGTCGAGAATGAAAAATTCCTCAAGTGGGTTTACAACAAAAATACAAAAAGAAAGTTTTTATTTTGGACAACAAATACCCAAACGTCAGGTGGCCATCTTTGCCTCATATTTCCCTCCAATAAGGAATAAAGTTAAGGCACGTCTCTTAAAGAATCACCACAAACGTATGCCTATAAAAGAAGAAACTTGGGAACGAAACCATCATATTTCTGATTAAGTTTCCCTAACTTGCTCGACATTCTTCATACCTACTCCCTGAAAATGTCAAGATTCGGTCTTGATCTCCAATACTCTCTATCAAAACAACCATCGTTCAAGCTAGGCAAACGGAGCCTATCCAAGGACACTAGCCAGAGACCTGCCGCTGCGCCGAGAATTTATCGACCTAACACCGAGGAAATGAGACGGGTGTTTGATAAGTTCGATGCCAACGGAGACGGGAAGATCACGAAGGAGGAGTACAAGCTGGCGATGGGGGCCCAGGGCCAGGGAATCAGCGATCACGAAGCGACCGAGGCGTTCTCGGTGATGGATGCCGACAAGGACGGGTTTGTGGACTTCAAGGAGTTTCTGGAGGTGCACGGCTCGGGGGGCGGGATAAAGAGCTGCGACATCGAGGGCGCATTCCGAGCGTACGACCTGGACGGGGACGGGAAAATCAGCGCGGAGGAGCTGTGGGAGGTGATGAAGAGCCTGGGCGAGAAGTGCAGCCTGGAGGATTGCAAGAGGATGGTCCGTGGGGTGGACGCCGACGGCGACGGCAGCGTCAACATGGACGAGTTCATGAACATGATGACTCGTACCATGAAGCAGTGCTAGCTAAATCGCTGAGCGGTCAAGGTTTATAGTTTTATTTTTCAAATGGAACGTGTATTGATCGTAAGCGGGACATACAAAGGATAATTAGTATGTTAACTTATAACCGCATCGTGGTTAATTTGGTGACATATTAGGTTCATGTGCTTTTGTTGTTTGGATTCCAGATGGTACTTTTATTAGGCGGTCAGTAATCGCAATTCGAATCATTGTATCGCATGATTTTACGAGCAAAAAGCACATAAGCGTCATGCTCAATTGCTGAAAAGTCATTTTCTATATGGATAAATCTGATGAATGGCAAGTTAATTTCAAACTCATTAATTTCGAGAATTGGCTCTCTTTTCTTTTTTTGATGACAAGGCCAAATGAGAATTAACTATTTTTTTTTTTTTTTATAACAAGGCCAAGGGAGCAAACCACACTAGGTGTTATCATAAGGCTTTGCACTCACAACAGAGTCTTATGCATTCATGATTTGACTTGAGATTGGTAATATGAGATTTTATGGGATCATAGCCGACTGTCTCTAAAGCTTAACATATTAGATGAAAGCATAGTGTATTATTTAAAAATTCTAATACTTTCCATCATGCTTAGTCTAGTATTTTATTTATTATTAAATGTGAAAAATTAATTAGGAAGGCAAAAACCTCCTTCTCTTATATTATGTAAGATTTTATGAGACTATAATTGATTGTTTTAAAAAGTTTAAGTTATTAGATGAAGTTGTTATTTATTATTTAATGTTCCAATAAGTAAGTCGGTGATCCCATCCTACCATGATGATAGAGGCTGGATGGACGGCTCCGTTCGGTTTGTTGGCAGGTGTGTTTCAGCCATGCTTTTTGTGTTGGAGGTTGCGGGCTGGGAAGCCTAAAGCTACATAAATCAGCCCAGAGCCCACGTATGCATTAGAGAAACTCAATAAGGGGGTGTATGATAACTCAAAATTTCTGTTCCAAAAATAGTTTTTGTTCCGCACTGCTTCGGAAGAGAAACCGTTTGATAAACCATCTCCATTTTTTTATTTCTGGAATAGATTTTTATTTCAGAAATAGGTTTGAAGAGAAATCGAAGTAGAAAAATCTACTTCTCTATTTTTGAAATAGAAATCAGAAATAAAAAATTTTCTCATCATTTGTCAACCGGGTCCTTCATTCGTTGCCGCCAACCACCGTCCATCGGTTGCTCGCCGATCGCCGCCGCCGCCGGTCGTTGCCGCCGCCATCGGTCGCCGGCCGCCGCTGCCGTCGATCGCCGCCCGCCGCTCGATCGCTACCCGCCGTTGCCACTGTCGGTCGCTAGTTGCTGGCCGCCGCCGCCGTCCGTCACCGCCATCCACTGGTCCGCGTCGTCCGAAAGGAAGAAATTTTGTGTCGTTATCAAACGAATTTCTATTTTTAGAGTAGAAATTTTGTGTCATTATCAAAAAGTTATTTTTGCTTAGAAACTCTTCTAGAAATAGAAATAGAAAAATTTATTTCTGTTCCAGAAACTATTTCTGAAACATAATGGTTTTCATGCACCCCTAAATAGACATCTTACATGTGAAAGTGAGGATGCGGATCATCGACTATGTGACAGGACTCAAGAATACAACAAAATTGACCTTAAACGTTACACAATTCATATGAACAATTGATACATTGTAAATAAATTCTTTTTTTACTAGTTGCTTCACAAATATCCTAAGGAACAAACTCCTAATTAAATATATGTAGAAATAGGATAATAGATCAAACCATAACAGAAAAAAAAAAAGTTTTGAGATTCCAGCTCCACATATGAGTGCGGATGGGGCTGTGAATGTTCCTTCTCTCATGCGTTCTCTACTTTATCAAGCCAACTTATACTTTTCTTGCACAACGCTTACCCTCTCTTACTAAATATCTCGAAACAAGAACCTCTACGGTGATTAAGCATTTGACCGAGATAATTTTATAATATTCAACATACCAATTGTTTGGGAAAAGTGTCAGAAAAGTCTTAAATTTTTTTTATTTATGTCAATTTAGTCCTAAATGCCAATTTAGTTCTAAATCTCTTGACTTGATGCCAATTTAGTTTTTAAACCTTTTATCAGTATCGATTTAGTCCTAAAACTTTTGACTTTGTATCAATTTAGTCATAAATCTTTTAATCTAGTGTTAATTCAGTCATTCCAACTAATTTTGACTGAATATTGTTGATATGGATGTGGGTCATCTAACATAACATGGCCGACGTTGACGTAAATAACTTTTAATAATATTTTAACATTTTAAAATTATTTATTTATATATTTTCTTCTCTTTTTCTTTTTTTTTTTTTTTTTTTCCTTCATTTCCTCCTTCCTTTAGCCAATCGCTGACCGAGCGACTGGCCAAAAGTGACGGCTTGAGCCCTTATCAACGGCGATGAGGGTGGCCTCACGTTGGGAGGGCGAGGCTCACCCTCGCTAGATTTGGCGAGGGTTAGGCCTCGCCAGCCATGGGCGAGGCCCAACCTCACCAGCCTAACCTTGCCCCGGTGAGGTTGGGCCTCGGTGCCTCGCACCACCTCGCTTGCCCAGTGCGAGGCCACACTCACTATCGCTAGCAAGGGCTCGAGCCTCCCTAGTGGCTAGCGAGGCTAACCAGAGGCTGGTGAGGTTGACCTCGACCTTGCAGGCTCTCACGTCTGGCCGGTCACCCGGTCGGCAATCGCTGGAGGAAAAAGGAGGGGTGAAAAAAAAAAAAAAAAAAAGGAAAAAGAAAGAAAATTAATTAATTAATAATTCGAAAAAATATTAAAATATTATTAAAAATTGTCAATGTTAGCATTAGCTATGCCACGTGAGCCGATCGGCATCCACGTCATCAATATCAGGCCAAAATTAGCTGGAATGATTGAATTAGCACTAAATCAAAAGGTTGAGGGCTAAATGGACATAAGATCAAAAGTTCTAGAACTAAATTGATACCAATAAGAAGTTTATGGCTAAATTTGTACCAAGTAAAAATGTTTAAAACTGTATTGGCACTAATAAAAGATTTAGGAATAAATTAGCACAAATATAAAAAGTTTACAACTCTTCTAATAATTTTTTTCTAATTGTTTCTATGTTATGCGTAATCACTACTTTGAAAATTGAATGGTTCCACATTAAGTAGACATAGTAAAGCTTCTGAAAGCAATAATTGACACCACATTAAGTAGACATAGTAAAGCTTCTGAAAGCAATAATTGACATGACCTCCTATACAAATTTTCATGAGAGAGGATGCGTCAAAGCATCTTTCTGTGGAAAACATTAATTGACAGTAGTGTCGCCATTGAGACATCTCTCATTCTTTAATCTCTTTCTCCGACTGTGCTCGGAGGCGGCGCAATCCGGTTAGACTGGTCAAGCTCTTCCTTAGTCAGCTTTCGTCTTTATTGGGGGCTAATTCGCCACATGTCTCAACCCCATTTGCCCAATGACAATGAAAAAAATATTTCAACCCATGTGATTGACAACCCTAATTCACGTGGCGGAAAGCCACATTTCTACTTAATCTACTCCCCGGCCATGTTGCTTTCGGTCACTCGATCAAACCACTCCTTTTGTCCTGCCTTGATCATGGGGACTTTCTTTAATTGGGGGATCAAAAAGTGAGTGCCTTGTCCAGTTCATTCTCTGCATCTTAAGCAAGAAGTGGGTGGTGCACGAGAGTCTCGCTTCCCTCATTGGATTCGCCTGAAAAATCGCTATATCGATTATGAAACTTTAATGTTGAAGTGCATGTGTAAGTTGTATTATAATATCCCCTATGAGAGATTTGATGTAGTTTGCAGTTAATATTCCCATTGGTCTATAATTTATTGGTTTAAGAAGTTTTATCTCAAAGAGAAAGTTTGAGAGTATGCGTTGATCTCTTAATACTTCTTTTTGTAACAAATTTAGGCAAAATTGAGTCCTAAATTTTCAGCTTCTTATACTACCACAACATTGATGTGTCTCCTTGTGCGATCTTCATGCCACTGCTTTACACATTGCTACCTGATCATTGGTCTCCAAGGTCCAGCTAATTGCCGTTTTCTATGCAGTATTAGTCCTGGACATTGAATGAACTTTAGCAAATAGTGGAGTGGCCTTATTGTGGCTTTTCATGCATCAATAGTATGGAGAATGTTTTGCACAAAGATAATGGTAATAGTTATTCAATTTTAGTTATTCAATTTTAGGTTAGTGTCTATTCTGCGCTCGTGTTCTGTGTTATCCCTTGGTGTGTCCATAGATTCGGCCTGCTGTACACCACTCTTTTTAGCTTTTCGTTGCTCGTCAATTCGACGCTCCTAAACTGGGCAAGCCTTTGCAAGAAACTCTATGTCAATTCCATTTTACGTTAATGTTAGGTCATGATATACGAGATATGTACTTGTACAATTTTTGCGGAGGAATATCTATAATGCACTCATGAAAACTTATTTGTTAGGGGCTATGTTCATCATTGCCTAGCTTACTTCATTTTGTGGGGGAAGGGCAATGAAACAGGGCAAGCAAGTATCAGTGTGAAGGTTGAAGCACTAGCTAAGCACCACGAGAAAGAAGATTTGGAGACGCGGCTTCATCCGCTTGTAAATAGCGATAGACTACAAGATTCGCACTAAGATTCATGAGTTGCCAAACTAAACGAAATATTTCTTCCTTTGTCTCTAGATTTTGTTTTATATCCTTTTGTTGGGGACGAAATTTATCTGAAAGAGGAAGTTTGAAAGTATACTTCGATCTCTCGATACTTCTTTCTTAACAAATTCATTGAGTTGCAAATTTTTAGCTCCTTACTGTCACAACATACGCTTTCCGTCTAAAAGAAGAAAGACATATAGTTTTAAAGGTATTGCTTAAAATGTAGACCTACGACCATCTATTAGATGCGGACTCTCTCAAGCCCATACTTAGTGCAATATCGAGATCTTCAGTGTTAAATCAAATTGAGACTATAAGAATTTTCAAATGAAAAGTTGCAACTAGCTTATTGGGACCGGCGAGAAACCCAGTAATGCACAAAAGTATATCTTATTTTTTATGCAACTTGAAAATTTGAGGTGGGGGACTTGATTATAGTAATAAATCAACTAGTGCCATTTTGATATTTAAACTTGCTCATTTCAAGAAGATGTTTATCGGATAGTTTGCATTGATTTTAAATTTATTCACTAATACGTGAGGTGATCATGCTGATGTAAAATCATTAAGATAACAATCAGCAACTAATAAAGCAATAAATAAATTGCAAGGAAAAACAAGATCTAACACTAAGAAATAAGAAAAATGCCATTTCTAATTAGGCTAAAGGGAAAGAACAATCAACATATCAAAGTGCACAATCAAGTGATAATCGAAATAAATACTCAAATAACGACCTAACATATTTTCTAGAAACAAAACCTTATTGTAGAGCCCTAAGAGTTTGCTCAATTTTAAGTACAATTTTTTCAAATATTTCTCAAAAACTAATTTCCGACTTTTTTTCATAATTTTAGAAAAAATAATTATTTTCGGAATTTTTAAATTTTTAAATTTGAAAACTATATATTTCATATAAAAATATGGACCTCGAGCTGGAACATGGATCGAGGTTCAGGCTCTAGTCTGGGTTATGGACACAGAAATGGGCTTTATTACACCAAGCCCTTCCTTAGAGTTAAACCAGCCGAGTGCTAAGTTAAGCCCAAAGCCCGTATCATGGCTGAATCTGACTCAAACTTCAGTAGAGTTAAACCCAAACTCATCTATACAAAGGGCCATAATCCAAACTTTCAAAATGAAATGAGCCTAGACTTGCTACACCAACTAGAATTTAACATCAAATAAAACAATTCAAGCCCAACAATCTAAATAAACCTCAATCCAGCAAAATTAGTCTAAGCCCCCACTTACCGTGCATGCACTACCTACCATCATTTTATGAGGACGCAAATCAAGGGCACACAAAGCTTCGACATTGGAACACAAATGCCTTATGTCACGATAAAAGTACATACGTTCATCACCAGACCTCCATTGCTGACTACTTCCGATCATCGAAACCACCATCCATCGACATCCATTGGGTTGGCCTACCTCCAACCAAGCCCCTTTTTCTTCTTCTTCTTCTTCTTCTTCTTCTTTAATAATAATAATTATTATAATTTAAATGATTTTCTTTAGTAAATTTTCATAAATACTATTACTACTAAAGAAAATGCTCCTAATGTCTATATGCTATGCAAATTTAATGAAAATTATTTGTTTAAGGGTTAAAAAATTAATTTTTAATATTTTATGCAACTAAACCCTGAATAAACACCCGAAATTCTTGTACCAATACTTATAATACTACAACGTTGATGTGTCTCTTGGCCAATATCGAATGTGCGATCTCTATGTTGCTGCTGAACACAATGTTGCCACTGATCATTATTCGCAGTTTCTATGTAGTACATATTTTAGACATTGAATGAACTTTAGCAAATAGTGAAGTGACCTTGTTATGGCTCTTTGTGCATCCATAGTATGGGGAGTACTTTGCACAAACATAATGGCGAGAGTTATTCAATTTAAAGGTGTTATGTGTTATGCACTCATGATCTGCGTTATTTTATGTTGTGTCCACAGAGAAAGCTCGCTCTACACCACTTTCTTAGCCTTTTCTTGCTCGATAATGATGACACTCCTAAGCTGTGCGCTACTTCGTGAAAAACTCTATGTCAGTTCCATTTTATGGTAAGGTTAGATTAGGATATTCAAAATACGAAGTTGTACAATTTCTACGAAGGACTGTCTATAAATTTGTAATGATGCATTCACTGACATTTCTTTATTTCTTTTAAACTTTTAGATTGATGGGGCTTGTGTTTATCATTGCGGATGCTCTACTTTGTCCCATGGGGTGAGAGGGAAGCAGAGCAAATGAGAATTATTATGGAGGTTGAAGTAGTAGCCAACTACCGCAAGCAAGAAGATTTAGAGACGCAGCTTCATCCACACGCAAATAATGAAACCAACAAGATCAACATAGAGAATCATGAGTTGCCCAAGTTAGCAAAACATTTCTTCTTTTGCATCGATGTTGTATTTTATATCATTTTACAAGAGGGCGAAATATATCTTAAAGAGGAAGTTTGAGAGTATGCTTCGATCTCCCGATGCTTCTTTCATAACAAATTCAGGTGAAACTAAACCCTATATTTTTAGTTCCTTACACCACCACAACCCTAATGTGTCTCATGGAAAGCATCAAATGTGCAATCTCCATGCAATTGCTGAACACAACGTTGTTATTCGGTCATTGATCTTCGAGATTCGGCCGATCGTTGTTTTTTATGCTATACGTGTTCTAAACAATGAATTGTAGCAAATAGTGGGGTAGCCTTATTGTGGCTCTTTGTGCATTAATTGTATGGGGAATGTTTTGCACAAAGGTACTAATTATTAGTTATTCAATTTCAGGGTGATTGACGGTTGCACTTGCGTTTTGCGTCATTTGTTAGTGTGTCTACAAAAAAAGCCTGCTCTACACCAGTCTCTTTAGCCATTTGTTGCTCATCATGTCGACACTCCTACATGGGGGACTCCTCTGCGAGAAACTCTATTTCAATTCCATTTTATAGTAACGTTAGGTTAGGATATACAAAATGCAAAGTAAAACAATTTTTGCTGAGGACCGTCTATAAATGGCAATGATGCATTCGCTAAGATTTTTTTGTTTCCTTTCAAATTTCAGACTGGTGGGGGTCGTGTTCATCATTGCTAGGCTCTACTTCGTCCGGCGGGGCATGGGGCAAGGAAGCAAAAAAAGGAAAAATCACTATGGAGGTTGAAGAACTAGCCAAGTACCATGAGAAAAAAGATTCGCAAACGTGGCACTATGCAAATAGTGAAAGCCAACAAGATTCACACTGTGATTCATGAGTGGCCTAAGTAAGTGAAACATTTCTTCTTTTTCCTCTATAATTGTATTTATATCTTCTTCTTTTTTTTGGCGAAATTTATCTCAAAGAGAAAGTTTGAGAGTGCGCTTCGATTTTTTGATACTTCCTTTGTAACAAATTCAGGTGAAATTTAGCACTAAATTTTTGCCTTCTTAAACTATCACAACATTGATGGGTCTCATGGCCTGCATCGAATGTGCAATCTCCGTGTTGTTGCTGAAGAGCATCCATTTCGTGTCCATGTGACAAAAGAAGATAGAATATATTGCGAGTCCCTCTAGCTCATCATTCTAGAAGGATTCCTGCTTGAGCTCATCGTGCCGGTGGCTGGGCGAGCTCAGCCTCGCTGGATTTGGGCGAGCTTGAGCTCGCCCAGCCAAGGCGAGGCCAAGCCTTGCCGGAGGAGAGCCCAAGCCTTGCCAGCTAGCTCGAGTTCGGCCTCGCCTTTGCCGGGCGAGGCCAAACCTCGCCGAGGGTCGGCGACGCTATGGCAAGGTCGTCGGTCCTCAACAGCCGGTGGCCGACCATGACCAAGGTCAGTGACCAGCCAAAGAAAAAAGAAGAAGAAAAGAAAGAGAAGGAAAAAATAGGAGAGAAAAAAAATTGTTTCTCGGAAATGTTCCCGGGAACAAGGAACAAGTTTTTCTTGTTTCTTATTTGTGTTCCCGGGAACAAAAATTTATTTTTTTGTTCTCGGGAATAAAAGTGTAAACAAACATATTTCTGTTCCTTTTTAATTCTTCGGAATAAAAGAACAGAAATTGTGTTCCGGGGAATAAAAAAAGAACACAAACAAATAGGCCCTTACCAAACGGATTTCTATTTTTTTTTTTTTGTTGGGGAACAAAGGAACAAAATTGGGAGAAATAGAAACGTTATCATGTAGACCCTAAATGGCTAGACCTCAACACCTTCTCCCATAAATTCTTGTTTAATGAGTCTTGGTTTAATAGGTTAGTGAAACTTAATCTCATGAGCTATGTGAATTGGGCCAGGAACTACAAAAGCCCACTCTTTGTTTCTTTTCTTTATTTTTTTGTACTTTTACAAAAACAAACACTTGAATTTTTTATAAAAATTCAAGCACCAACATGAAACTCTGATTTTCATGTAACTTCTACTCAGAATCCTTGCCTAGAGTGACAAATGAATGGTCGGTGATGGCTTAGGATGATAAAGGATTGCCGATTTTTGTTGGAAAAATGAGAGAAGATCGAGTGAGTTTTTTGTGTTCTCTTCACACGGGCGTGAATTGTGTGTGTACAGTAGGGGTGATCGGATCCAAGGTAGGTAGGGTCTAGACTTGGACCTTGTACCCGACTCTATTATGACCGGTTTCTCTTTTCTAGACGCTATACCTGACCCTATTTGTATTGGATCCTGTACCCGACCCACCCTAGTTTTTCCAATCCGGTTCCAGAGTCAACCTTATTTCCACTGGAACCTGTTTTGTAATTTCCCGATATCCTATACAACTTCGAATTTTATATTAATACACGAGAAAATAACATAATCTTCCTAATTTGTATTGAAACATTAAGCACTTGTAATAAATAAAATTGATGAGTTGGCATGTAGAGAATGGTGAGGATTTGGGCCAATTAAAGGACGCTAAGTGGCATAGAAATTACGGTTTTGGGGGGCCGCGGGGGAGGGGGAGCTTGTCTTTGGGCGCCGATTATGAGCTTGGTTGGCCGGGCCCAGGTTCTCATGGACGTCCCTTAAGTTCAATAATTGCCTTGCGTGGTTAGTAGGTTGTGAAATTATATTAAATGGGCCCCGTCTGAATACAAAAAGTCCAAGTTAACTTTCCCGTCAAAGTCAATCAGTGATTTTCAACGATGGTCTCAAAGTTCATGGGCTCCCGAAAATCGGGCTTAAGGTCTTTAAACTTTATTGTCCCTAGATCAAATGTGCAGAATTGTAGAAAATAATGACAAGACGATGAAACGATGGTGTTTTCTATCAAAGATCAAATTTCTCGGTTTAATCGAAAAAAGTCAACTTTTGACCTATGCATGAAAATTTGAAATTTGAGATCCTAAATCTATATGCAGAGATGGAAGGGCAATCCATATGCAGTGCTACAATATCTCTGTAAATATAAAGGTTGATTTTCTTGGTCTAACTTAAAAAGTCAATCAAAAAGTCAACTTTTCAATTTATTGGCAAATGATTTAACAAAATGCGATTTAAATCCTAACGAAATATGTAGATAGGATGATAAAAGAAATAGGGTTATTTAGGCCTTTATTTTGTGATGCAACTATTACCAAGATGAGGAACATTGGTTCATTTCTTTTATCTCAAACACGTGAAATTTTATAATTTACTCGACTTGAGCGTTTCTATAGATAATATGAAGTATATTGCAAAATTAACCCAAACTGCAGTTACATAACATACCAAGACAGGGAGCTATAAGATATTCGATAAAACCGATTTAGACAAGAAAACATTTGATTAGATAATCATTTCTGAAATGACAAGGGATATTCAATTCTGTAGCCAAAAAACAGGCGAATCCCCTTGCTTACCGTTTTGAGCGTTTTGTTTCCATTTCGTTCGATCCAGTCAAGTGATCAACCCCCATACTAGGGCAAGGCAATTAAGAACGTTGATTGAGAATTCTGAATATAATGCCTATAGTGGGGCAAGTTGGTACTGAGGACTTTCATGGACAGCTATTACTTGGGAAAAGCCCAAAAGAAAAAGAAAAAGAAAAACAAGAAATGGCCCGGCGTGAAAAAAGCAAATGCCATTCCAAAGCAAAGGCAAGTGGGGGAGGCACCAAAACCAGGATGATAAGTGAAATAAGCAAAGCAAGGAATGATCAGCAAATGACACCAAGTTATGAAATTGATGCGATATGATCAAGGCACCAAGACAAGCGAAAAGAAACACCTTTTGTTAACACAAAGAATGCCAGAGCCATCACTTAACTTTATTAACGCGCAACACGGTTGCATAAGTTTTGTGCTTTCGATCCTTCCCCCAAGGATCAACCTTTCAACTTTATACTTAGCCAAATGAAAATCGCGTCTTCAGAGGAAGTCTGCTCGAACAGAAATATTTACCTCGATCGAAAAAAATTTCACATCTAAATCGATGATTTTCCCTAAGGAGATGTACATCACCAAAAAAATCGTTATAGAACACACTGGCGTGTGTGATTCTTGTGCCTTCCGATCCCCAAACAGAACGTATCCTCTTTTCCATTTTGACAACAATGGCCCAACAAACATAACAAGTTTACTGTTAAGACAAGACCTTTGGAATAATCAGCAAGCACACAATCGTGAAAGGTTTCCCGCCTAAGGAATAGGCCGATGACGAGCATTTCAACAATTTGAGTGGCAAATTTGTTGAACGACTTATCTTGAATCACAAGAATAAACTATGTGGATTGCTGAGCATATTTTAGGACACATGAATAATTTGATCGCTAATGAAGCGATCCTTCACTTATTACATATTTGATCGATTGACTATCAACTAGACTTAAAAGAGGAAATGATTTACGCATAGATTGCATATCTTATTAGTGTTGATTTAATCACCGAATGATATGCTAATATATGCGTAGGTTCGATGTCAGATTAATGTTTGAGGTGATAATTGAGTGATGTATGCGTCTTCCAACCCAAAGACATGACCCCTATTATCTGTGTTTGTGTTCCCGAGAAAGATAGGTCAAAAGTATACCAGAAGACCAAAGCTTTGGACCGAGCCTGACGGCTAGGCGCTCGCCTGGAATGAGTTGGGTGCCCGGCAAATGACCCGAGACTAGAGCTCTCCAGGCTCCTACTCGAGAACCGGCCCAAAAGTGGCCGGGCAACCATCACCTTGCCTGGCTTACGGCCCAGGAGCCTGGGCTTTCACGATCGGCTGCTCGGGCCGCTTCAGACGCTCTCCCAACGCATCCTTGGATCTATTCCTCATCCCTAGATATGATCCGACTCCGATTGTGGAAAGAAATCAAGCCACAGAACAACCACCAACGACCCATAACCTGGAAAATGAGTCTAAGGAGGTCATTCGTAATCAAGTCCTGGATCCGATGATCATAAAGTTACTCAATAGATTAGTATCCTAGGTCTAGGTAAGAATATCTCTCCTACATTAAGACCTTGAACTTATCAAGTTCCTAATCGACTTTGGAATAGGCTGATGTTGACTCCGAATATAGAGGACCCATGGAACTTACTCTTTGGATTTCGGAGAGCCCCAATAGGTTTGGACCCAATTCTACCAAAAAGAGAGCACATTCCCAGATATTACGAATCCAATGACAAACCTATGAAATTGTTCTCCCACGTTCAATTTGGTGCACCCTTTTTTTCCCAAAAGAATCTTCAAATTAAATTTCTTTCTAAGAGATTTGTCCGGATTCTTACTCGAATCTAATGCAAAAAGTCTTGATAAGTTGACATCCACCAAAACACTCGCTGGTTTGAGTAAACTGTCCAATGAACTTAATCTCGTATGATAATTTTAGTACAAAAGATCCACTGAACGACTTAGCTTTTAACCTCTTGTGTCAACTATGCGCATATTAATATAAATGCACTTTCCAATCGAATTCCAAGGTGGACTTACTCTAGTGGTCAAGAAATTAAAATTGCCATGGAATAAGACTCGTAAACTTTCATAGAAATCAAATCCAAGAGTTGCAATTCAAATTGTCATTGCAGAATCCAGAGCAAAAGGTTCTACTCTTCCTCATCATTTCACTCGGAGAATCAGCCGACCTCTCCTTTATATCATATATGCTTTTGTCAAGAATGAAAATTCCTCAAGTGGGTTTACAACAAAAATACAAAAAGAAAGTTTTTATTTTGGACAACGAATACCCAAATGTCAGGTGTCCATCTTCGCCTCACATCTCCCTCCCATAAGGAATAAAGTTAAGGTACGTCTCTTAAAGAATCACCACAAACGAATGCCTATAAAAGAAGAAACTTGGGAACGAAACTATCATATTTCTGATTGACTTAAGTTTTCCTAACTTGCTTGACATTCTTCATACCTTCTCCCTGAAAATGTCAAGATTCGGTCTTAATCTCCAATACTCTCTATCAAAAATACCATCGTTCAAGCTGTTGGTAATATGCTTTCGATCCTTCCCCCAAGGATCAACCTTTCAACTTTATACTTAGCCAGATGAAAATCGCGTCTTCGGAGGAAGTCTGCTCCAACAGGAATATTTACCTCAATCGAAAAAAATTTCACATCTAAATCGATGATTTGCCCTAAGGAGATGTACATCACCAAAAAAATCGTTATAGAACACACTGGCGTGTGTGATTCTTGTGCCTTCTGATCCCCAAACAGAACGTATCCTCTTTTCCATTTTGACAACAATGGCCCAACAAACATAACAAGTTTACTGTTAAGACAAGACCTTTGGAATAATCAGCAAGCACACAATCGTGAAAGGTTTCCCACCTAAGGAATAGGCCGATGACGAGCGTTTCAACAATTTGAGTGGCAAATTTGTTGAACGACTTATCTTGAGTCACAAGAATAAACTATATGGACTGCTGAGCATATTTTAGGACACATGAATAACTTGATCGCTAACGAAGCGATCCTTCACTTATTACATATTTGATCGAATGACTATCAACTAGACTTAAAAGAGGAAATGATTTACACATAGATTGCATATCTTATTAGTGTTGATTTAATCACCGAATGATATGCTAATATATGCGTAGGTTGGATGTCAGATTAATGTTTGAGTTGATAATTGAGTGATGTATGCGTCTTCTAACCCCAAGACATGACCCCTCTTATCTGTGTTTGTGTTCCCGAGAAAGATAGGTCAAAAGTAGACCAGAAGACCAAAGCTTTGGACCGAGCCTGACGGCTAGGCGCTCGCCTGGAATGAGTTGGGTGCCCGGCAAATGACCCGAGACTAGAGCTCTCCAGGCTCCTGCCCGAGAACCGGCCCAAAAGCGGCCGGGCAACCATCACCTTGCCTGGCTTACGGCCCAGGAGCCTGGGCTTTCTACGAGATTTGTCTGGATTCTTACTCGAATCTAATGCAAAATGTCTTGATTCGTTGACTTTCACCAAAACACTCGCTGGTTTGAGTAAACTGTCCAATGAACTTAACCTCGTATGATAAGTTTAGTACAAAAGATCCACTGAATGGCTTAACTTTTAACCTCTTGTGTCAACTATGCGCATATTAATATAAATGCACTTTCCAATCGAATTCCAAGGTGGACTTACTCTAGTGGTCGAGAAATTAAAATTGCCATGGAATAAAGACTTGTAAACTTTCATTGGAATCGAATCCAAGTGTTGCAATTCAAATTGTCATTGCAGAATCCAGAGCAAAGGTTCTACTTTTCCTCATCATTTCACTCGGAGAATCAGCCGACCTCTCCTTTATATCATATTTGCTTTTGTCAAGAATGAAAATTCCTCAAGTGGGTTTACAACAAAAATACAAAAAGAAAGTTTTTATTTTGGACAACGAATACCCAAATGTCAGGTGTCCATCTTTGTCTCACATCTCCCTCCCATAAGGAATAAAGTTAAGGCACGTCTCTTAAAGAATCACCACAAACGTATGCCTATAAAAGAAGAAACTTGGGAACGAAACCATCATATTTCTGATTGACTTAGGTTTTCCTAACTTGCTCGACATTTTTCATACCTACTCCCTGAAAATGTCAAGATTCCGTCTTAATCTCCAATACTCTCTATCAAAAATACCATCGTTCAAGCTAGGCAAACGGAGCCTATCCAAGGACACTAGCCAGAGACCTGCCGCTGCGCCGAGAATTTATCGACCTACCACTGAGGAAATAAGACGGGTGTTTGATAAGTACGATGCCAACGGAGACGGGAAGATCACGAAGGAGGAGTACAAGCTGGCGATAGGGGCCCTGGGCCAGGGAATCAGCGATCACGAAGCGACCGAGGCGTTCTCGGTGATGGATGCCGACAAGGACGGGTTTGTGGACTTCAAGGAGTTTCTGGAGGTGCACCACGGCCCGGGGGGCGGGATAAAGAGCTGCGACATCGAGGGAACATTCCGATTGTTTGACCTGGACGGGGACGGGCAAATCAGTGCGGAGGAGCTGTGGGAGGTGATGACGAGCGTGGGCCTGGAGGATTGCAGGAGGATGGTCCGTGCGGTGGACACCGACGGCGACGGCAGCGTCAACATGGACGAGTTCACGAACATGATGACTCGTACCATGAAGCAGTGCTAGCTAAACCGCTGAGCGGTCAAGGTTTTATAGTTTTATTTTTCAAATGGAACAGGTACTGATCGTAAGCGGGACAAACAAAGGATAATAAGTCTGTTAACTTATAACCGCATCGTGGTTAATTTGGTGACATATTAGGTTCATGTGCTTTTGTTGTTTGGATTCCAGATGGTACTTTTATTAGGCGGTCAGTAATCGCAATTCGAATCATTGTATCGCATGATTTTAAGAGCAAAAAGCACATAAGCGTCATGCTCAATTGCTGAAAAGTCATTTTCTATATGGATAAATCTGATGAATGGCAAGTTAATTTCAAACTCATTAATTTAGAGAATTGGCTCTCTTTTCTTTTTTTGATAACAAGGCCAAGGGAGCAAACCACACTTGGTGTTCTCATAGGGTTTTGCACTCACAACGGAGTCTTATGCACTCATGATAACTTGAGATTGGTAATGTGAGATTTTGTGAAATTATAGCCGATTGTCTTTAAAGTTTAAGATATTAGATGAAAGCATGATATATTATTTAATATTTTAATACTTTCCATCACACTTAGTTTAGTCTTTTACCTAGTATTAAATGTGAAAATTTGAATAGGAAAGCAAAAACCTCAAGCTCTTATATTATGTGAGATTTTATGAAATCAAAGTCGATTATTTTAAATAGTTTTAAGTTATTAGATGAAATCGTCATTTATTATTTAATGTTCTAATAGGTAAGTCGGTGATCCCATCCTCCCATGATGATAGAGGCTGGATGGATGGCTCCGTTCGGATTGTTGGCAGGTGTGTTTCGGCCATGCTTTTTGTGTTGGAGGTTGCGGGCTGTGAAGACTAAAGCTACATAAATCAGCCCAGAGCCCACGTATGCATCAGGGAAACTCAATAAATAGACGTCTTACATGTGAAAGTGAGGATGCGGATCATCGACAATATGACAGGACTCAAGAATACAACAAAATTGACCTTAAACGTTAAACAATTCATATGAACAATTGATACATTGTAAATCGATTCTTTTTTTACTAGTTGCTTCACAAATATCCTAAGGAACAAACTCCTAATTAAATATATGTAGAAATAGGATAATAGATCAAACCATAACGGAAAAAAAAAAAAAAAACTTTTGAGATTCCAGCTCCACATATGAGTGCGGAGGGGGTTGTGGCTGTTCCTTCTCTCATGCGTTCTCTACTTTATCAAGCCAACTTATACTTTTCTTGCACAACGCTTACCCTCTCTTACTGTATATCTCGAAACAAGAACCTCTACAGTGATTAAGCATTTGACTGAGATAATTTTATAATTTTTAATATACCAATTGTTTGGGAAAATTGTCGGAAAAGTTTTAAACATTTTGTATTTATATCAATTTAATCCTAAATCTTTTATTGGTACCAATTCAGTTCTAAATCTCTTAACTTGGTGCTAATTTAGTTAAAAACATTTTATTGGTATCAATTTAGTCCTAAAACTTTTGACTTGGTATCAATTTAGTTATAAATTTTTTGATCTAATGCTAATTTAGTCATTCCAACTAATTTTGGGCGAAGTTTCCTAGCCGGCAATCAGTTGGAAGAAAAAGGAGGCGAAAAATAAGAAAAAGAAAAAGAAAAGAAAAGAAATGAATTAATAAATAATTGAAAAAAATATTAAAGTATTATTAAAAATTGTCAATGTTAGCACCGGCTATGCCACATGAGCCGACCAACGTCTACATCATCAATATCAGGCAAAAATTAGCCAGAAGGGTTGAATTAGCACTAAATCAAAAGGTTGAGGACTAAATGGACACAAGATCAAAAGTTCTAGAACTAAATTGATACCAATAAAAAGTTTAGAACTAAATTTGCACCAAATAAAAATGTTTACAACTGAATTAGCACTAATAAAAGATTTTGGAATAAATTAACACAAATACAAAAGGTTTATAACTCTTCTGACACTTTTTCTCTAATCACTATTTTGAAAATTGAATCATTCCATATTAAGTATACATAGTAAAGCTTCTGAAAGCAATAATTGACACGACCTCCTATTCATGGTTTAGTTTTAATGCTAGAAATCAAATTTTCATGAGAGAGGATGCGTCAAGCATCTTTCTGTGGAAAACATTAATTGACAGTAGTGTCGCCATTGAGACATCTCTCATTCTTTAATCTCTTTCTCCGACTGTGCTCGGAGGCGGCGCAATCCGGTTAGACTGGTCAAGCTCTTCCTTAGTCAGCTTTCGTCTTTATTGGGGGCTAATTCGCCACATGTCTCAACCCCATTTGCCCAATGACAATGAAAAAATATTTCAACCCATGTGATTGACAACCCTAATTCACGTGGCGGAAAGCCACATTTCTACTTAATCTACTCCCCGGCCATGTTGCTTTCGGTCACTCGATCAAGCCACTCCTTTTGTCCTGCCTTGATCGTGGGGACTTTCTTTAATTGGGGGATCAAAAAGTGAGTGCCTTGGCCAGTTCATTCTCTGCATCTTAAGCAAGAAGCGGGTGGTGCACGAGAGTCTCGCTTCCTTCATTGGATTCGCCTGAAAAATCGCTATATCGATTATGAAACTTTAATGTTGACTAGCATGTGTAAGTTGTATTATAATATCCCCTATGAGAGATTTGATGTAGTTTGCAGTTAATATTCCCATTGGTCTCTAATTTATTGGTTTAAGAAGTTTTCTAGTGTCTGTGAGCTTAACTAGATATGTCAATGAGTTTTCAGTAATTCCCAGATAAAAAAGTATTGAGCTTCTATTGAATGTCTAAGTAAGTGACAAAGCCATGCAATAGTTATAAGTGAGACCCTCCAATGTGTATTGGCTTTGGCGAATAAATTGAGTTTTTGCTGTCCATCCGAGTATCTAGCACTAAGTGATTATCAATACTAAGAAAATTTTCAATGCATTGAGAAATTACTCTCACTTATATCATTCCATGTTTTTCAACATGAAACTATATAGGTGAATCCTTTCACTCTCTACGTATTGAGAAATTACTCACTTAGACCATTCCATGTTTTTCAGTACGAAACTATATAGGTGAATCCTCTCTCGTGTGAGGGTGCGCATGTCAAAGTGTGTGAAGTTGCAATCTAATATGATGACACTATATTGGTCATTGCCTTTGGCTAGTGACCTCCTCCGCATAAGCGACACGTTAGGTCACAAACCTCTAGTGTTGTTGATGGAAAATCTCTCTCTCTCTCTCTCCCCCACCAACGCCGACGAAATTGGTGGTGGTCCTATTGCAAGGAAAATCTCTCTCTCTCTCTCTCTCTCTCCCCCCCCACCAACACCGACGAAATTGGTGGTGGTCCTATTGCAAATAGATATTTGGGATTCAATTTTGTGTGTGATTTTTCTTAGAGTGCGAGATTATATAATGTAGTGTGGTAGAATTCTTAACTCATCATTAGGAAAAAGGACGCCAAAAGTGTCATAGCTTTTATATGTTATTCATTGAGTTCTTTTTTCTTTTTTTTTTCAATCAAGAATGTCACAATTTATGTATGTCGCTCACTTAAGAACCATGACTTCTTAATCCGTCACTTGAGTGCCATGAGTTTTTTAAAACGTTTACCATGAGTGCTAACGTTACGTCAGATTTTTGACACTTTGGTGAAATTTTTTAAAAAGTTATAACACTCAACTAATCAATCGAAAGCTATAGGACTCAAACAAACTATTTTTTTGAAGTCATGGTAGTAAAGTGGCCGAAAAAAATGTTATGGCATTTAAGTAAGCACCATACAAAAGTTATAATACTTGTGATTGTTGAGAAAACCTTTTAATAAATTCTGAATTTGACGAACCTTCCTTGGTTATCTTGAATCTGATAAATGCATAGAAGTATCTTCTTTCGAGAATTACTCATGAAGAGAAGTTTATTCAAATTCAATATATTGTTGTTTGAATATCGCGGCCATGAAGAGAAGTCTAAATCTTCAAGATATTCAGACTCTATCTAATGTTGCTCAAATGCCGTGGCGGAAGATAATTACGTTGGATATCATCTTGCAATAACATGGACATCAACAATATGGATATCGACAATGCTTGTCTATGGAGATCGTCAAAATCGTCAAATATCTTAAGAGTCTACTAGAACTGGACAATATAAGAATCTAAAATTTACATGATATGTATGTATGTGTGTGTATATATGTGTATTCATACGCAGGCCTTATTGATTTTAATTACACAGCTAGTAACTTGGCTATGATTTCTATATAAAATGCAACAATTAATCTTAAATCTTAAGAATAGTTTTGCTTTGAAATTTTGTAAGCCAATTGGCTTTGTAAAAAGAAGATATCGAACTTCTAAGCAAGACATCCATATTAATTGACAATCATTACGAAGACAAGTTGCTTTCCTGAATTGAAGAACTCTACTTATGGAAACTAGAAATTTGCTTGTATGTTAGATCAAATTAATGGGGGTTTAAATCTTATCTCTCAATGGCTACTCAAACTTCTTTACGGATTTCGTCCAGTGCATTAATTGGAGAATTATCTCCGAAGATTGTCTAACGTGTGGAATGGAAGTGAAGGAGTATAAAAGGAGAACAAGGTGCCGAAGAGCAAAGTGAGGTCCAGAATTATTCCAAAATGCAAGAGAACTCGACCTTTATGCTTTTTTTTGTAGCTACAAAAATTATAATCCTTGAGAGGCATTGAAAAGAGATTGACCAAGATAGAAAGGCCTATCATTTACTTGAAGACTATCACTCACTTGTGTAACCTCTTATTGAATGACTAGTGAAATCCAGTTAAAAGCCTATCAGTGTGAGAAACTGTTAGCTTACTCTACAACAGAGCCACTATGAGTTTTATGTGCAATTTTCTCTATTTCTAATCTCTTGTTTGCTATTTTCGATAGACTTTTTCATACTAGTGATCATTATGTCACTATCAATATTTAGACTTTGACTCTTGTGCACCAGTGATCGTTAGTATTCACACTCAGATTTCACTTGAGTCTGACAATTCTCATCTTGATTGTTTTTATTTCCACTTTAGACCGTCAATTACTTTTAAAAATTATCTATTTACCTCCTTCTAGGTGATACTGCTAGCTCCAATAGTGATGTCCTTATCCCCCTCTTTATTATTTAATTGTTGATGTATCAACAATTTCGATTGATAAATAGATATATCAATTCACCGTTCAAATTTCAAATGGAGAGAGACTCGATCTTGTTTTGGGTGTATTCTCACAATTCACACCAATGATAGATTTTCACTCGTGATGACTACCCTCACCTAAAGAGAGCTATTCATGATATCAAGCACGTTTGAATTTACTTTTACCTTTCTACTTTTTGCTTAATCTATATCGTATGGTGCACTCCTTTCGATTTTTTTAATCTTAAACGTCATCAGCTCCCGACATAAACGGCGAGTTCTGCAGTGGTACGTAAATGGTATCATCGGGCACGGTGGCGTGCTACCATGACATAATCGAAAATCGTTTATAGAGTCGATTGAAATCCCAATTTCTAAGATATTACCAGCATCTCCCACGTCTAGCTTAATACAGATGCACCAAAATATCAATTCCACAAGCCAATTGGATCTAGAAGATTTATACAAGGGGAACTTCTACATTTTTGTGCCCCAATGGACGACAAAGTTATTGTGGGTGTCATAAGCCATCCGATCTGAATGTCAGCCATTTGATGCGATTCATGTACTAAACTGAATCTGGAACATTAAATATGATAGGCTTGATATCAGTCTTTCGTGAGTTTCACCATATTCAACAATTCAAATTTAATTTAATATATTTAAGTTCAATGAAATAACTTTTCCTAATGAACACATCCATATGTATACTCATCTAAAACAACAAACGTATAAAAAGAAAAAGAAAATTGGATGCAAAGGATAATCCTCAAGGGAGCACAGTTAATTGGGCATGCAAAGTGCTTTGCATCAGGATTGCCTACAAAAGCCAAATGTCCGAATTTAATCGGTTTATGCGGCTTATAGGATGTTTCACGCTCCAGATAATAAGGTCTCAATGCATACCTCGGTGTATTATAAAACAAAAAAGAAAATAATAGTAAATAAGGAACAAAACCTGAAGATTTTAAGGGAATTATTAAGGCAGAGGCAAAAAGAAAAGAGAGAGAGAGATGCATGTGGGATAGCCATGGGCTTTCCCCTTGCTATGAACATGGAAGAGAAAACCATGTGGGGTAGAGCATGAGGTAGTGTTAGGAAAAGGGAATCTCATTGTCTCCTTGGAAAAGAATACATTTCATGGATGTATGTGACGGCAACCACCACGTTCGATGTGGAAAAACATGTTGTGCGAAGTGAGCTCGATCCATTAAGTTCAGTTCTCTGCGCTAATTGATCATGGATTAGTTTGACTGGCACTTTGACTTGGAACGTAATCAGGAGTCAATGAGCTGGCTGTGGCCATAGATCGGAGGAACACGTGGTTTCCAAGTTTGCTTTCGGGAACTTTTGTTGCCCCTCGAAGTAACATGCTCTTGTTTCGTTGGACATTGTGTGGAAGTAGTGGAAGGTCACTCTAGGGTTAGAGCATGTGTGATTATTCAAATTGGAGCGACCATTATTATGTTAGTTCGAGTATGCTTAACAAAGGTACTACGTTCCAAGGGGTTTATTTTGGAAAAGAAAAGGAGCTCTCTTTCTAATTATGAGAAGAATTTGGTGAAAGAGTGCCTCAAAGACACTGATTAAATAACTAACTAAAGGAGCTTTGCAATTTATAATGCATTTGTTGTCATATTTGACCTCGTGTTTTGCACAATGAATATTTTGAGCTTTAGGGTCCGTTTGTTTCGCGGAAAACAACTTTCGGGAAAATATTTTCCAGAATTTTCGGTGTTCGGATGGTGAAAAATAGATGGTCAAAGAAAATATTTTCCATTTGGAAAATCTTCTCATAAGATTGTGGAAAATGATTTCCTCTTTTCAAAAGAGGAAATCATTTTCCCGTCTTTACGCACACGTTCTCGTGCTGCTTCTTTCCTTATGCCCTCTTTCTCGCGAAACCTAGGGTTTCTAATCTCATCTCCTCCTCCTTCGACACCGATGATCGGTAGCGGCAGAGCATCCCCTCATTCAACTGTGCTGGATCTCTACCCTCATGAAGCCCTGGGTTTCTGATCTCGTCCTCCTCCTCCTTCGATGTGGATGATTAGCAGTGGCGGAGCGTCCCCTCATCCAACGGTTCTTGATCTCCGTGACGTGCCCTGCTTCCTTTTCACTCCTGGTCGTGGGCTATGGCTGGAAGCCAGCTCGAGCCTTGCCCCAGGCCGGCGAGGCTCCGCTTAGCCTAATTTGGTGAAGTCGAGCTTGGGCCTCGCCAGATCGGGCGACACAGAGTTCTCGCCAACCTAGGGCAGAGCTTGGGCCTCACTAGATCCAGTGAGCTGGGCGGGGCTCGAGCTCCCGATCCAGGTGAGCCTGAGCTCTGCTGCCAGATCCAGCGAGCTCGCGGCTCGCCAAAGCCCGACAAACCTCTGGCGAGCTCGAGCGAGATTGGCCAAGCCTCAAGCTTACCGGATCTAGCGACCGAGTCTTGGTTGGTCACTTGGCAGCTGGCCATCGTTAGGCATGCGGCGACAGAGGAAGGAGGAGGAAGAAGGAGGAGGAAGGAGGAAGGAAAAAAAAAAGGAAAAAAAAATCTATTTTTTTAATACAAATAATTAAAAATTCACTTTAAAAAATATATAAATAATAAAAATAATTTTTTGGTCAATTAAAAATATTAAAATTCAATATTTGATAAATTTTCTCAAACAATTAAATTAGCTAACAAACGATGGAAAATATTTTCCACTCAAAATTTAGGTTTCGGCCGAATCTTTGGAAAATAGAGTCATTTTTCTGAAAAATGACTTCTAAAAAAAAAAAATGTTTTCCGGAAATATGATATTTTTCACCACCCTTAAATTAGTTCAAATTAAGAAGTACTCCATGGTACTTTTTAATAGGACTCCGAAGAGAAGCAGAATATGATTGTGATTTATGAGAGTGAGATAATCCCGAGATATATATGGATCTTTCCACGCAAAGAACTTATAAAGTATAGATCTTTTGCTAGGCTTAATCTGAGTTTGACTTAATTACGAGGTGAGTAGTCTTGTAATATGGTCATTTGATGTAATGTGTGACAAGAGAGTCTATTTGCCACTGGTATCTGGATTTATTCGTCCTCTAGCTCTTTATCATAACTAAGGGAAAATATGACCCTACCCCCATTCGATTTTACCGTTAAAAGGGAATTTTACCTCCTTAAATAAATTTACAATCAGTCAAATATTGTAAATTCTGTTTTTTTTCATAAGTTTTTTGTAAACTGCATCATATTAGAGCATAGCCAAAAGAAATAACATGGCTAGAATATCGTAACAAATACGTCCAACACCTCATCCTCTATTTAATTAGATATAAATAGGCACTCCCACTTCATTGCAACTTTGAAACACTGTCCACCATTAATAGGCAAAGAAACAATCCCATTCTCTCCATTTCTCTCACACATCCTTCCTCCTATCCACCCTCATTACCCATCCGAGACCACCTCGAGAAAGAAAATCACAATCCAATGGCATGCATAGACACGTACAATTCCGACCAGCCTCAGTACAAGGGCGTACCGATGAGCCCGAGGATCTCCTTCTCCAACGACTTCGTCGACCCGAACTATTCGACGAAGCAAGATGCAACGAGGGGTCCCAGATCAGAAGCTGCAGCAGCCGCATCCGCAGACTTTGAGTTCTTCTCACAGTCGTCGTCATCGTCGGTTGCGAGCTTCTCCATGATGAGCGCGGACGAGCTCTTCTTCAAGGGAAGGCTGTTGCCTCTTAAGGACGCGATATTCCCAAAGATGACTCTGAGAGATGAGCTTCTGATGAATGAGGATGAAGATGATGATGGCGTGTTTGTGAAACCCCCAAAGGGGGCAAGCGCTAGGTGGAGGGGGATCCTGGGCCTGAAGAAGACGAGCCACACTGCGTCCAAGAGATCAGTCGAGACGATCGGCGATGAGAAATTTGTTGAGTTTGAATTCAACAGTGACAAGTGTGATCTGGCCTCAGATGATCAGAAGATTATCACTCCTGGCAAGGCATCACCGGTGAGTACAATTTTCTGGGTAAAATAACGAAAAATATTTATTAGAAGTTTTACATGTGAAATTTATGATATAAGTCTTGTTACGTCGAGAACCCGTGGATCTTGTTAACCAGCATATTGCGACTCTTGGTCGAGCCCTCTTGAAAACAGACTAATCACCGATCGAGAGTCATGTCTAATTAATGGTCTTGTGAACTCGATGCAGGGAGCGATGAATCATGGAGGCTCGGGCCGCAGAGACACTAAGATGGTATTATAGGAGATTCAGCTGGTGTGGTTGGGTTGCCTTGTGTTTCGGTGGTGTGATTCACTGCTCGTTCTGAAGTTAGTGTAAGTCACGTTTGGACAAGATTGGAGATGTCAATGTTTGGATCATCCCTGTCGCATTAGCACTTTGAGGGGGTCTTTTCTTTTCTTTCTTTTTTCTCCTTTTGTATGGGGGGCTTTTAATTTTTCCTCTTCGAATTGAGTGGAGATGTGCCAATGTAAATTATCTCTTTATTTTGTCAATGAATGTGCAAATCTGATTACCGTGAAAAGCACAGGCTATTAAAAATAGAAGGACTACCATTTGGTTCCGTTTCTGATTAGAGGAAAGATTTTCGAATTACCAAAAAATCAACATCTTGCATTGTACATTTCGCATATAGGGAATGTACATTTCTATAAAACCCAACAAGCTGGGACTTGCCAAGGATGGAGGAAAATATGGCACAAAAAGATAAATATGTAAAGAAAGTAGCGAGAAAAAACACAAGATGGAGTAAAAAATGAGAAAGAAAAATGAGAGAGTGGAATAAATATTCACCATTGATTACTTTTGGAATTAAGATATCGGAAATGGGATTAAGTACAATGAAATAGATTTCATTTCCTATGCCCCAGTAAATGTAAATAATTTCATATCTAATAATCCATCTAAGTGTTGACTCGCATTCTATTTTTTCTGTTGATATTCCAAATCTCTGATATTCACCGGTCATCGTAAAAAGAAACCAAAAGATATATATATATGAACGTTGGGATAGATCTACCTAAGTAGCTGTCTTGGGGGGTCGGGGAAGATCATGGACATGAAGTAAAATCCATATGAAAAATAAAAAGAAAATGAAAAAAAAATCCTTTGCGTTGTGTTAATGATACCAAGTTGCAGATCAAGAGGATCAATTTCAAATCCGGTTTCTGATCCAGTGAAGGAATTGAAATTCGATATGACAGCTGAGCCACGAAGCTTGCTTAGTTTAGAAACCAGAGGAGGAGGAGCACATGCTCTCTTTTATCTTATGGTCAAGTGCTTTGATGCCCCCGACTCCAAGTCTACTCCAAATTAAAGAATCACCCTTGATCCTCCCCCGATTTCTGCCGTTTATTCCGTATCAGTTTGTCATGAAGCAATCATACAAGCTGTGTAATCATGTAGCCCTGCAATTTTGGATTCATCCGGAAAATTATATTGCGAACATCGCCAAAAAGAGAACACATGCGCAAGTTATTCTATTTGTATTTGAATGTTTTTGTCCCGTTGCGGGCTTATTTTTCCACACTGTTTATATGAATTATAAGTCTGTCGGTACGGGGAGTAATGATATAGACCGTCCTAAAATTTTTCTAATTATTCAGCATTGTCTTTGAATATATATATGTTAAATGCGGTCATTTGTTTTTTTGTTTTTGGTCTAGAATCAGCTCAATCAAGCCGTTTTCTTCCAAAAAAAAAAAACTAGCGGTATTTGCTGACGTGAGGGTTAACACTGTTACGTTGGTATTAAGGGTCCAAGTTGGCATCCATATTTTCCTCCAATTCAGGTTGGAATGGATAAATATCCTTCCAGCCCCTCATTGGTAGGTTTTTCTCAAAAAACTGACCTGTGAAAACATGCTGGTAAATACCAATGACTGGTGACTTCATATTTTATTTTTTTTGGAGTAAGTTAGCAAATTCGTAACCTTATTCGTAAGTAACGCAAATTCTTAACCTTATTCGTAAGTAACGCAAACAAAGATTGATAATGTTATATAATGGTTTTTAAATCTATGCCACTGGTAAGATAAAAAGTTGGTAAATGATAAAAGAAGTTCTTTTTTTTTGTGGCCAATTCAATCTTAAAATTTTTTGTTTATGTGTCAATTCAATCTATTTAGCAAATTTTGAATGGCCAACGCTAATGTGGTACTATTAGACATTGACTTTTTAAATTAATATTTAATAATTTTTTCTTTATTTTTTTCCCCTCCACTTAGGGCCATCGAGGGCTCGCATGCCCTTGCAAGTACTAGGCAAGGGCGTCACAACGTTCACCAATTGATTGTGATATCGGGGAATGCTAGGGTGATTCTAGGATTGTCACCTACAAATGTTGCCTGAACAGTCTGCACACTTAAAGTAATTATGTCCATAAATTGTCTATTGACACTAGCATTACTGCTCACTTGTTCTATTCCATCATATTCTATGATATGTTATTTATCTGTCCTGGATGATTCTATTGCAGGATCAATGAACTTGATGGCCTTCTTAAAGGAGTCATCTATCTTGTCCTGCCTGCTTTGGTTGTAATATGATTGGTTTTGAGTTTGGTCAGGACTGTTCTTGTTGGTGTTAGATATGGTTTTTTGGTGCGCTGGATCTTGTCTTTCGAGGCCTTTAGACGCGAGGATGAATCGAAGAAATTCCTCCACTGCGTTAAACTGAAACTTTTACTAGGAGCTTAATCTTGTCTGGAATTAGGAATTTCATGCTAATGCCAACTCTGATAAGGTACTCTTGGTTCTTTCCTTTCCTCTCATTTCTTTCGATATCCTAAGATGGTGTCGCGACCTAAAGGACGGACCTAAGGCCCATGATTAGGTGCGAGCTCTCCCAAGCCCATACTCTGGGTGACGTTGAGATATTCTTAAGAAATTTAGCACAAAATGAGTCGCCACTAGCCTATTAGGGTTGGCTAGAAACCAAGTGAGGCATGGAAGGATGCCACATTTCCTACACAACCAGAGAATCTAGGGTCGGGGACTTGATTACACTAATTGACCAATTAGTGCCCTTTCGGTACCTAATCTTGTTCATTTTAGCAAAATGATTTTTTTTGTCAGGCAATTTGGATTGATTTTACTCATCCACAAACATATTAAAGTGATCATACAAGTGTAATCTAAACACGTACTATTAAACATACTATATAACTACACACATACCATTAAACATAACAAGATATACAATCTAAACATACGATGTAATCAAAATAAATGCATAATTACACTTAAAACGACAACACCTAGCAATTCCTAACCAAACTCTATCATTTTTTAATTTTCGAATTTTTTAAATATTTTAAATATTTAAATTTTTTAAATTTTCTCAAAAAATTAAATTTTCAATTTTTTAAAATTTTCGATTTTTTTAAAGAATTTCCGAATTTTTAAAATTTTTCTTTTTAATTTTTTTTTACATTTTCTTATTTTCGAAATTGTTTTTTTTATAATAAATTTTGGGATCGAACCGGGTCGGATCTGGTCTAATCCGACCCGGTTCGGCCCAGTCAGCAGAGTCGGGTCCGGCTGGGAGACGGGCTGATTGGCCCACTCGGAAAAGAGCAAGGCTTCAATTAAATTCGAATCAGGCCCAACCTAGTCTAAATTTTTTGTTTTAAAACGAAGCCCACAAACCTTATGCACTAAAACGGCCCACAAACACGGCCCAAACTCCGGATTCGACCCAATCGGATCTAAAAGAAACGAAGCTTTCCTATTTTTCGTACATTTCTTTAATTTCTTTTTTCTATTTTATTATTTTTCTTTTACTCTACCCAGTAGGTCCGTCTCTCTCTAGTACGCTTACAACTTTTTCCAACGCACAGAATACTAAACTATTCAACTTCAAACGCCCCAACTTTCAACAACTCGTATACACACGAGAATAATATCCGCGTCGTCGACAATCCCCGATCACCATCACTGGACTAACTCCACCAAACCCTTCGAGCTAACATTTCGAACTGCCCAGCAAGCAAAAAATGGGCTGGAGAAGGAAAAGTATGGCTGTAAACCTGAGAAAACCACACTCCAAGGCTAACAAGTCGATTAATAACGTGACGACACGCAAATACATCTTTGGATTTGTCTAAACTAGCTCCCAAATCTCGTTAAACCTACCAAGCCCATTGCTCACAACTCACGGCCATTTCAAAGCCAACTTCTCTTCTCATGAACATATTTACACACACTTTTTCCAGTAAAAGGAGAACACCCATGGAATTACAAACCAACGCATTCGATTTTCAAACAGAAAAAATGCATGGCCATAAACTCACATCACAGGGAAACAAAGGTAGACTACATGAACTAAAGTCAAAAGTCATGACTTTTCTAAAAATTAGATGTTTTGATCTGAAAGACCCTCTTCGAACGAGGAGGCAGCTTCGCAGTCGACTAGAATGCACAGCACAAAGACAGGTTTACACAGTTTTCGTTCAAGCGTTTCATCGAGCACGTAGCAGGCAAGAAATGAGGAAAACGACGCTGGCCACTTCTTAGGACTCAGACTTAGACCTAGACCCGAGTGAACACATGGAAACGCTCAACATCAAACAAATTGACTCAGCCGGACACAATAAACTCAAGAATTAGAGAAAATTCGCTTGGCTATTCCATCACTAAAACAGGGCAGTGCCGAGAGAGTTCATGGGAATGAGTTTCAGTCATAAACCTCTACTCGACTCGAAGACGGCAGCGCGAAGGCCAGTTCGAGACAAATCGAACTTCAGTCGACCACCTCGCGATATCCCCGAGCCGAGATCCTCGGGAACGAACAATTTGGACAAAAAGGAAACTCACCGGAAAATGCCGAGATTTGGGAACGAAAAGTCTTGCTCTCAAGGGCGTCGGCTAGAAGTCAGCAATTGGCCTCGAGGAGGGGTGAGCAACACTCCACCCAAGCAGTTTCTAGCTTTCTCCCTAGTCGTCTCCTTCTCTCAAGCTCGCTCCCTCTGGTTTTTTTTTTCGTGTTGCTGTTTTCCTCTCGGTCTTATACTTCCATCTTTCCTTTTTCCGCAAGTATTCCGAGCGAAGACCTCCTGCCGTGCTGGCTGGTCGATCGGTCTGCTTCCCCGACCCGCGGATCGCGCCGAAAGCCCTGCCATGCCGATCCTCTGCCTTGCCTCCTCTTTTCTTCCCGTTTCTTTCCTTTTTGCTCTCTTTTTTTCTGCAGGAACTTGCGCGAAGACTACGACCGAACCAGTTGCCGGCCGGGTGCTCCCGACCTGCGGATCATGCCGC
Organism: Eucalyptus grandis; assembly: GCF_016545825.1. NCBI lineage: Eukaryota > Viridiplantae > Streptophyta > Magnoliopsida > Myrtales > Myrtaceae > Eucalyptus > Eucalyptus grandis. The sequence continues at coordinate 21,665,432 of NC_052620.1, forward strand.
TCCTGCCACACCGATCCTCTGCCGCCCCTGTTTTCGCTGCCCTCCTGCTGCTCTGTCTTCTGCAAGTCTTCGAGCGAAGACCAGCAGAAGAAAAGAAAAAGGGGCTGGGCCGGTCGGAAGGGAAAGGAGATTGGGCCAGGCCCAGTGCGAGGGGAAGAAAAGAGAGGGGCAGGTTGGGCCATGGTCGAATCCGGCCCGACCCGACCATTTTCGCTTCTTCTTTTTTTTTTTTTTTTTTAAATTTTAAACTCTTTTTTTAATAACCCTTTTTGTGACTAATTCCTAATCTTTAACACTACTTTAAATTAATTAATTTAGATGAAATTTAGGTGTCAACAGATGGGACATGGGATACGATAAAAGGAAGTTGTACTATGGTTCGAGATTTCATGCACTAGCCGACTTACTTGAAGGTGCTACATGAATCTGCGGCAACACATGAAGTGCAGACTTTTAGGTAGATTTACAGTGAATATTCATTTTGTGCTTTTTGTTGCTTTGTTTCTGAAAGATTGTCGGTTTTAATGTTCATTAATCATAGTAATATGTGCACCGAACATTAGCAATGAACGTTAAAATAAACTTCTTTTTCCTATAGTTCAATTTAACGATTTAAGTTGATGAAATACGGGGGCGATGATCCAGGCAGCTCAATGAACCACAGTGACATGTTTAGTTCATGATTATGGAAATAATTGAAGTCAGCAAAGTTGTAGGTTCACCGTGTTCCGCGTAGTCTGGAAGCAGTCATTAAGAAGCAACTAAATTTACCAACTTCTATCGTTCTCTCTCTCTTTTGGTTTTGTAGATTAGTGCAATTTGCCGGATGTATCCTGGCGGGACTGATGGAGCTACTCGTGCATGTCCCCCTCTACACCACTATTATGGTCATCAAGACTCCGTACAAGCTATTCAGGGGCTGATAGCGATTAATACACGATCTTATCAGTCTAAGAGGGCCCCTTTCTTGAAACTGCCTGCATTCCGATTGCCGGTTTGACAATTTTTATGTGGCCCATTGCCGCAGCTTCAAGCATTTTAGCAGCTGCACTTTTGAGCTGCTTTATAAGACTATATGGATCAGGCATAGTGTATCAAGTTTGCCCCCAAATTCACTGTTCATTTTCTTTTTCATCAGTACCATTTTTGTGAAATACTAGACTCCAACCCTGTGGAATTTTGTGGAGGCAGGAAAGATCTTTTTGGAGTGGCGTAGCTTATGTCATTGCGATGGTTGCTGAATTCGTTGAGTACACGAACCACTGTCTGTATCTTCAGGAGGGAACTATACTTCCAAAGTAAGTAAGTCGTGCCCTTCAGTCCTAATGTCGCTATGACTAGCACGAATGCAACGCTGTAGCAATTTCCTTGTCGACCACTTAATTTTGGAGGTTTTGACAAAACAAAAACGTTTCCCACAGCCAGGCCTTCGTACAGAAAGCAAAAGGCTTCTCAACCATCCGAGCTGTCGGTTGGAGGAAATCATGTAAATAGAGGCAAAACCACCTCTGCATCTGAAGACGCACCGTTGACTGCTTTTGCATAGCTTAGCTCAGTCAAGATCAGTGAGGGAGACAATACAAGAAATCCGGATGGTGCAGGTAAATTAGGTTCTTCGGGGTCCTATTAGTGGTGACCAGTAAGATGAATTTTATGCTCCGTTCGTTTCGCGGAAAATAACTTCCAGGAAAATATTTTCCATATTTTCCGGTGTTCGGGTGGGCGGAAAATCACGGTCAAGGAAAACATTTTCCGTTGACCGGAAAATTCCTTCTTTGCAGCTTGGAAAATAATATTTTCCGGTGTTCGGGTGGGCGGAAAATCACGGTCAAGGAAAACATTTTCCGTTGACCGGAAAATTCCTTCTTTGCAGCTTGGAAAATATTTTCCTCTTTTGAAAAGAGGAAGACATTTTCCAAGCCTCTCACCTCTTCTCTTCCTTCGTTCTCGTTCTCTCTCTCTCTCTCTTGCTCTCCCTGCTGCGAAGTCGGCTTTGACGACGTCCTTCTCCCGGACCAGCCTCCGCCCTCCCCGGCCGCTCCGCCCGCCCGCTCGCCCGCCGCGCGCCGCCACCGCCGCGCTCCGCTTCCCGGCGGCTCGAAGCCGCCGAGAGGATCGGCTCAAGAGGGAGCTCCGCGGCGGCGCCGGGAGGCTCGTGGGGAGCCCGCCGTCCAGGCCGCTCGTCGTGCGGTGGCGAGCCGTGAACTCGTCGGATCTGGCGGTGGAGCCCGCAACTCGCCGGATCTGGCGGCGGAGCTCGCGGCTCGCCGGATCCAGGCGAGCTCGAGCTCTGTCGCCAGATCCGACGAGCTCGGGTGAGATCGGCCGAGCCTCGAGCTCGTCGGATTTGGCCACCGGGTCTTGGTCGGCCGTTGGGCCCGGCCATCGTCGAGGCAAGAAGGAGGTGGCGGCGGCGGACGGAGGAGGAAGGAGGAGGAAGAAGGCGACGGTGGAGGAAGGAGGAGGAAGGAGGGAAGGAAAAGAAAAAATAAATAAAAAATAATAAAAATTTTGATTTTTAAAAATATAAATAAATAAAATAAATTTTGTGGTCAATTAAAAATATTAAATTTAATTTTTGATAATTTTTTCTAAACAATTTAAATGAGCTAACGAACGACGGAAAATATTTTCCACTCAAACTTTAGATTTTGGCCGAACACCGGAAAATAGAGTCATTTTTCAGGAAAATAACTTCCAGGAAAATGTTTTCCAGAAACATGATATTTTCCGCGAAACGAACGCAGCCTTAGATCATTATGAACTTGCTGAAAATCACTAGTCCACACAACTTTCCCACTTTCTGACAGCTTTTGGATGGAAATGATCGAGTCCCATGAAACGACAGGCAATAGAACTTTTGGATGCTAACGTAATGACACCCGACGATCTGTATGGATGGCTGAAAGCAAAGAACAGCGGTGAAGCTACTCATATAGGCTTTGGCCTGCCTTGTTTTTCACTCGTGCAGACCATCCTCCGCTCTATCCAAGCTGGTTTGGATGGCTTCCCGATGTTCGATGGCTTTGAACTGAACCAACTGAACAGACTGCAGGACAAAGTGTTAAGACTTGTTCTTTGGTCCTCTTCCGGTTCTGAATGAACAGACCAAGGTCATAAGATTGGAAAAGAGTGAGGTGAGATTTTGAGAGAAAGTAGTTCTTTTTGGAGCAATAAAGCGCTTATGGATAGGTGGAGGAATGGCGGAGTTGAGCCTCCGTATAGCAGAAGGTACTCCTTTAGTAAACCAGTATATTTCCTGCTAATAGTTTGAAGAACAATCGATGTTTCTTTAAATTTTTCAGTTGAGATATTATGCTCCCTGCATCTTCTTCGTCGTACACGTCGCTGACTGTCAACTGCATGAACTGTGAGTTCGATGTTATCTGACCAAATCCTCTATAAAGAACCAGAATTTCTCTGGGTGTCTTCTTATATCCCCTGAGGATTCCATATCTTGATTGTCAAAAAATAATGAAGATACTTCCGTTCCAAATCCAATGACATTGAAGTACATGCTTGGAGATTTAGTGGACTGATCAATCTTTCTCATGTAAATCTTTATTTAAGGATACGCATGATAAAATTTCTATTTGTCTGTTTCTTTATTTCTTAGTTTCCCATAACAAATTTGAAATAGAAATCCGTTTGGTAACACAATTTCTTTTTTCATTTCTAAAACAGATTTCTATTCTGGAAGTAGATTTGAAGTAGAAATTAGAAGATAGAATTTTTAGTTTTTCAATTTTTGGAACAAAAGTGAGAAATCAAAACTCTTTTCATCGTTTACTCCCGTTATTGTTCATCACTCACTTGCCGCCCATGGGATGTTGGATGCCCACCGCTTGTTGCCCGCCATTGGCTGCCCACAATCGGTCGTCGGACCCACCACCAATCGTCGGATGTCAGCCGCCCATAATCGACCGGCCGTCAACTGCCAAACATCGAACTTTAGCCACCCATCGCCGATCGTCAACCACTGACCTCTGGCTGCTGGCCGCCGGTTGTCGGCCGCTGACTGCCGGACACTTGCTATTGAAGCCGGATGTCAGATGCCGAACATTGCTAACCAGTTGCCCATCGTCAAACACCGAACTTCGGTTGCCCATTGCCGGTTGTTGGCTACTAGACACCCATCACCTACCACTGGTCATTGGCCACTCACCACTAGACGTCAGCTGCTGACCGCTGGACACTCGTTGTTGAACGTCGGACGCTGGCCATTGAACACTAGACCCTCGCCACTAAATGCTAGCCGCTTGCCACTGGACGTCGGATGCCCGTTGCCAACCGGCCGTTGCCGCCCCTAGAAATAAAAATGTTATTATGTTATCAAACGAATTTTTATTTTAAAAACAAAAATTTTGAATCGTTATCAAACACATTTTCTTGTTCAAAAACTTGTTCGAGTAATAGAAATTGATTTATATTCTAGAAATTTTATAATGTGCGCCCTAAATGACCACCTAAGGATAGTGCAGCGCTATCATATTCACTTTGCACCAAAAATCGTCGCATTTACAGTTGACCGTGGACTGACTTACCATATCGATGCTTGCGTTTTACACAAACTTTTGGCAGGATGATAGGTATCGTAAGAAGTAAATCGAAGTTACCAACCTACAGAAGGACATACCGTCACACGGTCAAGGCTACATTCTGCAGATAAGGAAGGTTCCAGTAGCGATATTTCAGCCGGATCCGGTGTCCGCCTTGAATTAAAGGTGCACCATTTTGATTTTTATTGAAGATAGCAAAACAGCAACCTATGCAGATGTTAATGAAAGTCTTGCAGATGAACATGTTGGTCATGTTCAGCTGGTGACTACACAGTACTTCAGATACATGAACCCAATGGCATCATGATGCATACAACTTTCCTAGATTTGTACAATGAAAATTCAACTCTCTTTTTCCCCTTCTTGAGTTACATTTGCAGGGGCCGCGCGCTGATAAAGGGTCATAAATAACTTGGAATATATGTGAAATCTACCTTATTTACCTATACTTTTATTTAAAATAGGCGATTTTTCTTGAATGTGTCAATTTTTTCCACGTTCAAAGCAACTTGATAAATGTTCCTTTTTCTTATTTTAAATGGCCATAAAAGTGCCATTAATAAGATGCATTCAAGAAAATATCTACCAATTTTATTTTCCATATACATTTTTTCCTTTCGGTAGTAGTGGCTTTCAAACTCCAACTCTCCCATCCAGTGATGGCAATGTTGGTCAAGAACTAATTTCTTAAACTCATATTTTGGGATGTATATGGATGGATACTTACGCTTCATTTGTTTGAGAGAAGATAATTTTCAGAAAAATAATTTTATTAACTTCTAGTGTTTGGTGTTGGAAAATAATCCAACGAAGAAAAATGTTTTTATTCTGGAAGAAAATTCACACTCGAGATAAAGGAGACTTCACACCCATTTTCTACTTTGTAGCAAATTGTGGTAATCACCTTATTAGTAAATATAAATGCAGAGATGCATGTTTCCAAATACATTGACCAATCATATATAACAACAACAGCACACTTGGAGCTAGGCTACCAAAAACTCTCGTTTTCGAGCACTTTCTTTTTCGTGATTTAGTCTATTTATCAAACGATTAATATCTTACACCAACAAATCCATCGCATTTCTTCCTGAATGAACCGAAATTATTGTCTTAGCAACCAGAACGACGAAAACTAATTTCACTACCCTTTATGTTTTGCTATCTTGCCAATATATATATATAGATAATATGTATGTATGTATGTATGTATGAAGAATATATACACACTAGGAAATATTAAGAATTATTCTTCCATTTTGTGTTTAGCAACACCCTTCACCATAATAATGATGGAATCCTAAACACATGAAGACTGTACATGAACAAAGGGAAACAAACAGAGAAAGCCCTAGCCAATCATAAGAGAGATAATTCTCAAAATGGCCAGTCAAATTATTCCCGAATTAACCAAAAGTAAACCAAATTAGATATCACCAAACCCTTGCTTGCTTAATTCTTCTTTCACTCATCACTCAGCAGCCTTCAAGGCTTCAATCTAATCCACTCATACCGCCCGCCCACCGGCTCGTCCTTGACAAAATCATAATTATACCTAAATACCCACAAAAAAAAAACAACTAATTTAAAATTTGAGCATTTTTATACCCAAAATAATAATAATGAGAGTTGTTTCTCAGTGTGACTTACTTGTCCTTGTAATATCGCAGGAGCTTCCCCTCCACGGCCGCGAAGAACTCTTCGATCTCCGCTGCTGCCAGCACCGGCGCGACCGCCGCCCCCGGCTTCCCATGGCCCGCCTCCTCCTCCGTTTTGCTGCGGTGAACTTCCATATCTTCCGCCAGCACCTGCAGCTCTCGAAGTGTGAAGTCCAGAGAATTTTAAAATGCTGTTGATACGTTAGAATATATAGTTTCACCAGCTCGCAACGCAATCAGATTTCGAAACGGGCAAAAGAGAAAAATTTGAACGAAGGGGCCTCCGTTTTCCTTTCTATTTTTCACCCTTTTGAAATTCGAAATTTTAAAAAGACCGTAGCAGGCGTTAAATACAGAGAGAGGGGCTCATCAATTTTGCTTCACGCGCAAGAAGCTGGGAGGGATTCGTCTCCCCTCAGCCTCAGCTGGTGTTTCCTACTTTCGTCATGTCTCGTGTACAATAGTTATTTAATGCCGTTCTAGAGCAGAAAAATTCAATAAAAATAAAAATAAAAATAAAAAAAATAAAAGTCGGAATAAATCGATAACTGGCCACTCCCCAGCGCCGAAGGCCATCCGCTGCTCCCGGGAGGTGGGAAATTCTCGGACGGCCGCGCAACGACCACCATTAAGCAAAGGGACTAAATTTGAAGGCTCCGGACGCACGAGGACCAAAAGAGCAGAATTTGCTTTAGAGGCCTCAATAGGGTGCCCCACGTATTAACTGGTGCTGACTTAGCAAATTTCGCTAGGACTGAGTATTGGTCCAAAATTAACCCTTCAGCCGGTCCTAGGTCGATCCTTGATCCCGAAGTCTCTGGACCCTACACTATATGGGTTGCTTTTTGATCCTTTAGGGTTGGCCTGGACCAGGACCAACCCTATATATGTTATATATTATATATTATATGGTTTTGTTTACTGTAAATCCTAGCACCCCTCCTTTGTTCTATTCACAGTTTAGTTTGCCGTGTAAATTAGAAAATAAAAAGAAACCCACCCTAATTCAAATGGAAAAAAATAAATAGAAACCCTCTTTCATTCGCCATCTTGCTCTCCTTGTTCACTTGCTGCTCCTCTCACTTGCTTGGTTCACCTTGCTGCTCGCATCTGTCCACTCACCTCTGGCCTCTCCTCGTTTACCTCACATGTTCATTTTTATAGTTTGTTGCTTTTAGTAAGTGTTAAATTTTTATTATTACCTTATCTCATATTCATATTTGATATATACTAATGTTCATAATTTGGTTGCTTAATATCTCATTGTTGATGAATATGTAAGTTGCAATGGTACGTATGTCCTTTGGAGAAATACAAAAAATGAAATGAAAACATAATCAGTTGGTCTTGGGTTGACCCTAGAATCAGATTAGATCTCTGACCCTCAGTCCCAAACATTGGGGACCAACATTGTCCAGGTCAATTTTTGGATTAGGTGCTGGACCAGCCCAACCTGGATGATGCTTGTTCCTAATTTTCACAATGAAAATAGAATTTAAATTATCCTTGGAGATTAGTTTAAGGACTAGAATGCTAATCAATAAAAGCGTGAGGACCAAAAGTGAAAGTCGATTGCCAAATGCTAAAAGCAAAATCATGAGAAAAAAAAATCTTGAAAATTGATGTAACCAAATGCCTCCCGAATTCGGAAGCTGATGTCCAAGAGTCAAAAATGAGGGTTCGGACTTGAGGAAGAATCGACCTTTTCGCTTCTAGGGACAAAAAGGTTCCATAGTCATTATGGATAATTTTAGCTAGAAATCGCTAAAGGACTACATTAATAAATCAATAAAAATATTTAGGAATAAATTGACAAATCATCAAAAGGTTTGTGGCACAATTGAAATGTTTATAATTGAATTGGTCGTTGTACAATAAGTTTAAGACTGTATTGGCGTAATTGAAAGGTTTAGAATTAAATTAGATGCTCCACAATAAGTTTATGATATTTTGGATAACTTTGGATGATTTTCACCTCATAGATGAAAATTCCGCTTACTTCATAAAGAAGAAATTGAATTACATTCATATTTGTCGTCCCTGGGGGCGTTGCTCAAGTTATAGTCTCCAACATTTTTCGTCCTGCAATGTCATGACGACTGGCGCGTTACATTGTGGGTGGCCCGGTGTTCGGACGTGGTTCGAGATTTCGCAGAAGGCCGGGACCACGTGGTGTTGAGGTCGTTCATGGCTTTCTAATTAGGGTCAGTTTCTTGGTGGGCTTGGGCCTTCCGAAAATGTACATGGCCCTTTTTCACAGGCTTCTTGTTGGGCTTCTTACCCGGCCATCCATTGACAAATTGTTCTGCGTTAGGGCTCGATCGCCAATTAACCTTGACGCCTGTCGATTTTTTTTTTTTTTTGATGTCATTGCCTTTCTCGTTCTGTGTTAGGTCCTCCTACTGTTGTGCATCTCAAATTTGATCCATATGGTGTATGGAAACAAGGATTTCACCAAAGAGGATTTGAACACATCTTTCACCCGCCCACATCTAATTTGAATTGACTGGACACTACAAAATAAGATGCGATGCTTATGTGCGTATAAGTTGCTTACCAAGCATATAAAGTTACACGTGAAAATAGTCAAAAAATTTATAAACCTATCGCACTTATTCAATCTTGCTAACCGAGTTTTAAATATTTTTACTTTTTATGAATTAAATACATCCTGCCAAGTTAAGTAGGAAAATCGTTAATGTAAATGCTATTCATCCTACGTATCATAATCAATGTTAATGTAAATAATTTTTATTAATATTTTAATAATTTTAGATTTTTATCTTTTTTTTCTTTGCTTTTTTTCTATGCTAGTGAGGGTCATCAATAGCCCTTGTCTATAGCCAGTGGGATTGCAAAGCCCTCGCCTATGGCTATCACAACCCTATCGGCGCAAGCAAGGGTGTGACAAGAGCCTTTGCACCCTCGCTATGACCAATGAGGCCTTTGTGGTGACCTTGAATGTGGGAAAAAGAACAAAAGATAAAAAGAATATTATAAAATTGAAAAAAATTTAAAAATAAAAAAGTTAAATTATTATTAAAAATTATCTATATCAACGTTGACCTTGTCACGTAAGACAGTGTATCACATAAGATGACCGGCACCCGCATTAGTGATTTTTAACTCAAATTGACAAAAAAAGGGCAAATATTTATGATTCAATTAATAAAATTGAAAAAATTAGGATTAAATTTGTAAAAATATAATAAATTTATGAATTTTTGGATAATTTTTCACCAATTACACTTATGCTTCTAGGGCTTTGAACAATTTCGATTCCGGTCCCGATACAGTTTTCAAGACAAACCGTCCACATGCTATTTTTCAATTATTATTTTAGCTTTAAGGAAATTTTTTGCAATTTAAGTCGAAATCTTGCCATAATTTTGTTGACTCTAATCTCATGACATCATTTCAGGTTTATCTTAAAAAGCAATGTTGGGAATATCGGATTCCCAAAAACCGGATTCAATCCGATATTCAACACTAAATCGAACTCCTAAAATAAGTGCGGAAGACGAGCTCGTGAAAATCACATGTATCACCGATCTTAAGGCATATCACATAATCGAACGTATCTTATTAGTCACAGATTAAACACCGATGCTGATATGAGGAAGAAAAACCGATCCCGTTCGATCTGATGATGTCAATTCACCTTGAAGGGAAGAGAGTGTCGTCTCTTTTGTTACTATTTTTTCTTTTGGAGGGAGAGAGGGAGGAGGAACATACGTACTGTCAAAAGGTGCGTTCCTCCCTCTCTTTCCCTTAAATACGCCCTCTCCAAAAAACGCGTTCTTTCCATAAAAAAGGTTTCCCCAAAAGTTACAACCCTTCAACATATCCCTCCATCCATGCACCCTAATCTTGTGGGTCAGGCTTTTAAGCCCAACATGGGCGGACGGGCCAACTTAGGCCCATTACATTAATTAATAAATAAAACCATCAAGCAAGAATTCCATCGGCCCTATCCTTCCATTTTTTAGGGAAGATCGAACCTCGAAAGTATTTTATGTGTATTCATATACATTACAATACAATCATCATTGTTCGCGTGCCGTGAATCTTATTGTATTTGTCTCTATATGTATATGCAACTCATCATTAATTAGTTGATTACATCACCTGTATTTATTATATTAAATACATTCTTTGGAGAGTTAGACAAGAGGAGATGAGTTTGATTTCGTTGCTCGAAGCATCTAGGTTGGCTTATATCGTATGTTAGTTTAGCTCACATAGGTTTATTCTGTAACTTGAACAGACATCATCTCTATTTGTATTCAGTTGTCGTATGACAGAGGTGTTTGACTCGTGGTTGAATATAGTAAAAGTACTAATTTATCATAAAATAGTATATAGATTTAAATGTACTCTATTTGTTATAGAAAAAATGAATAATTCTAAAATTAATTATTATTATTATTTTTTTTTTTTGTGATCCAGGGAACTCCGCTTTGCGGAAAGAAACCCCGAAGAGGGAATAAGCCACCACCACCCTTACTCTTAGCAGTGAACACTGTTCCCGGGTAGAACCAGGAATCGGAGAACCACACCGGAGGGTCCGGTTCGGTTCCCGATTCTTAAGGGACTGGTTCCAGTTCCCGGTTCCGGTTTTATGGGAACCGGGAGTTTCGGAACCGAAACTAATTTGGTAGGAAAAGTTCTCGAGAAACACAGAAAAGGAAGAAAACCTGCAGGAAAAATAATAAAAGAAAAGGGGAGGTCAGCAAAAAGAAGACAGCTGCAGGAAGTGACGTGAGAGAGAGACGTGAGAGCAGAGGGAAAAAAAAGGAAAGCAGAAAAGCAGAGAGAAGCAGAGAGAGAGACTGTTCATTTCGTCGTGCTTTGCCCCGCAGCCGCTCGAGGGCTCTACTACGCCGGCTGCCGCACGGCGTCACGCTCATCCGCGAGCACCGCGCCGTGTCTTCGTGCCAAGCTTCACCGCGAGCAGCCTAGCTGCCGGCCACCACTGCTGCTGGTCTATTGCTTCCCTCTGCCGGACCTCCTCACAAGCACCCTTCCACGACGCCAGAATTGGTCGCCTAGCCACCGCGCTCCTCCGCCTCTGCTTCGACGCCCAACAGCCCTTGCCTGCGCTGCTCTCCGTTTGAAGTTCTTCCCCATCTCTGCGTAGCCCTGCCGACGCCACTCCACCAGCAACCTGCGCTCTGCTCGACGCCACAGCAGCTCGCCTTTATTGCCGGCACCCTTGTCGCAGCACCTCTGCACACCGAACGTCGCATCGTTGCCACACCAGCACCACGACTCGACGACTCGACGCCCCTTCTGCCTGAGTGTCTCACCGCCTCTTCGTACCAGCCTCACCTGCGCTGCCCTCCTTTTTTGTGTTTGTTTTTTCACAGGAACGAAGAAAAAATAAGGTACCAGCTAGTTTTCATATTCTCTCCTAAATATTTACCATGTGATTTTAATGTTAGTAGCATAGAGATTTCAAGACTATTATTTTATGGGCAATTTAATTTTCTGATGGGTCATGACCAATTTGCTACTAGTGCTAGCTGTACGCTGTAAAATGCTTGGATTTGCATTTTCATTCTATTGTACCCTTTTTTGTATGTGGACAATGTCATCTAGAATCCTAGCTACACGTACTATAGAATTTGTTTGGGCTGTTTGGGCTGATGTCAATGTCATCCTCATGGACAATGTTAAAGATTTTGCAACTTTACTGATCTTGATTGGCTGGTATGTAGAAATTAGTCAAAATATTCTTTTTGTTTTGAAATTTTTAATTATATTATATTATTGTCGTATAGTGCAAATCTGAAAATGAAAATGAAAAAAAAAAAAAAAACTTGTTGGAACCTGGAATAGTTCCAGGTAGGTTCTAGGTTCTTGGTTTTGACGGGTAAGTTTCAGGTTCCAAAAAATAACAAACCTGTACCCGAGGGTAGGTTCCAGATTTCAGACGGAACCGAACCGGAACTTGGAATCGCTTACTCATACTTGCTCCCTGTGTAAGTGGTGGTTCCTTTCCAACAAGGCAGACAACGCAGAGATTCGAACTTTGGACCTCTCTCGAAAGGCACCAGCCCCTAACCACTACGCCGCCACCACGAGTGGTCTAAAATTAATTGTTTGTATCTCTTAAAAATATACAAACGAAAACATTTTTCTTATCAAAAGTCTAATTATTTTTGTGGACGATGAAAATATTTTTTATTCATTTTTCTTATAAGCGATAGAAGCGATCACATTTAGAAAAAAATTCCAAATAAAGGTTTGAAGTATTCCCATTTTCTCAAATAAGGGTATGAAATGAATATTTATTCAAGTAGAGGTCCAAAGTGCCTTCATTTTCTCAAATAAAGACATGAACTTGAGTTTGTTTCAAATAATGGCTTGAAGTAGCTATATGTCGCAAAAAATGATTTGAACTCACTAGCTAATTAAGGACAATTTCGTCTTTCAAAATTTTTTAAAACATTTTTAAAAAAAAAAAAAAAGCAAAAATATAGGTGGCGAGGCCGTTGCCCCATCGCCGGTGAGGTGGTGGCGATGGCTAGCACGTTCGTCGTGCTTAGGTGAGGGGGTGACCCTTGCCTTGTCAACAACCCTTGTCTAGATCTGGGAGTGGGTTATCGCCTCCCTCCTATTTTTGATGAGGGCCATCGACTCTCGCTCAAGTGTCGACAATCTCATTACCCATTGCCACTGCCCCATCGACAATGGGGTAGTGGCCATAGGTGGGAGGGGGCTCCCTCTAGCCTGATTTGCTCTTTTTTTTTTTTTAAATTTTTTTTTTAATTTAATTTTTTTATCTAAATCGTGTTTGGATGAAAATATCCTTGATCGCCTGAATATTTTGTTGGTTGGTGAGCCAACGAAATTAGATCCTTATTTAAAATAGCTAAAACCACTTTAAGCTCTTCTTTAAATTTGATATGGTCATTTCAAATCATTATTTAAAAAAAATGAAAGTATTTCAAGTTTTTATTTGAAATTTTTCCTTTTATTTTTATTTTTTATGAACATACTTCTTAAATCATTCGTTCTTCATGAAATAAATAAAGTCTTAGTGTACGCGGGGCTCTACACATTATTTTCAGGCACTTGAATCGACAAATTTCAATGAGATTTAGATGATAAACTTAGAAAGTGTCCGGGAATCATCACTCCAAGACCATACAAGGGTCACTCTGAACACAAAAAATTGATGGAGGGACCAAAATCGAACATCTGCAAAAGCGATGGAGCATAGCGTAATTTTGAATTTTCCCTTTATAGAGCAGGCGTTTCGATCGAATGTGGACAAAAAATACCATAGCCACACCGGAAGGAGGGGAGGAGACGAAAGTCCCCCGCGTCCGACTCTCCTCCGGCGACTCCTCCAGGGCCGCCGCCGTACGGCGAAGAGCTCGACTCGAGCATCGGAAATGGCGGTCCCGTCTTCCCTGCAGCCCAGACTGCTCTCCTCTTTCGTCGGGGGCCGCTTCGTTCGCTCCACTCAGCCCGTGCAGCGCCTCTTTCGCTTCAACCCAGGTCGAAAATTTGCGCCTTTTGCTCCTTCAACGGAAACTTGGGGGGAGCTTCCTCTGTTAACAAGAGGGTTCCTTGGTTTGTGGGATTCGAGATTATGACGCGTAACATGTATGAAACTGGTTGTTGCGTGTGTGTTTGTTTATTTTGTACTATAGAGTAGAGAAGCATATGTCGCCTGCGGCTTGTCTTGCTCTAGGCTAGGATTGATTCGTTACCTTTAGCAGTATGTCTCACTAGTAGAGCGGTGTTCGTGGTGATAAGGGTGTCGCTTGCTGGAACAGAGTCTTATAGATGATGGGTCAGTTTGTGAGAAAGATATGCACCTAATTTAATTCTCTGGATTACAATCATTTTACCCTGTATTCTTGGTTTCTTGAGGAGCTGTAAGTGGTCAGACTGCATAATGGAATTGTCTGTTATGAAGTAGGAAAAGCTGAAGGTTAAAAGATATTTTTGAGTACTCTAGATTCTAGTTTTGGTGATTTATGTGAATGATCCCTGGGTGGAACAGCATTAAATCTTCGTTTGAATTCGCTGTTCAACATATCTGAATGTTTTGTGTTAGAATTTGAGGCAATGAGTAGGACCATGAAAGAAAAGTTCTTGGTTAAGCGACTGTGAGTTGTAAGCTAGCTTGAACAGCATTTAATATCGGTTTGAGTTCTCTGTTCAACATATCAGAATTTAAAGTGATGGAAATTGAGGCCATTAATAGGATGGTGTAAGGAAAAAAATTTCGGTATAGAACTTCAGTTTGGATGCTATCATCACCTGGGCAGTTAATTTTTCTTACTCACTCGTGTGCCTGTTTTTGTTCTTAGTACAAAAGCTTAAGTATTGCCAAAAAACTCTTCAATTTTACTTGTCTTCCCTTTTAAAAGTGTATCTTGTGATCGTGTATACAACATTGGCACTATTATTTGTTGGGGGTGGAGTCAAGTTGTGTGGCCAGCTGTTGTCATTGTGGTCCATCAACGTAAAACTTTGGCTCGAATTCTGTCTTTTCTGGAAAGAATAGTTGTTGATGAATATGTGCTAAACATCAAACATCCATCTTCATCTTTTATGTGCATTGCAATTGCAGGAAGCAAGCACGTGTCAATGCAGTTGTCAAGATCTCTCTCTGGCTTAACCGATCTGTTATTCAATAGGCGGTATGTTGAGCAAGAATCCACTGCGGTGCAGAATCGAGCATGTTTGCGAATTAATTTTGATTTTTATGAGGGGTACCTTGTTCAAGGATCATGTTCTTTGGCCATCCATTTACTGCTCAAAACTTTTAAGTAGACATCATTTTCAGGAACAGTACAATGTATGAGCACATCTCTACTTTGTCTTGCTTGTGAAGTTCTCTCATGTACTTTCCTTTTTGTAGAATAATCTCTTTAGTATGCACGTTGTCAAAATAACATCCTTGGATAGGTTTTAAAAAGTTTATTCTTTGGAAATACCTATGTGGCTAGCATCTGCAATTCTTGGCCAGAAATCCCTATTGTGCTCTCTTTCTCCCAAATTAAATCCGCTGGGTAGGTTGGAGGGCAGTGAAGGTAAGACCCACCTTGTGATTATTTTGTTTACATCAAGAGGGTGTGACATGATATCCTAGCCAAAATTTAATAATGTTTTATGCCACAGCCACTTATGTTTAGCTGACATAGAACATCGGAAATCTCTTCGAGGGGGTTACCATGGGTTATTTCACAAAAGTTAAAGTACGTTGGGCAGTTCAAAATGAGGAAGTGTAGGAGTGTGGACAAAATTTAGTCTTTCATGCATTTGAAGTTAGAATATCCTATTGTATGTCTCCTATGGTGCATCACATTGACTGTTGTACTTTTCTGATGCTGTTATGTTCTTATTATGTGTCATTGTGTGTAGCAGTAGCTGAGATATGCAGGTGTAGTTAATTTCTAGGGTTTGTCTTCTTACCATGTAGTGATCATTCAAATGACTTTCTTCTCAATGCAATCTCAGATAATTTTCCATCAAAATACCATCAAAACTCACAGTATTTTGATGCTGATTTATCTTATTTTTTATTTTATTTTATTTTAAATTTGAGTAAACTCTGTTATCAGCTATCTGCGT
Organism: Eucalyptus grandis; assembly: GCF_016545825.1. NCBI lineage: Eukaryota > Viridiplantae > Streptophyta > Magnoliopsida > Myrtales > Myrtaceae > Eucalyptus > Eucalyptus grandis. The sequence goes on from NC_052620.1 coordinate 21,681,246, forward strand.
TGTCCATCTGGCAAAGAATTGTTTCAAAGTATCAGACTTTTGCTTGTTAGATAATATATGAGACCGGTGGTTGGTCATATGTACTGGCATGCTGATCAAAAGCAATTCTATTAAGCTGTTTTTATGAATCTACCAGATGTTGTTTCTTAAATAGGTGCTTGTTATAATATAGGTTGAGTCAAGATATATGCCTTCCTCAAGTTCTTTGGTGAACATATCTTTAGATATGTATGTGTTATTGAAAAATTATGCTCTATTGATATTCCCTTTCCAGTTGACTACAAGGCTAGTTGAGTTCAAGATGGGAATTTCTTTAGATATTCTCATGTGTGCTGGCAGGTTGGATAGGCATGTATAGAGAGCAGAAAATGCTCTTGGAGGGCTTGCTTTTTTGACAGTGATCATGTTGACATTTGCAGAAATGAAGATGTAGCCGATGGTAAACGTAAACGTCTAAGGCCTGGAAAAATATCTCCATGTAGGCCTGTTCCTGATCACATTCTAAGGCCTCCATATGTTGGTTCTCGGCAACCACCTGGGATAGCCAGTGGACCTGAAGTGCATGATGAGAAAGGAATAGAATGCATGAGAGCTTCAGGAAAGCTTGCTGCACAGGTTCTTGAATTTGCTGGAACTCTTGTTAAGGTACACTATATTTTTGTATCTTTCAGTTGCTAGAGTCTGAGTTAACATGGCTTCAAATAAGAAGGAATGGTAGGAAATGATTGTATCTGACAAAAAGTCGGTGGGTGACCAAGTGAGGATACGCATAAGATGAGTTCGATACTTTGGGTGGTTCTGATATGTGAAACAAAGCTTTCTAGATGCTTCTGTGAAAGATAGGCTCTGTGGTAGAGGCGTAGGTCAAAAGGATTAGGAATGCCTAAGGAGACACAGAACAGAAGCAAACATTGAAAAGTGCTATGGAATATTTGGATCTAAATGAGAATATGGAATGAGGTATAACATGTAAGATCATCCATGTAATGAACTTCACATGTGGGAAAAAAGCTTTCTTCTTCTTCATCTTCTCCTCCTTCTTTTGTTGCAAGCTTGCTTCTCTCTTCCTTGATCTTCTTGTTATTTTATTTTTATGTGCTTCATATTTATTTGAACTCTTTTTTCCCCATGTCTATTCTTTGTCCAGTTTACCTTGCCTTCTCGCTGTAACACTACATATATATATATATTTCGAAATTTACTGCACACAAATGTTTTAGAAAGATCTATTTCTTCTTATGAAGGTTCTCTTTTGGTTCAGTTCTGGAAAATTAAAAAATCTGAACTTCTAATCCTTTTTTTTTTTTTCCATGATTTTTTGAATTTGAAGATGTTTTTGATAGAATGGATCTTCATTTGGAGATTTAATGGATGCCTCTCTTTGCAGCCAGGCATTAGGACAGATGAAATTGATCAAGCAGTTCACCAAATGATTATTGACAATGGAGCATATCCCTCCCCTCTTGGCTACGGTGGATTTCCAAAGAGTGTTTGCACATCAGTAAACGAGTGTATTTGCCATGGAATACCTGATTCACGGGAACTGGAGGTCCTCACTTTGATTGCGCTAGTGACTTTGTATTTACCAGAATTTGAAATGGAGGTTCTAACATGTCTTTAATTGCAGGATGGGGATATAATCAATATCGATGTAACGGTCTATCTCAATGTAAGAAGTGCTTTAGTTATCTTGTTGCATTCTTGATATTTGAGGAAAATATCATAATATGTTTGATTTTGATGCTGCACATTGCTTGATCTCTCCTATGCTTCTTGTCCTCAATTATTTATTTATATCTGTTTTTGAAGGTAGCTTGTTGCACGTTTGGCTTCTTTTCTGTGAACTAAATATTCTAGTGGAAATAAAGTATAAAACTAGGCCAAAGTGGTACACGCACCTGCACACTTGCATGCAGGATGCATGTGTTCTTAGGTGATTACTAGTAAGTGACCTTCAGCTGGGACATATGTATTTTTAAGGGTGAATAGAACATCTTGTGTGTGTTAATATAAACACTGTGATAGGGAATGCTGTCCACTGTGTGCCTTATTTGTTCGTTTAGCTTTGACTGTCTCATCCTTTACTGATTTTTTCTATGTTGTTTTTACCCCACTGCCATATAGCTTCTTTTTTTATTTATTTTTATTTATTTTTTTCATTTTTTTTGTGAGTCAGTGCTTGATCTTTTCAAAAGGTTTTTACTTTCAACTGGGACGAATCCAGATCTTTCTCCATTTAAGATCCTATTTTCAGGAGGGCATCAGAGGATGGGGATAGACTTGCTCTTGTCTGCTGGGGTTCGATCTTAGGCTTTGAAGCTCATTTTTCATGTGAAGCATTTGTGTTTAATTTGTGGAGATGATGAATAAGCTAGATGATGATGCTTAAATGATAATCACTTTTGTAACAAGAATAGAAATTGTCCTTATATTGGTCACATGCAATGCAGTGGCCATATTGCACGGGATCTCTCCCATTGCATGTGCAATCAATTGCAATTTCTTTCTGAAGAATGTTTTTAGAGGCCCATTTTTCAGACTAAATGTGCTTTTTTTTTCCTTCTTGATTTGATTTTCATATGAAGGGTTATCATGGTGATACTTCTGCTACCTTCTTCTGTGGAGAAGTTGATGAAGAAGCAAAAACCTTAGTTCAGGTAGCTTTCAAATTTTAATTGCTGTGACGTGTGGAGAATCCATTTTTTGGGTTGAAAGCATTTTCTTCTTCGGTTGTGGGAGTTGCTTCCTGTTATGTCTGAGCTTGACATATCTGAAGCTTTCATCGTCTAAGACAGATAAAATAGAGACAAGCTATCTCTAGGAAAATAATTCATACAATCACTATCCAAAGCTGACTAATGGTTGTGCCACTTACTTTTGTTTAGCTCCTGAAGTATTCTGCGTGGAAATCCCTCATTGAGATATTTACTTATCAATTACCACGAATGTTGACAAGAAGCACTTGCATCTATCTCTTCCATGTGTTGAACCTTTCCTGAAGTATGACCGCAGACCGTACACATTCAGACAAGAACATTTGATTTATTGCTAGGCTTACTTCCTTTGAGGAATAGCTCTTTCTCTTTTTGCTAGAGAGTTCACATCCTAATTATTTTCAGAAATATTGACATCTTTGAATGGTTGCTAAGTAGACTTCAACGCATGCTTTAGGTAACAAAAGAATGCTTAGATAAAGCGATATCAGTGTGTGCACCAGGAGTGGAGTTCAAGAAAATTGGAAGAACAATCAAGTAAGGCATCTGCTGTTGTTCCTTTTCATGCTATAATAAACTTCTTCAGTGACATCTCACGCCTAGATAGATTGGCTGAACTTTCTGACTATGTATCTTCTACATCTTCTTTCTGTACATTTTTATCCGTAAATCTTAAAAATGCATTACTTTTCCTCTTGATAATACCTGATGGCTAATTTTCTTTAATTGTATTGTGAAGTCCCACATATTTGCTGACGGTAATTTATGTCTAAGTGACCACGCAGATAAATATCGTTATGGTGTTGTCCGCCAGTTTGTTGGCCATGGAGTTGGACTTTTGTTTCATGCAGATCCTGTCATTCTACACTTCAGTAAGTTGCAACACTAAGTTCTTTTTTCTTACAGTTCACTTGTTTTACTTTTGTTTGGGGTCTGCATGTTATATCATTATCTTAACATCACAAAATATTGATTTCTTCTTATGGTTAACTTTCGCACGATCATTAATTTAAGAGGTGCTTTTACCTGAGATAATTTGATATTTCTGGAGCCCATACAAACTATGTCTGTAAATGGGCAGGCAGGCTAGGCTTTTTGAAAGAAATTAGCCCAGCCTAAACTGCTGGGGCCTGAACATCCTGGGCCCAAAAAGTGCCCTAGCCCAAACAGTAGAAAATAGCCTGCTCTTTTTTATTTCGGGCTGGGCTAGGCCGAAATTGGTAAAAGAGGAAAATTATTCATACATCTAAAAAATTGCATAGTACTTGGAAGGTTTTTATATAAAATTACATAGGACTAAATACCACTAACAATAGCCAAAAAGTGATTGCCATGAGTTGCATATGGAGCAATTGTTTAGCTCAATAAAAAACAGTGTCAACCCTTTAAGCCAAAATTCTGGGCAATTGTGGACTCCTCTATCTGGATAAAATTATATAACACTTAGAGCAAACATTCAAATGCACCTGTTGTTACAATTAACGATACCCAAATTAACTTATAGAATAAACAATCCAAGACATGATAATCTCAAATCCAGGACAAACCAACTCTTCAGAACATCTGAGCATTAACATTAACACTCCTGCTAATTAAACAATCAAACTATCTGCAAAGTCAGTGCCACATACATAAAAAGCTAGCCAAACTAAAGACGAGATGCTACATGGTGATTCAAGGAGGACTGTGACTATTGATTTTGTACTTGTAGTTTCTCTCTTGTTAGTCTACTTGTGGAACTTGATCCCACTAGCTGCACGGTTGGATTGTCCCTCACTGCTGCATTCTGTCAGGATATGGATGAAAAATTGTTTATACAAATGCCAATAGTCAACGCAAAATCTTATTTCCAGTTGATTTCAATTTGGATTATTCACTTTGATGGTGATTTTCTCTCTCCATATGTCATCATTTTTTTTAATAAATTTTATCAGTCCAAATAAATGTTAAGTTCATAAAGATTAACATTTTTACTGAATATGATGTGTTTTTTTATCTCATTAACTTAACAATAAGTTCAATGGAATGATCCATTGTTTGCGTTCTTTGAGAGAGAAATTTGTCTTTTTGAGTGTTAATGTTCAATGCAATATCTGATTTTAATGAACTAATTATGTTCTTAATTTGTTAGCTTAATTGAAAATTTGTACTGTTAATGATACAATAGTCTATTTAAATTCTAAAGTTCAATTCAATTGTTGATATATATGTAAAAATCTCTTCATGTATAATAAAATAAGTTGTTTGTGAAGAATTTCGTTTATTTCCTCTTGAATTAACAAATATTAATGATATATATGAAAATATAGAAACTTTGGGCGGGGCCGTGCTATTTAGGGCTTCATATATTGAGGTCTAATAGCCTGGCCAGGTGTGAAATCAAAAAGAGAATGAAGCCCGAAAACCTGGCTTGGGCTATCTGGGCTAAGGGATTTTGGGCCTGGCTGGGCTTTTGGGGTTTTGGATCTATATTTTCAGCCCTAATACACATTGTTTTACCCTTGCATTTGGAAAATGTGATTAAGGCAGTGTTCCTTTCTCAGCTTATAAAAAACCTTACTTAATCACGTACTTAGTTTGATTATGATATGTCTCCAGGTAGTATGAGCGCTTTGATATTCTTGAGTATAAGGAAGTTCAAGATTCATGGGTTATGTCTTTATCAGACTGCAAGATAGCGTCAAGTGATGGAGAACTACTTTTTTCGTGGCAGCTTTCAGTTTTCTTAAGTTGTGAAATGTGATGTCCGTTGTATGTAGCTAATCAAGCATAGAGTGGTCTAGCAGTAGCAGTGGGATTTGAGTCCCACACTAAGAAGATTGAAGAAGTTTGGAGTGAGAAATATGGAGAAATCCGTTTTTGTGCTCTATTTCATGGCAACAATTTTTTCTAATGAAATTGATGCTGAGCTAGTCTTGATTAGACAGTTCTTTATAGCTTTGATTTGTGATGGGAGTGAAATTCTTGCATGGGATTCATGTTCTCTCTTTTTCCATCAAATGTGATCAGTTGGTTTATAATTTCAAAAGAGTGTTCTCAAACTTCTGACTCTGTAGTGCACTGATGTGAGCAGGGTAATTCACTGGGTAAAGTTCTATAGACTGTTGTCTTGTGGAGTTAGATTGGTACCTTTTGTCAAGTAGAGTATGCTAAGAACTGGAAGGGAGAAAGATATTCCACATAAGGATTAGTTTTGCGAAGTTGATAGAGCATGCCTAGTGGAAGGAAGGATTTTATGCTTTGAGAGTTCTGAAAATGGAGTTGGCCAAACAATTGAAGCTCATTTCGGACGGAAAGTTATCTATGTAAATAGTGACTGAAGAGTTGTAATTTCCTCTGCAGAATCGACCAATTTTGTGTCAGGTAAGGTAATTTCTTAGGAACAACAGCTTCTGCTTAAAATAGAAGGAAGTATCATTGATGTACATTTTATTCACAATTTGGTGATGTTATCTGTGACATGGGATATATTGGAGCAGCCTATTTTTCTGTCATTACTTCTTTGTCATGTCATTTGTGCCTTTTTTATGAAAATAAATCTTCCCAGTGCCCTTGTTTGTACAAAGTTTCAATTCCTCGTAGGTATTTAGATAGATTCTGTTATATTTTTCAGGAAACAATGAAGGGGGACGCATGGTGTTAAACCAGACATTCACCATCGGTATGCATTTTTGATCTTGAACTCAACTTTCTGTCTACTTCTGCAATGACCTTATCATTTATTGTCTCATTTTACCAGACACATGAATGGTGTGGTTATGTGTTGGCTTGTCAACATCCAATTAATTTTGCTTCTATGTCTTGGGTTCATTGCCAGAACTCCGAGAAAATAAAAGTTAGAAAATAAGAGACAAACAAAGCTTGATGATTCAGGTTGATAAAAAGCTTAACTGGGCCAAAACAGTTAAGTATTTCTAAGTTTTAGATGCTGATTACAAAGGGATTTATTTCAGAGCAGATATATCATCAAATGGATCTTAAACTTGATGAGGATTATTTTAAATTGTTTTGTGGTACATTTTGTTTTTGATGATCATTATCTCCTGCATTCTCTTTTTCTGTTTCTCCTGACTGCTGATCATATTCACTATTCGTTATATATGGGCAGAGCCAATGTTGACAATTGGTAGCATCAATCCTGTGATGTGGGATGATGATTGGACAGTTGTAACAGAAGATGGAAGCCTCTCAGCGCAATTCGAGCACACCATTTTGATAACCAAAGACGGAGCTGAGATCCTGACACAATGCTGAAATTGTTCCTCTCATGTATCCACCAGTTTTTTGTCACCAGAAACCTGCTGGATGAAATTGACTGAATTTGTCTCTCCATGTTTGAGATGATTGTGGGGGAGGCACCGGGTTGTCTTTCTCGCCTCAATGAGGTTTAAACGAAAAGGATTGGGAGAATCACCATCTCCCCTACAACGTTGATTCATTGTAGTGCCGTTGATTCATTGTTTATCCTCGGAATGCTAGAGGGAAGAAATACAAAGTGTACTGTAGTCTTGACATGCCGATCTTTCTCAAAATTGTGCATTTCCAAATTGAACCTTGTATCGATAAGGTGAATATGGTTATTTCCTTCTGGCCAATCTTGTCACAAACATTATTTCTTTTTATTTTGCTTAAATAAGCTATACCCTGCTGATGGATGAAAAAATATGATCAGAACTTTCGCAGCAATGTATGTATCGATCTCTTTCATTTATTTAACCCTTTTATTCGCGCGGATGAAATATTTGCCGGTTTATAGGCAGCAGAAATAGAAGATTTAAGAAGGTTGCGAATTTGCATTATTTGTATTCTCTTTGCTTGGACTACTCAATGGTAGTTAGGGTGAACTTCCAAAACTCCTTTCACAGCGATAGAGTTGACAGCTCTATCATTGTTCGGTAGACCTACCCATGTTTTATATACAATATCAAACAAACTGTTACCACGAAATCAAAGAAAGCACGCATGATTATTATAAACGCGCCGCATACATTCTTCATATGGTGATTGGCTCTGTCTCCCATCCTTTCGTATACTAGGTCTACACGATATTCTCTCGCGTCGTTCATCATCAACATCGTAATGCCTCTTTTCTCACACAACATCTCCTGCTCTTACTTCCTCTGAAAATATGAGATCAGATCTAAAAGTGGGCTGGGCAGATCTAATCTATCTCCAATCTGGGTCAGACCTGGTGTCGAGCGTATGTCAAAGCCTTCGGCAGTCTGGCAAATTAGTTTGAAACTTTCGTACTTCCCATCTTCTATTTCCAAAAATTGAAAGTTGATAGCAGAGAAGAGTGGAACGAGGAGAGCTTACTGTTTATGAATTCGTCAACTTCGGCTTCCTTCGCTTGAATGGCCGACTACATCCCATCTTTTAAACCGACAATATAAAGGATGGCATGAAAAGATTGAATTAGTTCTTTTTTGAAGGTTTAATATTACAAAAAAAAAAAAAATCATAAACTGATGTGTCTATGACAAATTTACCCTGAATTAATTTTTTGACCAAAAAACTCTAAATTGATACACTTATGAGAAATTTACTTTTCGTTAAGTTGTTAAATTTTACAATCAAATTGTTAAGTCAGATGACATGTGGACAATTAACTGGTGTACCGTTTGGGGTTTTACCCTCTGTTTGTTACAAGTGTACTAATTTGTTATTTTTTGTTCTATTAATCCAATCTAACAAAAACAAAAGAAGGTTAAATTTTTCACAAATGTATCAATTTGAGGTTTTTGAGTGGTTAACAGATTAGTTTGGGGGAAATTTATTACGACTATATCAATTTTGGATTTTTTGTAGTATTAACCCCTTTTTAAAAGGGATAGTAAATACAAAATTCTTTTTCTTGGTCTTTGCATAGTAATGGCAGATTTGGTAGATTAACATGTAAAAGGTATTGCACTTTCTAAAGTTATAATTGTTAGAAAAATATTAGATAATATGAAAAATACAATGATTGTTAAAAATCTAAAAAAGATTAGAAAATAAGATCAATCGTATGAGGCATGCAATAATTGTCCTTAAGGAGAATTCCGTCTCTCGAAATGTGAAACTTAGTGCGTAAGGTTCTAGCGACTATTCTTCCAAGATATAGCTAGCCTTCTTATATACTTCGCACTGAATATTAGTAGGAACATAAAAAACGTGATGTGTATAACCAACAAAAAGATTAGGAAAGATAGGAGAATTCTATGCATCTTAAAAGATTATGATTTGAAGTTTAATTTATATTCAAATGAGGGAGAGAGCCGTTAAGAAGTTGTTATAAATCAGTTGTAATATAATGAGGGATTTGTGAAAAAATAAATCAAATCTTACAAAGCCGTTATACATATGATTGATCGGTTCTCGGTCTAATCCAGTTTCTAGGTGGAGCCGGAAACTGGACTGGGAGGATCGATTCCCAGATTCTAGGATTTGGAACCGGACCGATCGATCCTAGAACCGAGAACAGGACCGACTAACTGGTATGGTTTGGTGGAACTGGGCAAAAATAAATTGGATTTCCCTCGATTGACCCTTGATAATTGATTAAGTGCTTTGCTCCATCTCGGAAACATCCTGAGTTGCCTAGCAAAATCAACCGAATGTTGAGCGAATTACGACTTACATAGATGCAACAAAAAAGCTTCTAAGGCAAACCTAATCTAAATTAAAACGAAAGATGCAATTTTTGTTAAATCCTAATAAATTTAAAGCAAAAGGAAAAAAGGTGAATGAGCTTGATATCTAGACAGTCATCATCGGTGGATCCAACCAAAATGCAAGACATTCCTCCATGTGAGCCAACAATTGGACCGAATTCTAAGTTCAATGAAGTGATCAAAGGAGCAAAGCTATTTTTCTTAGTTTTTATTTTTTTATTTTATTTTTTATATATCAATCGATCTGGTCCGGTCAGTTCGGTTAGTTTGGTTCTCACATTGGAACCGGGAAGTGGATCAATTAGCCACTGGTTCCAAGAATGGGAACAGGAACCGGACTGCCCTCTCTAGGAACCGCCTAGAATCGGCTGGTCCAATCTAGTTTGGGGGTCTCGGTTTGGGCAATTCCCATTGCACACCCTAGTTATACATCCATTGCAAAACCATTACAAAAATGATTGAATCAAGACCGTTATAAAAATATTATTAAACCGTTATAAAACCATTACAAAATAATGGCTTTGATGGCTGTTATAAATTCTATCAAAACTGTTATTTTCAAATATTTCAAATTGTTGAAATATTCGACAATAGTTACCACAAATAATAGACAAAAAGAGAAGCTAAGGGCGTGCATAACAACCATTATGTTCCAGAAATAGCTTTTGGAGCATAAATAGATTTTTCTATTTCTATTTTTAGAAGAATTTCTAAGCAAAAATAACCGTTTGATAACGATACAAAATTTCTTTCTTTCGAATGGTGGCGGACCGGCGGATAGCGGTGACGAATGGCGGTGGCTGCAGTGGTGGCGGCGATCGGCCATCGGGGCGGCCGAAGGCTGGCGATCGGCGACTAACGGCGGCTGGGGATTGGCGACCGGCGGTGGTGGCGGCCGATGACCGACGGCGAGCGGTGGGCGGCGCGGTGGTGGTGGCCGGCGACTGGCGATTGGCGGCGACCGGTGACCGGTGGTGGCGGGGGTTGGCGGCGGCCGGCGACCGACGGCGGCGGGGGCGGTTGGTGGCAACGGATGAAGGACCGATTGACGAACGATGAATTTTTTTTTATTTCTCATTTCTGTTCCAGAAATAGAGAAGTAGAAAATTTATACTTATGATTTTTATTCCAAACTTATTTCTGGAATAGAAATATATTTCAGAAATAGAAAAACGGAATAAGCTTTTCAAACGGATTTTTATTCCGAAACATGCGGAATAGAAAAATTATTTTTGGAACAGAAATAGGTAGTTGTCATGCACCCCTTAAACAGCTCTTCAATTTCATGGATCGACCAACCCATAAAAATATCTTCTTTCTAGAAAAGCCACCATTTGTGTTTTGTTTATTACACGAGATACTAGCTATCAAAAATTCCAAAAATATAATTTGTGCATATGATGGAAGTGCAACGTACTCTGTGTTCCGTTTGTTTTTCAACGCTCTGATAATAGGTTTTATCTCTTTTGATAAAACGATCACAAATCTTGAGGGGAAAGAAATACATTTTCCACATGAGAATTAGTTTTCAGATTGTCCACGACATACCCAGTTGAAATGTTGATTATGTCTCGAAATTATTTCCCATTTAATTGAAGTGCAATGCGACCCAAACCATATTAGGAAAGTCAAAGTTGAATTTTTGCCTACAGGTTATTAATTTCCCACAATACTTCATTTTCTTACCGAAGACAAAGTCTTTGTTGACATCGGGAAATGGCTCATAATATTTGGCATGAAAATAATCTGTTTTGGAGTTTGGTCTTGTGTGCATAGAATGTGCTTAATATGCATGAAAACTTACTACAAATACGGAGAGCGTTGAGAGTTGTCATCCAAGAGAGATGAGCGCTCGAGAAAACTCCTCATGATTGATTCCTGTTGATTCCTAAATGAGTCTGATTGAACAATTATAATCTCGTTTTTCCTGATTGTAGTGGAATCATCTTATCTATCTCTCCCATGGAGTAGGCACCACAAAGATCTGCCATGTTCAGTTTTTATTCCTATAATTTATTTCTTACTTAGAACGTTTTGTTTGTTCATGCTTTCACATTAGTTGTTGTTCACACCTAATTTTTAGCTGACACTTCAAAAAGGTAAAAACTCAAGGAAACCCGCAATAGTCAAATGAAGTGATTGCAAGAGTAGTCTGAATTTTGACTTAGGTTTCCAAGGACTCCCAAATGGGTAGCTAGGTGTCTTTGAAAGTCTCTGACAGATAGATTGAAGACTTCAATATAAAAGGAGTAGCGAAACTGAGAAAAGGGTTAGACATATTAAATGTTGCTTATATGATCTAAGTTATAAATAATCTCTAATCTTGTTATGCATTTTACTTTGTGTGGGTTTAACACTGTAATAACTGATAGTCAAGTGTACAAGTATAAGTGCAGTGAGTGTGTCCTGATAGTTTGATGCATCGTGTGAAAGGAACATCGCTAGCCAATTGTAAGTTGCATTGTTAATTACTAGTGGAATCCAGCCACTGTTAAAGCTATTAGTTTGAAAGTGGATGTTGGCTTGGGTATAACATTGAACCACTCTATATCGTCATGTGAGCTACTTCACTCTATTTACATACTAGCATCAAACACGTTGTCTTATATTTGACACCATCTTAAGTGATGATTATTTGATATTTTGCAAAAGTTTTACTATATCATCGTTCAACCTATTCAACTCCCTTCTAGGTTATATTGTTGGCCCCTTCTAGGTCCAAGCCAAGAGAGAGAGAGAGAGAGAGAGAGAGAGAGAGAGAGAGAGAGAGAGAGAGAGAGAGAGAGAGAGAGAGAGAGAGAGAGAGAGAATGAAACCAATTCCAAATTCGATTTGGTCAATCTAGCTCTACCTTTAGGGACATATAATTACAGGCTCAACAATTGCAATTGCATCAAATTTTTAAGAGTCAAATCTGACAAGGTTATGATCTAGGAAGCACCGACACTCTTCAAGAGACTTCATGTCATGTTTGACACTTCGATATGTGCCCAACACTCTCCAAAACTCTTCAACGCTCTTTGACATTCGATTAATAGGTGTTGGAAAATTGGGCACCTGATCAATTCTCTTGATACTCTCTAATACACAAGTTTGGAATTCCGACACTTAATTTTGATAAGCACGGAGTCAATTTAAAATTTTTTCAATAAATAAAAGGCCAAGATGTAAATATATAAAAAAATAATAAAAATAATAATTGGGGAAGAAGAAAAACTTAGTCTTTTCCTCTCTTCGATTCTCATTTCCTGTGACACACAATTTACCCTCCAAATTTGTTTTTTCTCTTTTCTTCCGGCACGCTCGACACGCGAGTCCAAAATATGAATTCCTTATTTTTTTTCCTTCAAATTTTATGGATTATTGAAATGGAGTTGAATTTGTCAAATTGAAACAATGAATTATATTAATAAATTGTGGATTGATGTTTTTAGTGTAAATTCATTATATACTCTTATTTATTTATTTATTTGTGAAATTGAATAAAATAAATTTGATTAAAATGATAATAAAAATGATAATTTATCATGTATATATAAAAATATATATTTAATATATAACGTGTCCCAACGTGTCTCAATTCTCTATTTTTTAGAAACAATGTGTTAGAGTTGTGTTAGAGTTGTGTTTTGTCGTGTCATGTGTGACGCCTCGATATTAATTCTACTTAGGTTATGACACGTGCATCTTGGGAACATGTCTGGGAGAAGCATGAACATTCTAAGTAAGGGAAGTCTTCTATGTCGGCAGAAAATCAAGAAGTTGAACTTGTGCGAACATGGCATGTGTTATCAGCAAGAAATAATGCAGTTTGACAAAGTATTCATAGGACCAAAGGTTCAATGGACTATATCTAATTAAATTTACGAGGCCTTTTAGGTACAATGGAAAGGAGGTGCCATGGAAACGCTAACTTTTATTGATGACTCTAGTTGGAAAGTCTGAATTTACTTTCTGAAACATAAGAATAAGGCTTTTATTTGTTTTAAGCAGTTTAAGCTCTTGAACAAAAAATCAAATAGGCAAGACAATGGAGAGGCTTACAATGCACAAGGGGTTAGATTTTTACTATTAAGAGTTTGATGACTTATGTAGAGAAAACAAATTTAATTGACATGCACGAGGGGTGAAAAGTTAGGGACGATAATTGGTGCCAATGATGAAAAAAGTCCAATTATAATCCCGATCACGGGTTATCATGAGATTTCTAGGCTGAGGCTGTGAACTTGACATGTCACTTCGATTAATAGATTTTGTTAGAAATTAAACCAAATTCATTGATGTCGATAACTATTCAATACCCATATTAAAAAAAAGTTATAATTGCTGCGTTATCTTTAATGAGCAAAAATCTTATTTATAATGAGTCCGTTCATCATTATCTTTAATGAGTTTGTTCCTAATTTTAGGTGTGCTGATTGTTTTTAGAGATAGTGATTGTTTTTTAAAGATAAGGTGAGTATGATGATTTTTTTGTTAATTTCTAGATCTTATCCAGAATGCTAGTTTTATCTGTTGGGAATAGTAAATTTCACGTAACAAGTCTATAAATAGAAGAATCTTGTAATTGTTTTTTTGTGAAGGTGAAATAAATTTACAAGATTATCTATCTTCTTCTCTTCCTTGTGTGAGTTTTGAGCGTTTCACCTTCAAATTACTTCTATTAAAGTGGTATCAGAGCTTATGATTTGTGATCATGGTGTCAACAAACAATCAGCTTCCTCTTCAATACCCTCATTTTACCAAAGGCAACTATGGTAATTGGACCGTTAGAATGAAAGCTTTACTTGGCGCCTATGGTGTGTAGGAATTTGTCAACACTGACTACGATGAGCCAGCATATGAAGCTGCCTTGAACCAGAACTAGAGGAATGCCTTGAAGAAGGTTCGTTCAAAAGATCAATATGCCCTATCAATCATCTATCAAGTTTTAGATGATTCCATGTTTGAAAAAGTTTTGAACGCTGCTACTGCTACAGAGGCACGGGAGATTCTTCACAACACACATCAATGAGTATAAAATGTTCAGAAGATTCGCCTTCAAACTTTGAGAGGCGAATTTGAGGTAATTCATATGAAATAATTTGAATTGATTGTTGATTATTTCACAAGAGTTTTGGCGATTGTCATTTAGATGAAAAGAAACTAGAAGACGTTCCAGATGCTCATGGTGTCGAGAAAATACTTCGGTTCTTAGACAAGTACGATCACATTACTGATGTAATTGAAGAATCCAAAGAAATGGATGCCATGACAATTAATGAGCTCATGGGTTCATTACAAGCCCATTGTCGCGATCTAATTTCGGGTGCATCACCTAAAATTAGGCTAATGGATTACTAAGTCTAACTTAGTTCGGGCTTTTCATATTAATTCGCGCAACTTAAGTTCAAATATTTAGCATGCAAAATGAAGTCGCCACTAATTAGTTTATGGTAAATCGAAGTAAAATAATGGGAGAATTATTTTATTCCTACGAACTAGAAACTTTGGATATGGGGATTTGGTTACACGACACTTTTCTAATTCCCTTACGGTACTACTTTTTTTTTTTTGAAAAAAATGTTTTGCAGATATCTTGAATTAATTTTAATTCACTTCCCTAATATGTGATGTGATCATATGGATGCGTAAACTACCAATTTAACACTCAAGAAAGTAACCAATTTAACACTCAAGAAAGTAAATAAAAAAATGCAGGACTTACCTCATAGCAACGAAGAGTAGAATTTATATCAACAGTCAAGATATGATTTCTAATTAACACGCAATCACTCAATTTTTGTTTTCATTTATTTAATGAAGATTTAATCTATATGCAATGCAATGTCACTAATCTAACATTAAGTGATATGACATAGTAGTATAGCCTAAATTATATGACATAAGTAAAGTAATCTTTAAAGAAATGTAATAATTAAATGTGAAATCTAAATTAACCCAATGACTTAATTTTAATGATAGGCAACTTCTAATTAAATGAACCTAGTAACAATTACTAAATGACGTGCATTTCATGAACATAATTCTATATAACATGCGTATGATTTTTTTTTTTTTTTTTTTGTATTTTTTCTTTATAAAAATTCGTAATTAAAAATTGCTAAAAATCAAAATCTAACTAAAGTGAGATATTATCTAATTTAAGTTAGGAATAGACAAATCTAAATCCTATCTTAACTTAGAAAATTATCTTGTCATGCAATCTAATCCAAAATATATAATCTAATCTAGATATCATCTAAACACACATTTTAAAAAAAAAAATCTAACTATTTTATCATGCAATTTTATTTAGGAAAATCAATTATAATTTACATAATATGCAAATGCAATTTTTTTTTTGTATTTTTCGAGATAAATAAAGCAATTAAAAGATAAACATCGTCATCAAATATATTATCCATTATTCAAATTTTGGAAATGATATCTTATCAAACTTGATTGTTTCGCTAATAAAATTAATAAATTAATTTTAAGTCTTAAAGATCAAAATATTAATTTTATTCCGCGCGATTAATTATTCAATCTAAAGCTTTATAGATAGAATAAAAATTCGTGTCAATTGATTTAATTGAGGCGATACATTGGGAATTTCAACCATGCATCGAAAAATATTTCAAACAAAAGAAAAAAATATCAAAACTAAAATAAGATAAAATAAATCTACTTAATAAAGTAAACCTACCTAATAAAATAAATCTCTACCTAAATTTGATTTTTTTTTTCCAAAATCTGAACAGTAGAGTGGACGATGGAGGCTCGCGCGGCACGGCTCAAGGACGGTGGCTGTGGTGGCGGGTCACCGTCGGTCGGAGGTCTCGGTCGTCGGAGCTCCGGCGAGAGGTCCGGCGAAGGTAGACCAGCAGCGAAACAGGGGAGTCACTCGGGGCCGCAGGGCAATCGCTCGGGGAAGCTCGGAGCAGGCGCGGTGCTGGGCTGAGAGGTGACCGAGGCTGGCAGGGCGGCAACGCAGCGTCCGGCGGGGCAGCAGAGCGGCGGTGCGTCGGAGCAGAGACGGAGCAGAGACGGAGCTAGGCGGCTCGGGCGGCTCGGGCGGCTCACGGACAGAGCAGGGAGGAGCCGGCTCGAGATCTGCTGGGGCGCGGGCAGACGGAGGCGGGTCGCTACGGCGAGGGGCGGAACTTCGGACAGAGCAGGGAGAGGCGGAGTGGTGGAGCGGCGAAGCAGCAGGGCGAAGTCTTGGTGGGCTTCGGCTCCGGGCGGCGTCGGTGCGGCGAGCAGGGACGTCGGATCGCTGGATCTGCGCTGGGCGATCGTGGACGACCGGCGGAGCGGCGGTGGCTTGCGGTTCAGCTGCCGGCGTTGGGTGGAGGCGCGGTAGGTGCGACGGGATCTCAGAGCAGCATGCGGTTCGGTGGCGTCGGCGCAGCGCGGGCGAGGAGGAGCCGGCGGTCGGTTGCGGACGCGGGCAGCGAGCGTGGAAGAGACGATGAACAGTACCTGTCCAATCACCGCCCCCCTTTCTGCCGCTTCTGCCTTTTCCTTTCCTTTGCGTTTCCCCCTCTTAACTTTTTCCTTTTCCTTTTGTTTGCTTTTTTTTTTTGGACTTTTTTTGCTGCTCCTTCGAAGAGAAGCCGTCCGACGAAGGAACCAAACGAATGGAAAAATCTCTCTCCTCTTATGTTAAATTTCTGACCTAAAAACGAGAGAAGAACCCCTAAAACCATATGCAAATAACCTTTTTATAGGTCACGGATTAGGATTTTAATTTTTTCAAATCAATATTTATGAAGATTTCTTTTCCGAACACAATATTTGCTTTTGATACGATTCAAAATTGCAAAATGATTTTTCCGAAGTTTCAAATCTTGCAAAGTTGAGCTCCCATTATTTTTTGTTATACTTGCCCTATCCCAAGATATTAAAAAAATCCCCAACATATCTTGGAAAAATTTCAAATCTATATTTTCACGAGATAATTTTTGATCATTAACAAAAACGGGCTTGAGCCAATCTGCTCACTTCGTGAGCTTAATCTGGCCTGCCAAGTTAAAGCTTAGAATCACCAATTTGAACCCATTTGTCACTAGCCCAATGCAAATGCAATAATAATAAATAAATGTATCTAAAATTATATGCTATGCAATTAATTAATTAATTATTTTTGTAGGGGTTAAAATTAATCCTTGATTTTTTAATGCGATAAATGACTAAACGGGTCACCAAAATTTAGATGTCAGCACCCATGAAAAAAAGTTCAGAAGAAAAAAGACTGAACCAATGGAGGAAGTTTTCCAAACGCTGTTGACCATTCGAGATGAGAAGGAGCAAAGAAGAGAACTTACACAAACTCATGGGAAAAATCAAGATTGTGATCATGGTCAAGGCCGAGGTTGCTTTCAAGGAAGAGGTTGTGGATGAAGTAGAGGTGATGTTGCTCGAAGTGACGGTAGATGCCGATATCAAATAGGTGTTCGTGGAAGGTGAAAGGACTCGAAAGGCCAATGGTATGATAAATCTAAAATTCGATGTTATCATTGTAATAAACTTGGCCATTATGCTTTTGATTGCTGGAACAAGGAGAGCAGCAGAATAGATGAAAAGACAAATTTGGTAAATGATGCCGATCAAATTCTATTATTGGTGTTCAAAGAAGATGAAGGAGGTCAAACTAATACGTTGTATTTGGATATTGGTGCAAGCAATTGCATGTGTAGGAGAAAGGAGATGTTTACTAAGTTAGACGGTACAATTAAAAGGAAAGTCTCTTTAGGTGATAACTCCAAAATTCTTGTTGAGGGCAAATGTACAATTCCGATCGCTTGAAGAATGTTGCACGTCAGTTTATAACTAATGTTTATTATATCCCGAAAATGTCTAGCAATATTTTGAGTTTGGGAAAGCTTTTGGAGAAAGGCTATACTATTCATATGAAAGATCTTAGTCTTGTGCTAAGAGATAGGAATAATAAATTGATTGCGAATGTGAAGATGTTGAAGAACATGATATTTACTCTCAATATAAAGAATGATCTGTCTCAATGTCTGAAAGCGTGAATGGATGATCCTTTATGGTTGTGGCATTTGAGGTTCGACCATCTCTATTTTGGCGGAATCAATTTGTTTTCTTGCAAGAAGATAGTTTATGACTTACCACATATTGATCATCACGATCAATTATGTGAAGGGTGTGTTATGGGTAAGCATTCCTGAACTAGCTATCCAAAGAAAGCGACTAATCAAGCAAAGAAGATTCTGATGTGTGTGGCCCAATCGCTCACTTATATGGTAATCATCAATAATTTGTTACTTTTATCGATGATTTTACTTGAAAAACTTGGGTGTACTTTTTGACAAAAAAAAAACAGGAGTATTTGATATGTTCAAATAATTCAAGAATCTAGCTAAAAAGGAGAGCAGCTATTTTATCAAAGCTATTAGGACCAATCGTGGTGGAGAATTCACCTTAGGCATATTCAACAAATTTTGTGAAGATCATAATATTCGACGAATCTGGACGACTCCGTATTTTCCTCAACCAAATGGCATAATTGAACGAAAAAAAATAGAACCATTCTTGACATGGTTCAAAGCATGTTGAAGAGCAAAAAATTGTCCAAGGAGCTTTGGGTTGAAGCTGTTTCATGTGAGGTCTATCTTCAAAATAGATGTCCCATATTCAGACTTGAAAGTGTAACTCCATAGGAAACATGGACCAGGAGAACACCAAGTGTTTCACACTTGAGAATTTTCGGGAGTATTGCCTATGCTCATGTCCCGGACTAGAAAAGATCAAAGCTGGAAGATGAGCAAAAAACTCATCTTTATTTGGTATGACTTCTCATCCAAAGCCTATAATTTATTTTGATCCTAATACTTTGAAAGTACATATAAGCAAAGATGTCAAGTTCGATGAAGATGACACGTGGGAAGACAACTCAAAAGATGAAGTGAATGCTCATGGTGATATCGATTAAATGGAGTTGAAGGATCATTTTATACCTTCTTCTCTAGTATCTTTTCAAGTTCATCATCGCCAACCTCTTCAAACGGTGTTGATGAACCGCTAGTGCCAAGATCAAGGAGATTGTCTGACATTTATGAAGCTACCAATGAAGTTCACCTTGTATTATTTCTTGCAGATTGTGAACCACTTGTTTATGATGACGTGGCCAAAGAAGAAAAATGGATAAAAGCCATGAATGAAGAAATTGAAGCTGTTGAGAAGAATCAAACATGGGATCCAGCTGGTCTATCAAAGGACAAGAAATTGATTGGAGTCAAATGTGTGTACAAGGCCAAGAAGGATGAGAAAGGAGAAGTGACAAGATATAAGGTTAAATTAGTCATGAAGGGGTACAACCAAAAAGCCAGAATTGACTATGATGAAGTTTTTGCCCTTGTCATTTGCATGAAAATGATTAGATTGATTATTTCTATTTCTGCTCAAAGTGATTGGAAAATTTATCAAATGGATGTCAAATCAACATTTTTGAATGGCATCCTTGAAGAGGAGATTTATGTTGAACAACTCCAGGGGTTTATTGTGAAAGGTCATGAAGACAAAGTGCTGAAGTTGAAGAAAGCTCTATATTGACTTACATAAGCATTGAGAGCATGGAATTCTAGAATTGATGCACATTTCAAGACGAATGGATTCTCTTAATGTCCATATGAGCATGCACTCTACTTGAAGTAAGAAAAATGTGATGTTCTACTCACCTGTCTATATGTCAATGACCTTGTTTTTACAAGAAATAATCTGGTGATGATTGATGCTTTTAAGGCATCGATGTTGAAAGAATTTGAGATGATCAATAATGGTCTCATGAATTATTTCATTGGGATTGAAGTGAAGCAAAGTGCTGAGGGGATTTGTATTTCCCAAAAAGGATATGCACAAAATATTGTTGAAAAATTCAACATGAAGAATTGTACTCTGATCAATACACCAACGGAGTGAGAAACCAAGCTTTTGAAGTTTGATGATGGTGTCGATGTTGATTCAACATATTATTGAAGCTTGATTGGGAGTTTGAGATATTTGACATATACGAGACAGGATTTTATGTAGAGTATTAGAATTGTGAGTCGATATATGGAGAAGCCGAACTCATTTCATCTTAAAGCTGCAAAAATGATACTTTGATACATCAAAGGTACTACTTCTCATGGCCTATACTATTATCGCTCTAAATTCTTTCAACTTAGAGCTTATTTGGATAGTGATTATGGTGGAGATATCGATGATCGAAAGAGTACTGTAGGCTTTGTATTTTTCTTGTGTGACATTGCTTTCTCGTGGTCATCAAAGAAGCAACCCAATGTCACTCTATAAACATGTGAAGTTGAATATGTAATTGCATCCTCATGTGTTTGTTATGCAATTTGGTTGAGAAGACTACTCAAAGGTATTCTTATAGAGCAAAAGAAAGCAATTGAGATTTTTGCTAATAATGTTTCTGTCATGCTCCTGCCCCACCTCTAGTACGAGAGCGTGACTCGGTGGGTCAGCATTGACGTCTGAGGCACATTGATCGTCCCAAAAATATTTTATCTTTGATTAAGCACGTGCAGAAGCGAATTAAAAACAATACCCGTACACAAACAAACATGGAAGTCGAGCAATATGTATACAAGCCAAACAAATAAAAGCAACATATACTCATACATATATACACATATAAAAAGTTATTATGATTACATGCCCATCTTAGTCTTGGGCTACTTATCTTCATTATCAAGCATTGATGATTAAAAGGTTGGGGTAGCCTAACTCCTCTATTGAGCTCCTCCAAAAATGGCCCCCATCCTAAGCCTTTCTTTTACGATGCTCCCGTAGGATCCACTAGAAGGATGAGGCCTTGGATGAGACCTAAAACGTCTTCATAAAAAATGAGGCACCAAGCCTCCTACACATGGGGGACCAAGGTATCTACCTCTTCTTGGACCTATACAGTGGCAATATACTTCCGGTAAGTGGCGTTCTTTTCTAAGTTTACTATATTCGTCACGGTAGTAGCCATATCAATCGGAAGATCGGGACGGATAGGCGGTAAGGTTGGTTCACCCATCCCACACTTGAAATGGTGAAAACAACAAAAGTGAGTCGATGATGACTCAGTAAGTAGAAATCCCTCATTCTCCTATAGGAGGACATTTCGCCATCGATCCTCGGATACAAGAGCACCACTCACTTGTTGATGGCCAATCAATAGCAAAGTTCGTGCCTTGCCTTGCTTATGCATATGAAGGGCTCTTAATAAGCTATATGCTTTTAAGCATCAAAGACAATGAGTTAGTGCATAAAAATAAGCCCTCCAAAGATCTGTGGCTTTCGATCATTCCAGTTACTAAGAGGGATGCGTCCATCACATAAAACTCATTCAAGAACTAAGTAACCCACTGTAAACATATGCTCAAATTGGTGTAAGGACTCAACAATACATATCAAACAAACCCTGCTTTTGTAAGCCTCAATTCCGGTATCGGTGCAAGCCTTAATTCAAGCATCAAACATGCATCAGTCATGGACCACGTGTGGACTTCTAGTTTATTTCAATTAGTTCAGTTAGTAGAAATCCATCGACTCTTCTAATATCAACTGGGCATTAGTCCTCCCCTTGGCAACTGGCATCATCCCGATCTTATTATCAAGACGGCATCCAGGGCGACCCCTAGGCATCGGCCTCACTTGGGCTGGCATCTAAGGCTATTTCCCAAGCAACGACTCGGCATATCCCAATGTCGATGGTGAAAGTCCATTGTGTGTCCATGTGTTCAAGCATCAATCAATTCATTTTGTTATCTTGAATCATTAGCTGAATAAAAGGCCCGAAACCGTGCTATGTAAGGTGAACTAATGAACGACTCTTATGTCTTACTAAATTAAACTCATGCCGAATGCGACTTGGGCTTATGGTCTACACTTGGAACCATTCGCTCCAACTTCGGAATTGACTCGTGACTTGTTTCGAGTAACAACATGTTTGAATGTTGTCCTGAAATCAAGTGTGGGTCGTGCACCCACCTCGGCGCATGTCCAAAGTCTCATGAGACATTTCCTCGACATCCATGCGAGACCATGAATTTACTTGATGTAACAACAAACAAATAGGAACACAACAATCATAACCATATAAAGCCAACACAAGCAAATGATGACATGATCCTAAAATTGATATGTGTAGCACATCACCCTATCAAAGAGTTAGGAAAGTCTACTTACTACTTTTGAACCTACCTCCAAGATGCTCCTTTGATGACTGGACGGCTCCTAAGGCGGCTTAATGAGGAAGGTGTGAAAAAGAGGAGAGAAAGAAGAGGAAAAGAGAGAAAGGCCAAGCCTTAAAATGTGAGGATGACTCATCCTATTTATAGGCCTCATTCTCTTAGATTTTTATTGCAAACTCATGATAACGCCTAAATGACGAGTTGGCTTACCTATCTTCTTGAGTTGGCGCCTAGGTCCTTTGATGTTGGTTTGTGATTGATCCACCTATTTGCTTGCTCTCCAAGGCTCACTTTAGGTTCGTTATTGCCTATGGCGCTTAAGGGACACATAAGCCTTTTGGTGCATCATGTCCTCTTCTAATTGGCTAGTTCTTAACTTGTTCACCAAGGCTATAACCTAGGGCCATCATACCCTAAGATTTACCTAAAATTCTAGAGGACACCTAAGTAGGTGATTTATCCATGCCATTAATGAATTAAAGTCCAAAGTCATTAAATGAGGCATAGATATTTTTGCCAACTACTTGGCATGCAAGTTTTCTCCTTCTTCTTGAAGTGGACATGTGACATTTAAATGGATAAGGATGGACAAAGTCAAAGATTATGAAAGATTGTAGAACCCCAATCACCTCTTGACATTTGTCCAATGATTCATCCCTACATTAATTAATTCATGTCCAAAATTCATCCAAGGCATTCATAAGACTAACATAGGGTGTTTCCTAATTGGAGAGTCATTCATATTTGTACATGATCCACGGTTCTATGAGAATCGAGGTTCATGCCAAAATTTACTAAACTTTAACCAAATGAGTGTGACTAAATCGAAAACCTTCTTAAACTTGTCCATGACCATTTTCAATTAGAATTGGTGCATTGGGTGTCTTAGAATAAACTTCGTGGTTGGTCTTGGTTATTTGCCCTAACTAGGTCTCGGTCGGGTGGACCGAGTCCATGGCCAAACATGCCATGCTTTGGTCCATTCATGATTTATGTCATTGATTCCCATGATCGACCCTCATACCTTATTCTTATGGCCTGGAATCGAGGATGTTATAGTTTATGCTATTTCATTGGCGAAAAAACCAGTTTTTCATGAACGAAACAAACATATCAATGTTCGATATCACTTCATTTGAGAATTGGTTAAAGAGAATGAGGTTAAAGTGTTGCATGTGAAGATGGGAGATCAAGTGGTAGGAATTTTTACCAAACCTCTCAAGATCAATGCTTTTTGACTTGGAATGATCAATAGAAAAGAATTTGGTTTAAAGGGGGATTGTTAGAAATTAAACTAAATTCATCGATGCCGATAACTATTCGATACTTGCATTGAAGAAGAGTCATAACTACTACGTTATCTTTAATGAGCAAAGATCTTATCTATAATGAGTCTGTTCGTTATTATCTTTAATAAGTCTATTCGTATTTCTAGGTGTGGTGATTGTTTTTAAAGATAATGATTGTTTTTGATAAATAAGGTGAGATATGATGATTGTTTTGTTAGTTTCTAGATTTTATCTGGAATGTTAGTTTCTAGATCTTATTCTGAATGTTAGCTTTATCTATTGGGAAAAGTAAAGGTCATGAAAACAAGTTTATAAATAGGGGAGTCTTGTAATTGTTTTTTGTGAAGGGGAAACAAATCTACCAGCCTATCTTTCTTCTTCTCTTCCTTGTGTGAGTTGTAAGCATTTCACCTTCAAATTACTTCCATTAGATCTTCAGCATTAGCAACTAGGTTACAGATTCCATAGGAAGTGCAGACTAATTGCTCAATACGCTAGTAGATATGTCACATTCGATAATTTAGCAATGCCGTAGAGTAGTAAGGAGACTCAGGTAGTACAGATGGACCATGTTGTTAAGAGATAGGTTCAGTTTCATGTGGATACTCAGTTGTTAACACATAAAAAGAGTAGGGATAGAGAACTTGTGCCAAATTCTAATGAGGGCATGACTTAGCCCAAAGCAAAGGATAGTATTGGTAGTGAGGTGGAGCTCACAGAGATGTCACATTCCATAACGATAGGCAAAGAAATTAGAGAGATTTCAGAAACTTAGAAGCATGATTATGCATATTGTGTTATTTCTAATAGAGTTGTTTATGCCTTGTCTACTACAGAGGAGACAAAAGACTCACTCTCATATTGAGAGATGGTATTAGGTATATACACTTAGCAATCGATTGGTACTATGGGAGAGGAGTGGAATCTCTTTAGCAGAATAAGACATGACGATTCATAGTGCCTCAAAAGGGTAGAAGATAGCGGGATGCAGGTGGATCTTCAAGAAAAAGTGCGACAATTTCAGTTCATAGGTGACCCCGTATAAGGTACACTTAATAGCAATGGGATAATAGAACTTGAGGGCATTGACTGTAATGAGATATTCTCACCTGTGGGCAAACATAGCTCAATCAAAGTGCTATTGGGATTGGTTGCTATGAGCAACTTGGGGTTGAAGCAATTGGATGTTAATATGGTTTTTCCACATCGAAATTTTGAGGAGCAAATATACACACAATAAGATTTTTGTTGCTGCGGACCATAGAGGCAAGGTATGCTTTCTTAGAAGATCCATCTATGGCCTTAAATTATTCTTTAGGCAATGGTACAAACGTTTGACTCCTTTATGACTATGTAGTAGCATAACAGGAATGCTCATGATAGCTGAGCATATCATATGAGGTTAGACGATGGTAGCTACACTTATTTGCCGTTGTATGTTAATAATATGTTGATAGCAGCTAAGCACGTCTTTGATATTAGTGTGACATCCTGAATTTTCAGTTCTGTTTTCAATTGAATGAATCGGGTCTTTCATCGACGCGCCTATAGTTCTATTTTTTGAGCTGATCACTCACGAGATAACTAGCCTATCTGGTGTAGCCGTTAAGGAATCTAAACGCAATAAACTTGAGAATTCGACCAAAAATCGACTACTTAACCGCGCTAGTTTACAAGGGTAATTACGGCATAGTTAAAAATCGATTAGAGACTAGAGATAGGTCGACTCGACTGAGCCATGTGATTAAGTGTCACCTAATTGCAAAATTCTTATCGATCGGCACTACACCGATTTTTCTGTCATTTTGGTACACTGTGTTCGTCTTTGAAATCTCGAGATTTTCACGAAAATGGAGAGTCGCCAATGTGTCGAAGATGTATAATGTGGCTAAAAAATAATCGACCATGGGTCAATTACACTAAAAATTTATAAAAGCTACCCGGTAGGCTAGGTCACGCTAAAATCACGTCAGATTAAAATTAACCGTGAATTTAAACCCGATTTCAAAAATTGAAAGTTCTGTTATGTCACGATTCATTTTAGGACCATCGACTCATCCTCCAAAGATTTTTCTGCAAACCGAGATTTTTGGCGAAATTTCAAAGTAGGGACGTTTTTTACTGGAAAAATCAGAGGGCTGTTTTTTTTTTATCACATTTTTGGGATTCCCGTTGGATGAATTGACGAGGAAAAATGTTGAATGGGATGATGGCACCTTGGTTGAATTTATGGGGACCGATTTAGATCCAATTGAAGGAGAATTGAAGTGGATTTGGGGGAATTTGGTGCAAAATTCGTAGGCCATGGGGGAGGGGACTTTTGGTCCACTTGGTTGGCTTGCTAGGGAAGTTTGTGGGCTATAAATTGGCCATGGAGAGGGCAGAGTTGGTGGGGGGCCAAGCAATGATCAATAGACGGATATTTGTGGTTATTGGGACCCTCCAAGGAGCAGCTAGCTTCTTCTTCATCTTCTTCTTCAAGTGAGCTACTTTAACCATTGTTGAGAGTTTAGGAATCTTAGAGAAACTAGAGAAACCGAGCAGCATCTCCCCCTAGCCATTGCACGCTCGCCCGAAGCCGCCAGACCATCGCTCGCTAGCCGCTCGCATTGCGCATCCCCTGCAAGCGCCGTCCGCCCGTTCCCCCTGTCCTGAGCCTCCTTGCCATCCGCCCAAGCCCTTGGTTGCCATAGGAGCTCAGCCGGAGCTCCACTGTCGCTGTCCAGTAGCCACCGTCACCCACTGTTGCTTGCTGCAGCCACCAGTCCACCTCCTTGCTCGTTCTAGCCCAAGTCGAGCCCGCGTCAGCTCCTTCGGCTAGCAAGCATAATCGGAAGCCCAGTCCAGCCATGAGCATTTGTGGGCCATTTTAGGCCTCTTCCGTGCATTGTTTGGTGTCGCCGCCAGGAGGTTTGTTGCCTGTCTCCGCGTTGCCGTTGTCATGGACTCACCGGATCGCTAAACCGGTGAGTTTACTTGCTAAACTCTGCTTAGGGAGTTAATGACGATTAATGGGTGATTAGTTTATGTTAAGCATGGATTATGTGGTTAGTTAGAATGTATTAGCGATTTAATTATTTATTTGTGCATGTTAGGTGGTAAGAACGGATAGATTAGAGACTAGATAAATTGTACTATTTATCTAGATAGGTTCAGAAATTTTCTCGGCCCGTTCGGGTGATTAATTAAGCATTTATGGCTTAAGTTTGCATTTTTGGTAATTAATTGTATTTATTTAATTATTTTTGGTATTTATTTAATTATTTATTATTTTCCAAAAATTATATCGAGATAGCCGATGACAGGAATTTCGTGCTGATTGCAATAGTGTGTTCAGTTTATACAATTGAATGCTATTTTGTGCAAATTGAGTGGCGATTGTAATTTTGGGTATTTATCCAAAAATTATGTAATTTCAGTATTTAATCAGAAAATACTGGGGCGTCGGTTTTTAACGCAAAAAACGTTTTTAGGCACTATATTAAATAGTATTTTGGCTTAGACCGACTGTGTACCCACACATGATTATTTATATCGGGTATTTTTAACACTATGAAATTAGGCCAAATTCATTATTTTGATTGAGGAATTGGTGTGCAAAGCACAATGTCTTTAGTTGGGATTAATTTATCATGTATTAGCTTGTGCGAGAATATTGTATGTTAGATTGTGAGAGCAGTATACTATATTAGCCTATGTGAGCCTTGATATGTCAACTTGTGAGAGCAATATACTATATCAGCTTATACGAGCTATACTATATATCAGCTTGTGCGAGCTACCATCTATATATATCAGCTTGTGTAAGCTACCATCTATATATCAGCTTGTGAGAGCTATAACCATCTATTTCAGCTTGTGTGAGTAGTGATCGTATCGATGAATTGATTGATATATGGTATTTGATCGTATCGATTGTATTGAATTAAATTGATGGAATTGACTGGTTGAGATTATGAACTGTATTGACGTGTAGGAGGGAACTGAGGCAATGTAAGTCCTCTGACTTGTGTGTATAGCTGCCTCTAGGCGTATTTCCTTCCTAGTCGGAGTTTAAGGGGTGAACTTGCTGAGACATTGTCTCACCCTATTGTGGGCTCAACTTTTTTAGTTCCTTAGATGGCGGTTCCTCCGGAACGTTTTGGTCAGCCTAGGAGGATCACTAAAGAGGTCATCGATATCTCTGTTCCCGGAGGCCACAGAGTTTGGGTCTATGAACTTGTGAGGACCATCGTTTGGGTCGATGCGGGTCTACCTCAGAGGGTACCCCATCAATTTAGAGCATGGTATTGTCACAGGCTCAATGGACACAGAGAAGGACCCCTGCAGGATTGTT
The DNA here is from genome assembly GCF_016545825.1 of Eucalyptus grandis. NCBI lineage: Eukaryota > Viridiplantae > Streptophyta > Magnoliopsida > Myrtales > Myrtaceae > Eucalyptus > Eucalyptus grandis. Next base: position 21,709,434 of record NC_052620.1, read on the forward strand.
AGGTCCCAGTATCGGTGTTATAAGTCGCTTTTGGCAAGGGTACAACTGACTCTCTTGGTGGTGCAGTGGTGGACCCAAATCCCCAGGAGACCTCGGAGTTTTTAGTTGGGGATTCGTCAACCTAGTGGGCTTGTAGACTTTTATCTTTAGACTAGTCTGTATATAAATTGGGGTGTTTATAAAGGCGTGTTTTGGTTGTGAATTGTTTCCTGCTTTTCTATCCCATGTTGGTTGTTGTCGGGGGTATAGTTTCGCTTCCGCATGCGCATTAAAAATTGAATGGGTTGGCGACGCGTCCTAGGACGTCGCAAAATTTATCGACCACCGAGGGATGGGCACGCACTCGAGGATTAAGGCGTGACAATTCGTATGTTGGAACGACAATTGAGTAGTGATTTTGAGATGAAAGACTTAGATGTTGTGGAAAAGATACTCGTATGGAGATTCAAAGGGATAGGTTTGCAGGGATGTTACAAAATTATTGGGTGATTACATATGTAAAGTGCTAGGGCTATTTAACGTGTAGTATTCCAAATTGGTGAGAGGGAATATGTTTCTTGCGTTCCCTATTTTTGTGTTGTTGGTGTTATCATATATGCTATAGTTGCACTAGGCCATATATTTCACACGTCATTAGTGTTTGGAGCAGGTATATGAGTAATTTTGAAAAGAAACATCTATATGCTGTAAAATGGATTATAAGGTTATTAAAAAGGGAAGCATACATCATTTTGGCATCTAAGAAAAGACAAGCTCCGAGAGGCATATCAAGTGGACGATTTGCATGGACGAAGGTCCCTAACTAGTGATGTGTTCGGTTTTATGAGTTGTGTTGTGAGTTATAAAGCGCATAGTCGATAGTTACTCTGTTGACAACTAAAGTAGAGTATATAAAGTCAACTACAATCAAGGAGGCTATTTGGCTCTAATGTTTGCTCAGTTTTCTAGGATTGCAGTAGGAGCAGGTTGTTGTGTAATACGACAATCAGAGTGCGGTACATTTTAGCACGAGCGACGAAACATTTGTGATGACAAATACCATTTTATATTTGATATGTGTCATAGGGAGCCACATCCATTTCAGAAAGTACATAAGGCGAATAATCTGGTAGACATGTTAACGAAGCCAAACCTACTGACCAAGTTCTGGTGTTGTTCGGTCTTGGTTAGCATCTACAATGGGTGAGGAGCCTAGATGGGCTTGGAAGACGGTAGTCAACAAGGATGAAGCTAGACTTCTAAATGAGGTGGAGATTTGTAGATTATAACTTGAAGTAATCCTGATTGATTTGAAATATGGTAGAAATTGAATTGCATGGAAAGTTGGGCCACATTGGACGCTTGCTAACTAGATTGTGGGTGATGCAAAAAGGGGAAGTAATTTCTCACAATAATTCTTTTCCTTTTTAAGACAGAGTCTATGTTGACTAGAGAATGGCTTATAGTTTTTTGCATAAAAATATTATGTTGAGAATGTGAGAAAACTCATTTATTATGATGGATTCTTGTAGGTTCAGATTTAACTTAGGATCGGGAAAATGCTTATGAGTGAATGGAATTAAGGAGTTGTAATCTCGTCTTTATCAACTATAGTAGAACCACCTCATTGATTTCTTCATGTAGAGTAAGCACAACGTCAAATCCCATAAATCCATTGTGTTCGAATTTTAATTTTACGATTTATTTTTAACTCAAACCGTTCCGTTTGTTGACGTTTTCTTGGTAGTCAACTATTGTGATTCACATGCATTTTCTGAGGAGCATTGTTAAATATACTAAAACAAAATTACAAGATTTTTTTTTGGTCGAAAATATAGACTATTATTTATGAACGCAAAAAGGAACAACCCTTGGACAGGGCTTTAGAGTAAAGAAGGTCCAGAAGGGGATGGGGAGGGGAGATAGCCCAATTCGATGGAAGTAAAGAATGCCCACGGGCTTTGGCAGCCTAGTTTGCAATGAAATTTGCTTCTCTTCGACAGTGGTGTATCCGGAGGTTAGGGAAGCAGGGGAGAAGTGCCGCACTTTTAGCAAACAAAGCTCTGCTCTCCCAAGGTGTCGAGCTAGGGTTCTGCACGGCTTCCACAAGCACCAGGCAGTCCGATTCCAGTAAGAGGTGTTCTCGTGCTTTCATTTTCTACAGCAGATAATTTAGAGTAAGATTTAGGGCCTGCACCTCTGTTTGCAGTGCCGAGAATGTGGTGATGCTGCTGGTGAAATCGTCGATTAGTTGGCCAGAGGAATCACAGCACACGCACGCCATTGTGCCTTCGTTGTGGGATGTTGGGTAAGCGCCGTCTATGTTGATCTTTAGTACTCTCGGCTCTGGTGGGCGCCACATCTATTCTAGATCTGGTGGTTGCAGTCCTTGTTTCGGCAACACCTTGTTGCAGCACCGGGTAGTCCTGCATTTGCGAGAGCTACTTGTACAACCTGCTCTGGATTTGGCCTCTGCTGGAGGAAGACAAAGTTGTTGCGGGCCTTCCAGATCTACCACATAATGAAAGCAATAGTCACCATATTAGGTAAGGCATTGCTGTTCTCCATAAGATCTACTAGCCAAGCGTCGATTCTGTGGACTCCATGTGATTGGATCGTGAGTTGGACTTGTGAGTGAGACCAAATGGCTTGTGTCCAAGGACATAAGAGGAAAACATGTTATGTAGATTTCGGAACTTGATCTTGACATATTCGACAAACCGGGTATGGTATGATATGCTTGTGATATAGATTCTCCTTTGTAGACAAGGCATTGTGGCATAAAGACCACATGAATATGCGCAGTTTGGGGGCGATCTACATGGTTCAGAGTGTGTGCCACAATTTCCGAGGGGTTTGATATGATGTAGATGCACGGCTATGTGTGTCGCTGTTTTCTTGTGATCTGATAGAGTTATAGCCGCTCTTTACTATATACATACCGTTGAGCTTCCCTTTCCAAATGAGTCGGTCGACAGTGCAGTGTGGTCGAATCGGCATTATAAGAATTTCTTCGACAGTCTGATCATCGAAATTGTGACAAAGTAGGGGTACATTCCATGTTTTTTGATCTGGAATAATAAAATCTACCACCTTCTCCGGTTCGCCTCTAGGTGCAGGCCCGCTAATTATTCTTTTAGAAAGCCATTTATCCTCTCGGATTTTGATCCGTTGTCCATCACCAACTGACCACTGGAGTTGATTTAATATTGAGTACGGGCCTAGCAGTAAACTCTGCCATCCCCATGAGGGTCTAGTTCCTTTTTCTGCATGCTGGAATTCTTTAGAATGGAAGTAAAGACCTTTGAAGAGTATGCTCCACAGGGAAAAAAATTGTTGTATTAGACGCTAAGCCTGTTTGCCCAGTAGAGCTTTATTAAACGCGATGAGATCTCAAAAACCCAGTCCCCCAACGTCCTTTCGACTCTTGAGGGTGTCCCATTTCTTCCAGTGTATGCTGGATTTGCTACATTGAGGTTGCCACCAGAATCTAGCAATTTTTTGTTCTATAGACTTGTAAATAGACACAGGGATTTTAACTATAGACATAGTATACTGCGAGAGTGCTTGTACTAATTGTTTTGATAAGAGTTTCCTTACCACTTTTAGAAATTATTTGTTCTTTCCACCCTTCCAACTTGGAGTTTACTTGACCCAGAATCTAGGCAAACATCTCCCTTTTTGATTTCCCCCAATCTGACGGTATGCTGAGGTATTTGCCAGTCTTTGCTAACACAGGGACTCGGAATTCTCTTGCCAAATTCACTTGAAGGCTATTAGGACAAGCTTTACCAAAGAAAATCCCAGATTTGTTGCAGTTCACTGCTTGTCCCGTAGCTAGGCAATATTGATTTAATATATTGGCTAAGTTATGGCATTCGGGAGTTTTCCTTCTAAGAAACATATAGCATCATTTGCGAAAAAAAGATGAGATAGGGTAGGACACCACCTGTTTAATTTAATGCCTCTGATATTGCCCATGTCCACAGCTTGGCTAATAAGTATAGATAGGACGTTCGCCACCAGAATGAACAGGTACGGAGAAAGAGAATCTCCTTGTCTGAGTCCCCTGGTTGGATGGAAGTAGGGTCGAGGTTCTCCATTAAATTTGACGCTAAAGGAGACCGTTGTAATGCATTGCATAACCCACTGAACTCATTTTGCGTGAAAACCTAGCTGAAGGAGGTAGTTTTCTAGGAAATCCCATTCCACCTGATCATAAGCCTTTTGCATGTCTAGCTTTAGAACAGCTTGAAAAGTCTTTTTCCGTTTCCTTATCCTGAGTTGATGGAGAACCTCTTGGACCACTAATATGTTATCTTGGATTTGACGGCCACTAACAAAAGCACATTGCTCTGTGGCTATCATCTCAGGTAGCCATGGCTTCAGATGATTTGCTAGAACTTTTAAAATTATTTTGTAGACGAAGTTGCATAGACTGATTTGTTGGTATTGATCAAGCCTTTCTGGGTAAGATATTTTGGGTAGCAGGGTTATAATTGTCCTGTTGAACTCCGGTCGTATCACTCTGGAGGTAAAAAATTCTTGCACACAGAGGAAGATGTCTTCTTGTAAAATATCCCAATAAGATTGGTAAAATTGTCCATTCAAGCCATCAGGTCCAAGTGCTTTTGTTTCCCCCAATTGGAAAGTGGCTTTTGGACTTCCTCTCGAGTGACCGTTCCTACTAAGGTAGTGTTCATTTCCTCTGTCACCACTGGTGGGCACTGTGCTAGAATAGGCCCATTGTGACATCCTAGATTTTCAATTATGTTTTCTACTGAATAAATCGGGCTTTTCACTGATGCCTCTATATGGCTGTTCTCAGAGCTGATCACTCTCGAGATAACTAAACTATCTGGGAAAGCCATTAAACATTTTAAGGCAAATAGACTTGAGAATTCGACCAGGAATCGGCTGCTCGACCGTGTTCATTTGTTGAGATTATTACGGGACATATGTAAATTGATTAGAGATTAGAGATAGGTCAGTTCAACAGAGATGTGTGACTAATCGTGGGTGACACCACTAAATTGGAAAATTCTCATCAATCGACACTAATTTGATTTTACTGTTGTTTTGGTACCCTGTGTCAGTAATTGAATCATCGAGATTTTCACGACAATCGAGAGTTACCAATTTGTTGAGTGGGTTCATTGTGGCTCGAAGAAAATCGACCACGGGTCATTTGCCTTAAAAATTTCTTAAAACTACCTGGTAGCCTAGGTCACGCTAAAAACGCGCTGAATAGAAATTTATCGCGAATTCAAGTCCGATTTCAGAAATTGAAGATCCTGTCATGTCACAATAAATTCTAGGAGCGTTGACTCAGTCTTAGAAGATTTTTTTGACAACCGAGACTTTTTGGGAAAAAGTCGGTTTATGACATTTTTGTTCAAATAAGGCAGATGATTGTTTTTGTTTGTAAAATTGAGATGGAAAGTGGATTCAGAGGTGAGGGAGATGATCGATGAATGACTGATTGAATTTATTGAAGCCAATTGAGATTTAATCAAGTGAAGAATGGTGTCCAATTGAGAGAGATGAGTGCTAAATTCGTAGCCCCCCTTTCCCCTAGTCATTTTGGACCATTTGAGAGTTGTGGGGAAGCACTTTGGTGGCCCATTTGCAGCCAAGGGTTGCTGGCTTCATGGGCAAGCAAATGGGAGACAACTTGGTGGAAAAATGGCCATGGTGGAGCCCCTTGGTCCCCCTCACCTTTATCCCTTCTCTCCCTCTCTCCTTGGCCGGCCACTCTATCCTTTTCTCCCTCCATCTTGTGCGACCAGCAGCTGAGGAGAAAGAGAGTAGCAGCCGTCGCCGTTTGGATGCCACCGCCACGACGGAACGCCGTTGTCCGCCCGCCCCTGCGCGCGCCGCCTTACCCACGCACCACTTGCCCTTTCTGCCTCTAGCCACGCCATCCAGCAGCTTCCTCTCGCTGTCCCGAGCTCAACCAAGGCTGTCCATAGCCGTTTCTTCGCCGGTAACCCTCCATCTAGGCTCGATTTGGCCTATTCTTTCATTCCCAAGCCTCACCAAGCTAAACCGAGCTGTTTTCTCTCCATTTCCAGCCAAGAATAGAAGGTTCAGGTGTGGGTATTTCAGCACCTTTGGAAGCCATTTTGAGGTGCTTGTGGGCCTCGGTCCTTAGGCCCGCTTTGGAGAAAAACGTCCCTTGCGACGTTCCCGACGTTTCAATCCGAGCGGATTGTTAAATGTGTGAGTTTAGCTCACTAATCCTTGTTTAGTTTGCTAATGATGCTTAAGGATTGATTAGTGTTAATTAAGTAGGATTAGGTGGTTAGATTAGAGTAGATTAGTGATTATTAGTTAATCTCAATGGATGTTAGGCAAATGGTTAGTGTAGTTAGCAAGGAAGTAGGCTCTATTATTTATTGAATGTCTCTCGGGATTTTTCCCGACCCATCTCGGGAGAAAGAAATTCCACGATCGAACTACCAATAAAAAAAATAATATAATGATATAAAAATCCGAAACCTAAATGCTTTACTTTGTATTGAAAAACTAAGTTGGATTTATTTGTATTTATTAATTAAATTAATTAATAAATTAATTAATTATTTTTTGGAAATAAGGCTGAGATAGCCGACAACCAAAATCTTATGCTGATTGTTATGGTGCAGTATGTTTATTTATTTGAGCTTTACGTTGTGCTGAATTGATTTAATTGTAGAATTTTAGGAATTATTCCTAAATTGAGTGAATTTGGATAATTGATTGGTAAATGGCTGGGTATGGGTATTTAGTGCCAGTAATGCTTTGATGGGCTATAAAGTGGAGAAAATCATGAGAATGAATTAAATATACTCTTGGCTAAGACCAATCAGGTACGATAATACCGAGTATGATAAAGTTGGGAAAGAATTATGTAGCATGTGGCTCGGTGATTAAGCACATCACCTTGGCGAAAACGGCGCCTGAGAGAATGCACGTAAATTGTATATTGTATAGATCACCTGGAAAAGACACGTGGCTCAGCGATTAGTACGTCACTTTGGTGAAAACGACGCCTTAAAGAATGCATGTGCCTTGGTGGTTTGGTATATCGCCTTAGAGAATGCACGTGGCTTAGTGAACGATACGTCATCTTGGCAAAAACGGCATCTTAGAGAATGCATGGGGTCGCTGATTGGTACATCACCTTAGCGAACTTGGCGTCTTAGAAAATGCACGTGGCTCGGTGACTAAGTATGTCGCCTTGACGAATAGGTCGACTTAGAGAATACACATGGCTTGGTGACTAGTTGTATACTATTTGGAATATTATATAGTATGGATGGGACTGATATGTAATCGACTAGGTCGATTGATCAATGCTTTGATCTGATATCGTGAATTGATTGAATTGAAATGACCGGGAAATGGTTTAATTGACATGTGATCAACTAGATTGATTTGATCGGTATATCGATCTGTGATTTTATGATTAGGTGCCTATTTGAACTGTGCTAATATGCATGTGGAATCTGAGGCCAAGGTAAGTCCTCCAACCTGTGTGTGCATAGGCAGCCCATAGTGTATTGGTTTATTAATCGAGTTTTAAGGGGTAAAACTCACTGAAACGTTGTCTCACTGGTTATTATATAACCATTTTAGGCCCATATATGGCAGTACCTCTACCTCCTCCCATGTGTTTTGGTTTACCGAAGGAAATCACTGAACAAAAGTTCCACGCACCGATGCCGGGGAACGTCGAATGATTGGAGTATGTAATGGTGAAATCCATTATTTGGGTTAATGTGGGTAAACCCCAAAAGGTGCCCCCATCAATATTGGGCATGGTATTGATACTATAGCGATGGGCAAAGAGTGGGCTTGATACCGGAATTTGAGGTGCCTACGTATGCTTTGGAAGTAGTGTATGGAGAGGGCATTGCAAAACCCAGAGGTGGAGAGGTGATTGACCTGGTGACTCCCGATCTTGAAGGCCTAGTATCACCTGAGTATGCTGCGATAGGCTCCAGCGGGAACGTGGAAGGAGGAGAGCTCGTCGAGCAGGAAGAGAACCCAGATGAGGACTCAGCGAAGGACTGAAACCCCACCCCTGTTTTTAGACTACGTTGTTGAACAAGCTTGAGTAGGACCGGACTTAGTAGTTGATCTTGTATATATTTGCATAATGAATTGCAATGAATATAAGTGTGTGGGTGTTTCCGATTTTAGGTTTTTAATCCTATTATTCTATCCCATTGTTTTATTGTCTGGAGATTTTATTTTATGCTTCCATATGCGCATATGTAATGAGAGGGTCGGCGATGCGTCCTGGGACGTCGCTATTAATCGACCATGTGAGGGATGGGCGCGCGTTCGAGGATCGGGGCGTGACACCCATAGTCACGATGTCCCACCGAGCTGTACAAATTTTCAAAAAATCCTAGTGTCATTTCCTTCAAACGTTTTGGTTCGCGTACCCACTGTTGATGTTCATCTTGCAGCATGCTTATTCGATTGCGTTGTCTCCTTTGGTAGTGGTGGCATGGAAAAAATTGTTATTCTTGTCCCCCCATCTAAGCCAGTTGAGCCTTGATTGCATCGCCCGATCTGTTCCTCCTGTTGCCATAATTACTTTATTTTCTCTTTCAGACTAGTAACCGTCGCTTTGTCATACTGACCATTGGGTTGATTTATTAGATTTTGGAGCTGCTGCTTGAGGATGTTGATTTGATGATGGCCATTGGAAAACTTTAATCGACTCCAGCTAGCAAGGGCCTCAGATACAGCCGTTAACTTCTGAGGGAAAGTCAATGCTCTAACCTGGAAAGATCCCCATGAATCTGCAATGATTGTGCGGCACTCTTGGTCCAAATTACAAGGATTAGTTTATAACATTTGTATGGCAAATTACAAATAGGCATTTCAATAAGTAAACAAATCCACTTTCCAATAATAGTCTACCGTATCAGGTAGGCCTCTTAAAAGAATTGGCAAAAAAAAGAGCATGCATTTAAAGAGGAGTTATCACCATCTACCGCAGGTGAAATCTGAATCCCACACACCAATCGAAGGTATAACAACTGAGTTACTAAGAGAAGAAGATACAATCAACTATCGAAGTCGAGAAAATTAGGACGCACATAGAACAATTAGATTGTCCGGAAGGTATGTAAGTAAGTACAAATTATTGAGCAATTTTACGATTTGGTCGGCACCACCAATTTTGATGTGTCAACAAACATCATCAGTAATGGGTAAAATTTCTATCTTTTAGTGACAATCCTTCTTATTCCCATGAATGATGGTGAAATCTGCAAATTCCATACTAGGAATGATGTCTTTTTCCCTCTAGCTTAGATGGCTTCAGCGAGTATTGCTTATGTATATTTTTCTTTAAGTGAAAAGTAGTTGTTACGTTAGGAGTGATTGACAGACGATCGAAAAGTTTTCGTCACATCCAACATACATAAAAGATTTGATGTGGCCTTTTTGGTCAACTTTGGCTCACCGTGTAAATCTTTTTTGCCCTTTCCTTACTCTGAAAGACGTTTTCAATTTATTCTCGCGCTTTCCCGCCGGCGATACGTTGCACCAATCAGTTATCGTAGTTTGAAGTGCTTCTGAAGTTATTATTTTTATCACAAAGTCAAATTTTGAGCTAATATTTCTCCTGTCCATTCCTCGTGACTCACCAAACAAATTCGCACACTGCCAATCAGCGTCAATGGCTTGGCCATATTTCTAAATTAGATATCTTATAGAAAGTTGGGATGATGAGGGGACCAATTTCCCAGAAGTTCAGATGGAGAAGAAAAGCTCATGAATTGATGGATCCGTAGACTACATTATTTTACTCTAGGTTGATGGTTGGAGGAAATAATCGTGCCACGCCCTTTTCGACAATTTCCATTTTCATTTTAGTAGATATTGACTGTGTATTAAGTACGACTTTTGCTTCTGACTGCCACTTTCGTTGCAATTACGATTAAAGCCGCCCTGGTATAGCTATTAGAGTTAAAATGGAATAGACAATGATAGACCCCTAGAGTTATAGGTTGGAGGGCGAGACTGAAATTTTCTCAAGTTAACAATTTTTCTTTCCCTGAATTTCTTTTGTTAATATCAAAGGATCTTTCGGGCCTCTAGGGTTAGAGCCACCATTGGCCGCGGGATGTTCCATCTTAGTTATAATAGCTCTTACCGGTGAAGTATTATCCCACATTATTTGACAACAAATTTTAAATACTCTTTATATTTATATGGTTTCTCTCCATTTATCACCTTAAACTTTTGGCCTGCACTTTCTTACATAGATTAGAACCAGTGCTATTACCTTTGCAAAAGTGCGTCCGGTTTGCACATGTCTCATATTGCTTGACGACGGGTTTAAATGATCTTTATATTCATGTAATCTTTCTTTACCTATCAATTTAAACTTTTTGTTTAGACATTTTAATACTTAGTCGTTTGATTTAGATAATGGAATATCTACTATTTGTTTGGGTTGACACAATAATAGCAAAGGAATAAGTCATCGAACCAACGTGTCTTAGAGTTATTCTTGTAACTATTTTAAAATATTGAAATAATTTCTTCACAAAAGCCGATAATTACTTTTTTTGACTTTTGTTTAAAGCTGACCAGACAACGTGTTAGGTTACACATGGTTTTTGGTATTATCTTCTGACTTTAGCGTTAGCTCTTGGCTTTAGTTGGCATGTGACCTTTTCCCAAGGTATAATTATCGTGAGTAAATTTCCACATTGGTTAACTACAACAATCTAGTTGCATTTGATGTTATTTTAACTTTTAAGGTCAGTTTGACTAAATGCCATATATAAGTGATGAGTTAGGGTTTCCGTGAAGCAACTTTAGACAAAGCCATAGGAACTAAACAAGCACGTGGGGATTTTTGGATTGGTGAAGAAAAGAATTACTCTCACGTAAGGTCTTTTGAACTAGTGATCACTTCCTTTATAATAATCATATATGAAAAAAAGAGACTGGTGATGACTCAAAGATGACCAGCATTATCTCATCACAAGCGAACAATTTAAGGTGATAGAAGGTTCATGACTTGCTACTTTCGAGAGATCGAGAGAGAGAGAGAGAGAGAGAGATTTTTGGATTTGTGGATTAATTCATCCTTAATCAGGTATAGCATTAGGAGTTTTATCCCTAGTTATCCACACAAAAACAATGTCGATTGTAGCCCCTTTATTTGCAAACAAATAGGGCTATGCTTATTCCAATTCAACAACACATTATTTTTATCATCAATTCACAAGTTCATGTGGCGAGAGAATGGTTGAGCAAACTATGTCCCATGCATGTTATGCGGACATCTCGACTCACGGAGTTTCTTCTCGTCAGAGAGTAGCTTCGCAAACCTACAAGAATGTAGACCAAAATTAATCAGCCTTCGCAATGCTAATCAAAGAAATAAATCTCCAACTGCTATAATTTTCCCTAGGATATTATCGTCCCACACATATGTTCAATATTTATGCGCAAAAAATTTCAACCTTTTGAGGGCTTCCTCATTGGTGCCGGCATTTGGAATGGGTTCGTAGTGGCCGGTGTCGAGATTAACTCGCGAGACCGCCTTCCTCAACAAGTCCTCACCAACTTTCACCAGACCCTCCAAGTTCTTTTTCGTGGATGTGTCCACCGAAGATAAAGTCCCCTTGAGAGTGTCGTCCTACAGCAATTCATTCAATTCTAGTAGCATGAGTTGGTACCAAGTGTAGATCAACAGAATAACAACAGTAAGAATTCACGAAGACGGCGAAGTCAGCAAAGATCTTACGTTGATGCGGAGGTAATTGTCCTCGGACTGGTAGGTCTTGAAAGCCACGGAATTCTGGTAATCGACCAGGTCGGCACTCCCTTGCGTGTAGGCATCTATCAAAGGGCTCGAGCCGTCCTCGTACAGCCAGGAGAACAATCCCCACTTCGAAGCCTTCTTGGCGTCAAACTTGAGCTCCGACGTGTCCGAGCCCGACCCCAGTGAAATCACTAGCAGTCGAGTGTAGTCTATCGGCGATTTGATGTCGAAGAAATCCGGGTCTTCCTTCAAGATTTGCCTCGTCACTTCGCTGATGGCGATCAATGTCTGGAAAAGAGGAAAACGTGTGAAACATTCCAAAATCTTCAATGGATCGAAGTACTAGATACGGCACCATGTCACGTGTCATCAACTAGATTTTATGAGAATTTTGAAGTAAAATCAACTAGATGTTTATAGCCGCCTCATCATGTGTCATCAACTTGAAATCAACACGAAGTATTAGTTGTCCTCATGCTTTTAACTTTTCTATTGATGGTTGATCCTCACCTAATCTCTATAACTATTAATGATTCTTATATTGCAAAACCGGGTTCTTCATAGGACGCTCTTGGAATACAATTCTCAAGTGCCAAACCCTAATAATACAAAAGAGAACCTCTTTGTTGTGCTCTTTTTGATATCCGAACCTTCCGTTCAGTTGCTCTCATTGAATATGCGCAAATACTCCCCTCCCCCACTTCCCTTCGACATGCATCGATGTAGGGCTCCATCCACACTAACAGTGACGATGATCCCATTACTGTGAGAAAGAAATGACTAGATAAAGGAGTCGGTTGTCAAATCAAGTGTGCAATTGACCGGTCCTTGTATGAGACTTCCTTGGCAAGAACGAAAAAGAAAAATAAGATAATAGAACAGATCATCGCATTGGTTGTGGCTTGCCGGCAGCTAGCCCGTCATCTCAAAATAACTAGAGTATCTATGACTTCGTTATTGAGCAGCTTCTGAGGTGTTATCCGTAGGTTTGACCTGAACAAACCATCCCATCGTCGTACCACAGATGAGACATAGGATTGTGACTAGACGCAGAGCTGTTGCAGCCGAATAATCTAGGCCGCATAAAATCCGCTATCATCTGTAACAACCTCATAGGAGTATGTTATTTCTTTACTCAAAAAATCATGTTTGGTAGCTTATGTCACATCGACACCTCATTTCCAAGTCTAAAAAGGCCTCGGCTATTGTAACACGAGGTTGATATGATAATTAAAGAATTGAACTTACTAATCTAAATTAGGTACATGTTTAATTCTTCATACTATTAGGTACAATTCATGTTTTGGCCGTTCATCGCATACCTTGGTTCATGTTTCACCAACCTCACCCGTGAAATTTACGGGTAATCCTCGGGTCAAGGTTTCTTCACTTAAAGTGAACTTCCTTGTTGCAAAAGAAGAAGACATAGTAAAGGCACTCCGTATTAGAACTCGGTATTCCTATTTTAGCTGCGTTAGTTTATCTTTGCGGTCTTCAATATCAAATAGGCTAGTATTAATTTATAATATTGTATGTACCTATACCTCTTCTTAAGTGTATCTATCCATGTATGTATGTATTCATGAGTGCATCTATGCATGTAAAGCTATGATCACGTGTGTTCATTAGACATACGTACCGGATTGTTGGCGGCCAAACCACCGTCGATGAGATTAAATTCATGGACTCGCCCATCTTTATCTTCCGTCTTGAAATAATAGGCAGGGAAATACGTCGGAGCAGCGGAAGTGCCGATGCAAATGTCAGAAACTTGAGCGTCTAAAAAAGAATGTTTTGACACCTACACGAGATACAAATCCATTAAAGAAAACATCTCCTATGATTGGTGTATATGCGTATAGTTTTCCTCTATTAAGACTGGGTAGTTGATTATAATTGTCTTTGTCAAACTTGCACTGTCAATAATCCCATTTTCCATGGGAAATCAGAAGTTGCAAGAAAATAATGATTCCATCACAACCTTTCACCCTCCAAAAATTCTACACAAGGCTATAATTATTTGGATATTTCGCGATTTGCTTGCACTCACATGAGGTAGTTTCAACATGAAAAGGGGATTGACAAGTCTCGCTTAACCGGCCATATATACAATAATGCTAATGTGTCATCCTGATTAATAAAAAATTGTGAAACTACGAGTTGGGTTATAAATTTTCCTCCATCCCTAATTAGATGAAGTCATTTTCGAATTGTCTATGCACATGTAAATCTAACTAAAATATGGACAAGGTCGATGTCTATGTTTGCAACTCTCATAGGTCAAAAGCCTGTTAACATTCTCCAAATTAAGATAAGACGAAAACAGGACCCGTCGGACTTATACCAATCTACAACTGCACTCTCTAAAAAAGAAACATACAAGAACTCACCTCATAAGAAGAAAATAGAACTGGTTGAAGCTTTTTGATATCGAAAGTCGGGATGACCAAGCTGGTAAGGGTATCGTGCAATCTCGTGCTTCCAAGTAACTTCCTTATTAATTTGTGAAGATAAACTCCATTGTACTTGGGCCCCGTCAGAGATTTTATCGTGTTCAAGACCGAACCCAGGCTCCCACTTTTTGTTTTTCAGGAAAAAGTAGCGGGAGCAAGCAGAAAAGAAATGAAAAGATTCAACTCAGATATCTTATATGCGAGGAGAGAAAAGGCTAAAGAAAATTCTCGGTGAGCTTAAAAACGATAAAAAGAAGTTCGATAATTCAAATTTAGCAACATGAGAGGTATGTCGATGATCGATTACCATCCTTGAGGAAAGATTTTAGGACAATTCTCCAAGTAAAATGGGACTATGTCTTTTGCAGCGAAGAGAGGACGGTTGTGAGCATCAGGTGCAGACAACATGGCCGTGATGAGACCCCCGGTGCTTGTTCCTGCTATTACATCGAAATAGTCTGCAAGCCTCGCACCTTCTCCATCCAACTCCTGCACCCATAAATCTCAACTACTTCTGGATTAATGTCTACTCAAGAGATGGTGTGGACACCAGCGATGCCCCATGCTTAGAATAAAAGAAAGGCTTCTCAAAAGATGCTTCGACTCAAACCCTAATCAGAGGGCTTCTTTTCTTTCTTTTTTCTTTTTCACCGCCGTAGTACAATAATGTAAATCCTGCGTCCGCTTTGTTCGTGTGGTTTGTTGATGTTAATACCTGGAGTTGGGCTTCGAGGTAACCGAGAATAACCCCCGGAATGATTCCTCGGACTCCTCCGCCGTCAATACTAAGGATTGTGATGAGTTTTCCATACGTCGGAGGCCGAATTTTCAACGACGAAGCTTTTTTCTCCATTTCTTTTAACTGTTAACGCAAGAATTGAGAGGGAGGGGGAAGGAGGGAGAGAGAGAGGGAGGGAGAGCGAGAGAGAGATGAATGAAAGTGTGATACTCCATTGTTGTGAAGCTCATGAATATATATAGAGGGATGCAGTATGTGCACGTAAGGGTTCTATCTGGGAAAACATAAAGATAAATACAGTCGGCCGTATGGCTTTCGTCAGCTCTTGGTTGGTCAATGTGAACGCTCCTCTTAAGTGGGCATGAAAAAGGGGTTAAGACTTAATCCCTTGTTTAAACTGACAAGGTTTTCTTATAGGCAAAAGGCAAAGTTTAATGCTTGCAAATATCTTAGAGTGGTTGTGAGGCGAAGAGAGATACCGGGTGGAGGAAGGAAGGTTGGTTTTGAGATGCAATACCTATGACTTTGGTTGATTGTAGGTTTTTTAATTTGTGAAAATGTGGGAGACCTCTAATAGACCAGGTTGATTGGGTACATATATACATTTAAACATCGTGCTTGAAAGTCTAACAAAAAATCTTAAATTAATAGGTGGAGAGAGATTATGTAGAAAGAGCATATAAATTCATAGTTTAGCGTTGCGGAATATTTTAGTATCTCATCTCATGCGCAAGCTGTATTATGAATGACATGTGGGATTTGACAAATAAGAGGCAGATGCCCACTCGAAATAAACCAAGGCGGAAGCTAACTTTGATATTACGTTAGAATGTCTAACTCAAGAACTTAAACTAAAAGGTGGATGGAAACTAATTTATATAAAGAGCATCTAAATTCCATAATCAAGCAATGTGGGATATTTCAATACTCCCTCTCATGTGCATGCCAAATTAATATTAACATGTGGAATTTGACGAAAGTGTGGATGCACACAAAACTAAATTGAGGCAGATCCTAGTTTAAACACTATGAAAAAAAGCCTAACCCAAAAGCTTAAGTCGATTAATGGAGGGAGACTACATGTATAAAGAGTATATAAACCCAATGTCAAGTGATGCAAGATGTTTCAACACATCCAATAAATTCCGTTATTTAGCATTTAGTTTTTTGATAAAATTATCTTGCATTTCTCTTTAAGTTTACGAAGGTAAGTAATGTTTTAGCATCGATAAGGATAATGGTGTTGAACTAGGATCCAATCATTCCCACCTCGATCACAATTGAGCAAAAATGGAGTAATTAAAGCAAAACCCTAAGCCAATTTCAATTTGATGTAAAACTCCACACATCAAATCACCGTGTTCAAGCTTCGATTGCATGGCTAAAAGGAGTCATAAGAAGACCAAATAAAATCTCCATGTATATATCACGTAGAAGTGGCCTTCAAGAGGAATTTATTTATTTTCCCGTAAACACCACACTTCCTAAATTGTTTACATATTATGGATTGTTCTACATCCACCAAGTTGATTTGGATTTCATACACATACTCAAATTTGAGACATAATAATCTATTCTCCACCTTAATTCAATGATCACTGCCAAATCATAGTGCTAATCATCAATGCCGGCTCTACCAACACTCCCAT
Source organism: Eucalyptus grandis (assembly GCF_016545825.1). Lineage (NCBI taxonomy): Eukaryota > Viridiplantae > Streptophyta > Magnoliopsida > Myrtales > Myrtaceae > Eucalyptus > Eucalyptus grandis. Next base: position 21,726,039 of record NC_052620.1, read on the forward strand.
GAGCACTCATTTTTGCATACGCCAATTGAGCTTGGGCAAACCTCGAGCTTTGCTGAAGGAACGAGGCTTTGTCACCATTATGTTGGTTTCTATATTGTCACGATCTTTTTTACAACAACCTTCCCCTTTGCTATGACATCTTGGATGAAAAGGTAAATGTTGATATGCTTTGCTCGCTTATGATAAATCAAATTTAAAGCTAGATATATCATGCCTTGATTGTCACCGTATATAACAATGCTTTTATGCTCCAACCTAAAGTATGGGACCAAATCCCTTAGCCATAATGCCTCCTTTGCTATAAAGAAGGCCAGTGTCATGTAATTTGTCTTAGTTGAAGATAAAGCAACATCTTCCTATGAGACCACCTTCTAACTCACTGCACCACCTACCAATGTAAAAACATACCCAGGTAAAGACATATGCTCACCTAAATCACTTGCGTGGTCCGAATCTACAACACCTATGGTCTCATTGTTATTACAATCCCTCTAGTACACTATACCAATGCTATTGGCCTTTTGAACCTTCAAGGATTCAATTCATAACTTCCTAATAGGTCTTTTTTGTTAGGGCTAGATGGATCACTTAGAGGGGGTGAATAGGTGAATAAGCGGAATAAAATAAATTTAAACGATTTTGCAATAGAATAGCTTCTGATCATAACCCGAATAACTGTCAGATCTTACCAGTGTGCAAATAACCCTTAAAACATATAAAATAAAGAGAGTAAGGGATAGAGAATTGCACATAAATGATTATAGCGGTTTCGGCTTTAACAAGCTTACGTCCACTCTCCTACGCTAATAGCTAATTGGCTGGATTTCACTAGATCAATATGTCAGAGGTTATGAGATGTGAGTAATAATATATACTCAAGCTAGTTTGACAAATTTCTCACACACTCTCAACCTCTAAAAGATTAAAGAGTATATCTCTTAGAGACAAATTTTTATGATTAAAGAACACTCAAAACTTAGGAATCATAGATACTGTTCACCGAAGCTCTCTCTTCAGGCGATCGTGTACTGTTCCTCGCATTTTTGCTCATGGCTGGTTCTGGAAGCTCTGACCGGTTGTTGGGGCCAATTTTTGGTGTTCAGAGGCGCCCCTCCGTCCTCTTTCAAACCCCCTTACTGCTCTTCCTGGTACGCCTTTTTACTTGGGCTGTTCTCTCGAAATGGGTTAGGGTTTTCAGCTTTTACGGCATGCTGTTCGCATCTTCTATATGCGATGACTTCGAACTTGGTTTCAGCCCAAATTTCGGGGAAAGGGCTGATCGTTGACACCCCTCCTTCCCCTGGTGTTGTTCATTCAACTCGTGTTGTTACGGATGAGAACTCGGGTCGGCCTTCCTCCTCTGCTGATGCCTTGCGCGACGATACCCAGCTGCTACAACCTCCTCGTGCTCCTGTGGGTTCCAAGGATAGAAGTCAAGGATGTTCTCAATCAAAACCCCCTCAGCCAAGAAGGGAGGACCCAAATAAACAAGTTGTCTGAACTTGGGCTAGCGTAGCTAAGGTAGCTACCAAAGGCTATGCTTTGCAATATTTTCCACCTACCTATGTTAACAATATGCCAGTTGTTGAGCTAATCGAGGACATTATTGAGGCGGTTGATCCTAAATTGTATGATTGTCTCGTGGGTTATTTCATTGGAAGGTGAGTTCCCTTCAAGGTTACTGAAGCGGCTCTCAAGAAAGCCTGAGGATCTAATCTCGTTGAAGTTATGTCCAATGGACAAGGGTTCTTCTTCTTTCACATCCTTGATGCAAACTTTCGGAGTAACTTGCTAGATGGGGGTCCTATTTCAGTCTCTAGGATTCCGCTGGTGCTGCAGCAGTGGAGACTGGGTCTGGAGCTTAAGAAAGACTCTCACCTAACGGTTCCTGTTTGGATTAAACTTAAATTCCTCCCGCCTTCCTTATGGTCTGCTCAAGGAATAAGCAAGGTTGCTAGTGCTGTGGGAAGGCCTTTATACGTTGATCAAAGAACAAAGCAGATGAAGATGTTCTCTTTTGAAAGATTTTGTGTGGAAATCACAGCCAAACTTCCCACTTGTGATGTCATTGAAGTGTCTGACAATGGCATGTCCTCTCTAATAGAAGTTGAATACAAATGGAGGCCTGTGGCATGCTCAGGTTGTGGCATTTTCGGTCACAAATGCCCACCTACTCCAATTTGGTCTGTAGTTGCTGCTACGAAGGACTTGGCACCTGCTCCTCAGAACATGCCTTCCCCTGTTCTTCTTGCCCCGTCAATGCCCCATGTTGTGGTGGATGGCCAACCAAAACAAATGGTGGCTTTGATGGCTGATCCCCCTCTTTTGGATAACATGTCAGATACTGGTCTAGTAGACTCTAGTAATCGAATTGTTGCTAAGCCTCATCCAGCAGTTCCTGTTGGTGATCCTTCTTAGACTCGTGTTGCGGAATGCTTTGGTTTTGGTGGATCTCAATATCACCAGCCTACCTTAAATGTTGATCCGGTTATTGCCTCTTCCATTCCTGCATCCGATTCAGGATGGAAGCAGGTCAAAGAAAAAAAGAAGAAGCCCCATTCTAGTGGCAGGCAATCCTTAAATTTGAAAGACTCCACCTCTGCTCCACCAATTTGCAAGCCTTAAGGAAGTTCCAGGACTTCTAAGAAGGATGGCTCCTGTTCTTCCCATGCGGTGGCTTTGCCCAATCCTGTCGTGCCTCATGCTAGTTCGGAAGATGAGATTGTTGAATCTAGTGTCTATGCTGGTTCAGATGAGGATGATCTTTTATCTACTTGCCCCTCTTTTCCAAGAGTCTTACTGGCCACTGCTGGAACTAAATCACTACAAGATAAGTTGGAGAAGCTTCTCCTTGACCCTCCTACTTCGGTAGTGCCTTCTTCAGCTTCTAACCGACACAGGTCTTCAAAGAAAAGGTAACTTCATTCCCTCTTTTGTAATCATGCTTTTTGGATTTTGGAATATTAAGGGTATTCTTAACCCTGTCAGAAGGGCTGAAGTCAGGCATTTTGTTACTTCTAATAATTTGGCCTCATTGGCCTTGTTGAGATTAAGGTTCCGGAGAATCTTTTTGGTTTTATCTACTCTCTTTTTCTTAAAGACTGGAATTGGTTTGCGAACTATGACTTTTTCTCTCGGGGTAGAATTTGGGTGGGCTAGAACTATGAGTTTTTGAGTTTCGATATTCTGTCTATGAATGACCAAGCTGTGCATGGTCACATCAAATTCATCCAGTCTGGTTTGGAAAGTTATGTCTTTGTTATCTATGGTGAACATACCTATATCCAGCGCCGACCTTTGTGGGAGGACCTCCTCCATCTAAATGCTCTCCTTCAGAATTTAGCTTGGATTGTAACGGGGAACTTCAATGTAATTAAGGATCCCTCGGATTGTGTTGAGAGTTCGAATAATTGGATACCTTGTTTTGATGAATTCAGCTAGTGCTTAGCTTAGACCGACCTAGAAGATCTCCGATATGTGGGCCTTCATTATACTTGGTCCACTTCAAGTGGTACTAATAGGAAGATGAGAAAAATTGATTGTGTTTTGGTGAATTTGAGGTGGAACTTGGATTTCTCCTTTTCGGAAGCCTCATTCCTGAATCTCGGTATATCTGATCATACTCCTATGATAGTGAGAGTTCTAAGCCTGGTCTTTAAAAGAAAGCCTTTCAAGTACTTTGACTTTTGGGCTGATCATCCGGACTTTCCCTCCATAGTTTGATAGACTTAGGATAGCCCTATTAGAGATAGCCCTATTAGAGATAGCCCTATTAGAGGGACTTCTATGTTTAGACTGGTTTCCAAGCTCAAGGCTATGAAGTGTCGTCTCAAGCTCCTTAACCGTGAAGCTTTCTCTAATATCTCTCAGAGAACGGCATCAGCTAGGGATGCCTTGCGGTCCACCCACCTTGGTATTCAACTTGACCCTAAGAATGTCTATCTTGCTAAGCTTGAGAAGGAGCAGAGACGTGCTTTTGTAGACCTTCGTGGTCAAGAGGAATCCTTCCTTAGACAAAAATCTAGAGTTAGATGGCTTAAGGAAGGGGATCGGAACTCCAAATTATTTCACCATGCAGTGAGGAGGAGACAACTCACTAATAGGATCCTCTCGGTTAAGGATCATTCGAGCTCTTTGATCACGGACTCTGACTTGGTGCCGCAAGTCTTCGTTTCCTTCTTTTTAGATCTCCTCTCTCCCCATATGGCACTCTCCAAGCCTTCTTTGCAGGAACTTAAAAAGTTCATTCGGTATCCTCTCAAGGACAATTGGGTTTGTTTCCTCTCTTCCCCGGTCTATGACTCTGAGATAAAGAATACTCTCTTTTCTCTTGCAAGAGGCAAAGCCCCAGGTCCAAATGGATTCTCTGCTGAGTTTTTTAAGACTAACTGGAACATTGTGGGTTCATTGGTATTGGAGGTGATCAAAGATTTTTTTACCTTGGGTTGCCTACTTAGGGAAGTCAATAATACAATCCTCGCCTTGGTGCCAAAAATCCCTAACGCTTCTACTGTTTCGGACTTCAGGGGCATAGTGTGCTGCAACATTATTTATAAGGTCATCACAAAGATTATGGGTAATCGTTTGGCTGGAGTTATGAAAGACCTGATAGATCCTTCTCAGAACGTTTTTATCAAGGGTAGAAGAATTCGAGATAATTTTCCTTTGGCCCAAGAACTATTTACTTGATTCCACCTCAACCCTTACCTTCCCAAATGTGCTATTACGGTGGACTTTTAGAAGGCCTATGACACTGTAGACTGGGACTTCCTTGAGTTGACCTTTTTGGCTTTTGGTTTTCCACCTTTGTTTATTCATCTTATTATGATTTGTGTTCGAACGCCGAAATACTCCATTTCCATTAATGGTGAGCTCCATGGTTTCTTCCCGGGAGGTTGGGGCTTGCGGCAAGGGGACCCAATGTCTTCTTACATTTTCACTCTGGTGATGGAAGTGTTCTCGAGGATTCTAATTGATCGGACTTCGGCAAAGAACTTCAAATATTATTGGAAGTGCAAATCAGTTAAGCTCTCTCACCTTTTCTTTGTTGATGATGTTTTTCTCTTTTGTCAAGCTGATTTTGCCTCAGTGGCTTTACTTAAGAGAGGACTGGATATTTTTTCTTCCTGGAGTGGACTGTTGCCTAACAAAAACAAGAGTGAGATATTTCTTTCCGGTGGGTCTCCATCTCTTCACAACAACATTTTACTGGCTTTTGGCTCTAAGGAAGGCAAGCTTCCGGTTCGGTATTTGGGTGTCCCATTATATCTTCCAGACTTGGCAAAGCATATTGTATTGCTCTAATAGATCATATCACAGCTAGGGTCCAGTCGTGGGCTCATCGGTTTCTTTCTTTTGCTGGAAGATTCCAACTCATAAGGCCAGTCTTACATTCTATTCAAGCCTTTTGGGCTAGTGTGTTTACATTGCCTACCTCTGACTTGATAGACATTGAGCATATTTTGAGACAATTTTTTTGGAAGGGTTCTTCTCTTGGCCGTGGTGGTGCTAAGGTCTCGTGGGACGACATTTGTTACCCAAAATCTGAAGGTGGTCTAGGCCTTTGTAAATTGAAAGATTGTAATAGAGCAGCCAAGCTTAAATATATTTGGATTCTCTTCACGGATAAAGAATCCTTGTGGTGCCGTTGGATTCATTCAAACTTTTTTAAAAAGGATAACTTTTGGTGTTCTTCTTGTCCTACTATATGCTCTTGGGCATGGAAGACAAATTTTCTTTTAAGAAGAGATTCCTGTCTTTCTTTCTTCTGGAAAATTGGAAATGGTCTCTCAGTTTCCTTATGGCATGATCATTGGCTTCTTCGTGGCCCCCTAGACTCTTTCGTACCAACTTCTCTTATGGACAGTATGGAGCTTTTGAGCTTTGCGGTGGTTTTTACCTCGAGGGGTAGTGTTCTTAGATCCCTTTTGGAAGATTGGGGACTCATCCTCCCGACCCTCTCCCTATCCCATGATAGGTTCTCCCGGCGGGGTGATTCCTTCGGCTCCTTCTCCGTCACTTCAACTTGGAATATTATCATAATGAAGAAGGACTGCGTTCCTTGGGCGACCTTCGTTTGGGACAACACTATTGCACCTAGATTCCAATTCAACCTGTGGTTAATCTCTAAGAATCGTTTTCCTACTAAAATGCTTCTCCTATCCTATCATGGGATTGATTATGAAGTCTGTGCTTTCTGTGGGGTCTTGCCAGACTCAATTGACCATTTGTTCTTCAATTGCCCCATTTCTACAAATCTAGTTTTTTTTTTTTTGCACGGCCAGGTGTAATCGTCCTTGGCGCAATGGATCATGGAAAGATAACCTCTCTTGGGCCTTGAAATTCTTGAAAGGTAAAGACTTCTACCATTCGATTGCTCAGTTCTCGTTTGGTGCCTTGTGTTACCTTATTTGGAAAAAAGAGGAATAATATCATCTTCAGAGGGGAAGCTTTCGTTGTCTCGGCAATGAAGAATCACCTAATCAAGCTAGTTAAGGACAAAGCCTTAACTTTTTTCTAATGTTCCAGTCTCTCCAAGGAACAGAAGGATTCAGAGAGGATGGGGCCTAGACCCCTCAGATTTCATTGATCGTCGCTCTCCCTCCTAGGTCTACTCGTGCCTACTACTTCAGCTGCTACCCAACTACTTCAGCTTTCTATTCGTTGTGGTTTATGGTCTACCGAGTTTTGTAGTTGTGGGTTTTCTTCAGTGTTTGGCTGTTGTAGTCTGTTCGGTGTGTTGCTTGTACCTTTTATCGGCTCCCTCTCACTCTTCTTGCTTTTAGCTTCTAGAGCGTGAGTTTTTGGCGCCGATCTTTTGTACATTTGTCCAAAGCTCAATATAATCTTCATCTTACCAAAAAAAAAAAAAAACTTAGGAATCATAGACTTCATATTTTCAGCTCTCTATTCCTTTAAGTGTCTCGACCTTCTTATATAATCCTCTGTATCCAAGCTGACGGTTGGACATTTCCTTAGAGGATTGCTTAGCCAATCTTCCTATTAAACTGGAACGTTGTCAGAAGATCTGATAGCTTCAAGGTTGCCAAGATTGAAGTCTCTCGTTGATTTTGCCATCCATATGATTGATGAAGTTTCCATAAGAAAAGTGTTTCACTTGGAAAGAGTATTTCGCCTTTTGTAGATTGATTTATCCAAGATTCGCTAAAATCTGTCTTAAGAGATTGGATTTGATATTCTTTTCTTTTTGGATAAGTCTCTTAATTATAACTAGAAATCCACCAATTTTCTAGCCGTTGCATGAGGATTGTCTTCTAGAACAATACTATGATAATCAAATATCAAAGATATGAATTACTTCAAGACTTAGAGTTTGATTCTCTTAGTCTAATGACTAATGTCTAAAGGTGCTCATCGAGTTTTCACCTAGAAAATCTTATCATCAGAATCAAAGAAAGTTTTGTTAATCATCAAAACTAGTAAGAGAATTCTCCTCAATAATCTCCCCATTTTGATGATGACAAAACTTATTACAGCAGAATCGATTTAAAAAAGAATTTATTTTGATGAAGCTATGAAAATAGCAGAATTTGTATTTAGAGTGCAAATTTGATCTATAAGAATGAAAGATATAGTAATTGATATTTTTATAGATATTTTAAATAAGGATAGGAAAGATTTAAATAGTCTTGCAAAAAAAAAAAAAAAAAAATCCTTAGAATAAGAATCGCATCGCATCAAAATCTTCCAATTCTTCCCCTTTTTGTTAACAACACAAAAGATAATAATGGCAATAGTAAAAAACCTTAGTAGCAACCAAACCATAATAGCAAACCAATAAGTTCAATACTTAGTAACGTCCATTTGTAGAAAAATCCAAAAAAAAAAAAAAAACACCTCAAGCAAGCGATAAGTCAAACAGAGAAACAAGCCAACACAAAACGAAATTATCTTAGAAATTTTGAAAAGAAATTGAAAAGATTATTTTGAGGTTGAGAGCTGGTTAGCGTCTTAAGCTTGAGTAAAGGTGTAAGTGGTTTGGTTCGGTTCGGATTTTTGGAAAATCGAACCGAACCGAACCGATAAGAAAATTTATTGAACTAAATCGACATTCGATTCGAACAAAAATTGAACCAAACCGAAATCCCGGTTCAAATCATTTTGGTTTGGTTTGATTTTTCTGTTTTTACTTTTATTTTTGTTTTTGTTTTGTTGTTTTCTCTACATGCACCCTTTTCAATTATTATTTTTATTTTTTAAATATCAAATTTTTAATTATTTTTCTTCTTCTTCTTCTTCTTCATTGGCCGGTTGCTCGGCGAGCTCGAAAGAAAAAGAAGAAGAAGAAGAAGAAAATAAAAAGAAAAAAAGAAAAAAGAAAAAAATGATTTTATTTTTTAAAATTTTATCAGTTTGGTTCGGTTAAGCGAACCAATAAGAACCAAATCGATTAAATTTTTTTTTTTGGTTTTTATGAGAACCAAACTGGAAAAAACTGAACATTTTGGTTTGATTTTCAGTTCGATTTTTGACACCCTTAAGCTTGAGGGCTTGAAGGAGGGATATCATATAGAGGCATGAATACAAGAACATAGTGACTCATGTGGTTGATGGCAGTCTCAAGTTTCTTAAATCTTCTGTCCCCATCCTGCATAAGCCTTTTGATCTAATAGTTCATCTCCTTGATCTTATTTTTGAGTTCCTTCAGTGCACTAAGAATATTTTCATTCAAATCTACAGCAACCTCTAGTTTAGGAATGATCTCAACAGATGGATCATGCTTTCCTTCTTTTCCACCCTACTTTGTTTCCTCAGCCCTTATAGCCTGAACGTGCTACCCCTCAATTGAAGCATCCTTGTTAGCTTCTGGTTCTCCTCTTGCATCTACTTCCTTGTCCACAACCACAACATTCTCATATGCAATAGAAGTAGCAGTCTAAACTTGTTCTGTGAGAGCCTCTAGATTGTCATCTAGATTCTAGGGGTACTTCTTCCAGCATTTGGTCTCCTTACAACTTGTAACACCCACGATTTTGACCCCATAAGGATCGGCCATAAGGTCCAAAAAGGGATCGATCATGCGCTATTGGCCATGGATTGATCAGTTCGATCAGCAAGGAATCACGGATTGATCATGGTTTGATCGACCAACTGACCGACCGTTCACGAATCGGTCGAGGTGTTGGCCCTGAATTTTCTACCAACCATACCGATTGGATATGATCACCAGCTCATAAGATGACTTTTTGATCATGAGAATTGGTCACGGGATGATTTGGATTGGCAGATGATTATGGGTTAATCCAACCAGTCACAGTTTCTGGTGTGAGTGATTCCACCCGGTTATGCATCGATACACAGGTGATCCGAATTGATCAAATGCGACTGTCTTTATGACCAAAAATGCATCATTCCCTATTTTATTCTTAGTGATCGAAACAAAATCTCGAATTGGTGATGTTCAATCATGGATCAGTAATGCATCGACCATGAACCCTATCGGTAGATCGGGTGCTGATCGAAATGAGCCCAGGGATAGACTCGGCTATTTTGTCACTAATTCTAAGGTCCATGAGTGCCTTGGCTTAGTGCTAGGCCATGGGTAGCCTTAGGATTGGTTTCAAACCGATCAAAGGACAACCAACCCTATTGGCCGATCGACCATCCAAAGTGACGGTTTGGGCAAATATGGGACATAATGTCCGAACCTCGGGTGTGCGTGATTCTATTTTTTTGAGGTATACCTAATGATCCCTTCTCCGGCCCCAAGACCAACTTAGACAACAAAATTCTCTAGGCAACTTTCTTGAGGAAGAAATAGACAAAATGGAATTCTCTAGAACACCATAGCTTTTTCATGAAGGATGTTGACTTATTATTCCACATAGATTTTTCTAGATATGGTCATGATTACCAAGGATTTACCTTGGGAATTAAGCAAAGTATCCAAGTCAAGTGTTTCAATAAAAATTGGACATATTTGAAACTACTTATGGCTATCCTATAGCCTTGATGCCACCTATCTTTTAGAGTGCCACCTATCCATAATGAGTTGTCCCCTTAATAATGAGCTAAGTGCTAATGTGGTTCAAGGAAATGGAGACAAGCAAGGCCTTAAATGATGACACTAAGTCATTAGATCTCCACCTCATAAGCCTAGGTGTCCACTTGAAGATTTGGTAATGATGGCTTGAGATTTTCCTTAGAGAAGAACTCAATGACTCGTAAGCTTAGGTCTCCTCTAGAATCTTAGGTTATGATGAGCCTAAATGATAGCCTTGGTGAACAAGGCAAAGGCCAACCAATCAAGAGAAGACATTAGGCATCAAGGGGCTTATGTGTCCCCTAGGATCATAGGCACATCATAAGCCTAAAGTGAGCCTTGGAGGGTAAGTAAATAGATGGAGCAATCACAATCAAATACGAATAAGCATAGGCGCCAACTAAGGAGACTCGATAGGCCAACTCATTCCTTAGGCTTAATTATGAGATTTGCACCAATAATTGAAGAGGAGGAGACCTTTAAATAGGAAAAGGCATCCTCACATTTTGGAGGCTTAACCATTCTCTCCTTTCCTCTCCCTTTCTCTCCTCTCTTTCACATCTTTCTCCTCCAAACCGCCTTAGGATTCGTCCAGTCACTAAAGGAGCATCTTGGTGCTAGGCTCAAAAGTTGTAAGTATAATCTCTAACTCTTGGCTAGGGCAATAGCCTACATCGTTGAGTTTTGTGGTGTGCTCACCCATATAAGCCCTGTGTATGTTGTAATGTTCTTTTATGTGTTTGCTCACATTTGCATGCTTGAGTGTGTTCATGCCTGGACGAGGTCAAGTTTTGCTTGGCTTGAAATCAACGTCAAGTTGCGATAGCCTAAGCATGCGACTCAAGCCACAAACCAAGAATTGTTCCCGGCATATTTTATAATATGATGTTGAGGGTCATGACACACTCACTTGAATGAGCATGCCCTTGGGCCTTGCATATGTTGGCTAAGATAAAAGATGAAAAAACTGGCTTGTGTGATGCAGTTGTGTATGCACTTAAAGAGAAAAAAGCGCTTGTCGCCACATAGCGTTGCTAGCGATGCCTTGTTCATTAAACGAGATGCTCTGGTTGAGCCAGGATGCTTGGGTTTAAGCTCTGATGCCTCGAGTAAGCTAGCCCTGAGATGCCCTGGTTGAGCCAAGATACCTGGGTTGAGCCTGGATGCCTTGGTGAGCTAGCGCCAGGATACCTCGGTTGAGCTGGGATGCCCTGATTGAGCCAGGATTCCTAGCTTGAAGCTGGATGCCTCGGTTGAGTTGAGAGGGCCTAGTTGAGGCAGGATGACAATAAATGAATTTGTATGAGTGCCGGTATATGCATAAGCATGATATGTTGATGTGTTCATTGATATGCCAAAGGTAAGCAAGCATTGAAGTATGCGGTAATGTACATCTGCATGTCGTCGAGGATAGCAATAAGTTTGCTATTAATTTGCCATCGACATTGCATTGCGAGTGTTGTACCTACTAGATTCTAATGATGAGATATCCTCATAGTAGAGAATTAGGGGTTTTTACTTACTGAGTCCATGACTCACCCGTTGTTTTTTCAGAATTGTAGGCATGAGAAAGTTGCAGTTTTGCTAGAGGAGTTAAGGTTTACCCCAGCCTTTTGAACATAGAAAATGTAGTTGGTGTAAATATAACGGCCATGATAAAAAGGGCTTGTAAATGTAACTGATTTAATTGTATGTTTGTAAATAATTATTTTCCTAGCCGTTGGTTGTTGTCTATGTGTTGTTTGTAATGCTTCCACATGTGCTTAACGAAAAGATAAAAAAGAATGGGACGGCGATGCACCTGGGACATCGTGAAAATAGCCCTCATCGCTCGTGACCTTAGAGATGAAGTTGGGATCGTTACACAAATGATCATGCACTTCCTTGATTACAGGATGTTCAAATAATGTGGGTTGTCCATCACAGCAAGCGTTGGGTCATTGACACTAGCCATTGCTTCGTGCAACACATCCTTAATCGATGCAAAAGTATCAGCCACTTCCCATTTCTTTTTTTTTTTTTTTTTTTTGCATATTTGCTGAGGGATCTCTTTCTTGCTATTCCTGGGGATTTTCCTCAACTTCTAGCCTACCTAGTTCAGTGTCATATGCAATCTTATCCTCCTCAAGATCTTCGTCCAGACTATCAATTAGCCTATCTAGATCATCCTCCTTGTCTTCTATCAAATTGAAATCCTTAAATGATTCTTCAACCAATCTCTGCAAGAATGATTGAGATCCACTTCTATCAGCCCGAGTTCTTCTTCTCTTTGTAGGAGGTGAGATTAGTTCGAATGGGCTTGCCATGTCTGTCTTGCCATTGTCCTTGAACAAATCTAAATACCATCTTCTTCATCATTTTTTTCTTCCACTAATAACAAAAGGAGTTGCTTCTTCTTGAAACTTGTTGGGATCTCGATATCATAATGTCACGCCCCAAACCTCGAGCGCGTACACATCCCTCAGCAGTCAACTAAAATTGTGACATTCCTAGGACGCGTCGCTGACCTATTCATTTTATGCACATGCGGAAGCGAACTAATAAACCCTAGACAACAATCAAACACATGGGATAGTAAAAGAAGGACAACCAATTAACACAAGCTACACTTTATAAACATATCAGGTTCAACCTATAGGTTTATATACATGAGTCTAGATCCAAAAAGAAGCTACCAAGCCAATCCTACCTCGAACCTTTCAGCCTCAATAGGCCCGTCAAAACCCTCAAAAGGACCCTCCTGAATTCCGTTGGGCTTGTTAAGGAACCATGCCTTAAAGCGATGAGGTACCAAGTGAGGTAGGCCCTCATCAACCCAAATAGTGGTCACCACAAGCTCACGAGTCCAGGTGGTCCGAGGGATAGGGAGAAGGGTAGACTCGATCTCCACCTCCCGTGGACACCCAAAACGGATGTGATGGACCTCTATTTAAGGACTTAAAAAATTGAAACCACGACGGGGTGAGATAAAATCTCAGTGAGTCTACACCCTAAACCCCGATTAGGATGAGAATTAACTTAGAGGCAGCCTAAAAATGCACCATATAAGACTTACCTCGCCTCAGCACCTCCCTATCCATTAATACATTTCATATATCATATATAAACGTAGTAAGCGTAATCAATAATTGGAATACTTCATATCATTTATTAAATATTCATAGGGGTCCCAATTATAAGGCCAAACCATTATGACACGTCTCATTCCGTGCCACATAATTTCATCCCACAATCAAGCGCTGCTATCTCAATCACTCAAGCATGCTCCAATTATTTACGACCCAACGGCCACGGCCAACTCATCAGTTGGTGGTCATCCGGCATAACCAGGCGTCGTCTTGCTCCGTAAGCAATGCAATGTCTACATTTAGACAGCATTCCATAAAGGAGCATTGGCCTAGTCTCCACTACGACTAGCATCCGTTGCCAATGGCATCTGAACTTAATTAGATATCGTCCAGCGTGAGCGCATCAGGAAGGGTTCCGATAATGACCACACGCACATCCATGTTTTGCCAAGAACATCATATTTTGCACTTAAATACCTCAATTTCAAATAATAGACTTGACCAATTTTCTTCGTATTAAAAATACTTGGTAAAATAATTGTGCGTGATCATACAATCAAATCGATCCACAAAACGTGATACTCTCTCATTTAAAAATTCCATGATTTTATATAGTACATAAAATATTTTTGGCGTCAAAACCCGACACCCGGTATTTTTCTAATTAAATACCATAAAATCTTATTTTTGCAATAATAATCAAAAATCATCACCAAGCACCAAATTGCATAATTTAGTAATAAATTCCACAAATCAATTCAACCATGGCGATCAGCGTAAAATTCTACAAATCGGCTATCCCGGTACAATTTATGCTAATTATAATTAATTAAATAAATTACAAATTATTTAAACTAAATCACTTAATTAATTTAAATAATCTAACCGAACTAACCTAATTGAACTAATTAAGCTAACCTAGCTAGGCTAATTACCTTAATCTAATTAAACTAACTAAATAACCTAACTAACCACCTTACTAATTAGTCTAGGTAATTAACTAACCTACTAACTTAGTTACATTAACTAACTAACCGCTAATCCTTAATTAACCTTAAACTAATCCCCCTAAGTGCAATTAACTTCTTAATCCAAGATTATGACGTTAACTCACCGGATTAGCGAGGTAATAGGTTCACAGCGACGGCGGCGCGATGGTGGTGAGATCCCGTGTTTACGGCGACTCCAACGGAGGCTCGGAAGAGGCTAAAAACAGCCTTGCAAGGCTCACGACCAAGCTGGAAGTTGATTCTGTTTGAGTTGGTCAAGTGGCATTGGGCTTGACGGCGTGGCTGGCTGAGGTGGTGGAGAGGCGGACACGGCTGGAGCTACGCAAGCAGGGATGAACGGCTGAAGCAGCGACGGGTGGTGGTCGAGCAACGGCTTGGTTGCGAGCTAGAGGCCGGTGGATAGAGACGGCGAGGCAACAAGGCTGGTGGACGAAGTTGGTCTTAGATGATGGCTAGGTGCGCAAAGGAGATGCAACATTTGGATGGGGTCGCTGGCTGTGGCTGGTTCGATGCTAGCCTTGGGCTGGTGTTTGCAACAACAAGGGGAAATGAAGAAGATGAAGTGAAGAAGAAGAAGAAGAAGAAGAAGCAGCAAGGGTTCTGTTGGAGGGGGGTTGGTCGCATAAGGAAGAAGGGAGGGGGACAAGAGGCCAAGAAGTCCACATAACAACCAATTATAAGCCAAGCCAAAATATCTTGCACTTGAGTGAGGGAGCCTCAAAGTTTTCAGCTCTAAAATGTCAAGGCATGCACCAATGGCAATTTTCTCTTCCAAAACTTCACAAAACAATGCATTTTGGTGTCTAAAAATCTAGCTAGAGCTACCCATACGAATTTCCATCTATTCTTTTTGCCGAAATTGATTTTTTTTTTTTTGTCAAAATTCCAGGCTGGATGGAAATTTCCTGAAAGATGAGACGAGTTCCTAAAAATAAATCGTGATACGCTCGAATGTTCAATTCTTGAAACTGAGTTAAATTTCGTGTTTAAAATTGACCGGACGTGATTTTAGCGTGACCCAACCTACCGAGTAGCTTTTAGGGATTTTAGCGCGTTTGACTCGTGGTCGATAATTTTCGATCCACGTTCGTGCATCTTGGACTCGTCGGCAACGCTTAGTTGTCGTTCATAAAAATCTCAAGGTTTCAATTACGGGCACTGAGTACAGAATTGACAGAAAACCGGGTTAGTGCCATTCGACGTGAATTTTACAATATGGTGGAATCACTCACAATTTAATTACGTGCTTCCATCGAATTGACCTATATCCAATCACTAATCGATTATAATGGTGTCGTATTGACTCTTGTCGATTATCACGATTGAGCGATTGATTTCTGATCAAATTCTCAAGTCTATCGCATTTATATCCTCGAACGGCTTCACCTGATAGATTAGTTAACTCGTGAGTGATCAGCTCTGAGAAAAAGGACCATAGGCGCGTTGACAAAATGTTCATTTCATATTATCGAGACGGGGTCGAAATTCAGAATGTCACAACTCTTCCCCTCTTATAAAAATTTCTTCCTTAAAATTTAAACCATTACAATTCTTCTTCAAAAAGGTGGGGGTATGGACGTCTCATCGATTCCTTGCTTTCCCAAGTCGTTCTTTCTGTCCCGTGGTGTTGCCAGACTACTTTGACCAAAGAGATTGTCTTGTTACGCAGCACTTGCTCTTTTCGATCCACGATTCGAAATGGTCTCTCCACGTACGACACTCTCTCATCCACATCTAATTCCTCAAAATTCAGCACGTGGGTCGAATCAGGTTCATACTTTCTCAACATCAACACATGTAAGACATCATGCAATTGAGCAAGTCTTGGCGGCAATGTAAGACGATACGCCAGAGTCCCTATTTGCTCCAAAATCTTAAAAGGACCGACGTACCTCAAACTTAACTTCCCTTTCTTGCCGAAGCATGAAGTACCCCTCATCGGTGACACTTTAAGGAATACGTGTTCATCAACTTGGAACTCCAATGGTCTTCGCCGCTTATCTACATAACTTTTCTGGTGACTTTGAGTGGTCTTTAATCTTTCTCGAATAGCTTTGACGGCGTCCACTAACTGTTGAACTAACTCTAGACCGGTAATCTTACACTCTCTGACTTCATCCCAACAAACTGGCATTCTGCACGCTCTGCCATACAATACTTCAAACGGTGCCATCTAGATGCTCTGCTGATAACTGTTGTTGTATGCAAACTCAACTAGATAAAGCTATTTCTCCCAGTTTTCCTTGAAGTCTAGTACACAAGCTCATAGCATGTCCTCGAGGGATTGAATTGTCCTCTCAGACTGGCCATCCGTCTGCGGATGATAGGCCGTACTATACTGCAGCTTTATTCCAAAGACAGCTTGTAAACTTTTCTAGAAAGCGATTGTGAACTTCGGGTCTTGATTTGACATAATCGTCACTGGTACTCCATGCAGTCGAATTATCTATCGCACGTATAACTCAGCATATCTTTCCAATGCAAAGTCCTTCCGTACAACGATAAAGTGACCAGACTTCGTCAATCTATCAACTATAGCCCATACAGAATCATTACCTCGCTGACTCCTTAGTAATACCATCACAAAGTTTATTGTAATATGTTCCCATTCCACTCGGGAATCTCGAGAAGTTGCAAAAGTCCTCCCAGCTTACAATGTTGTGCTTTCACTTGTTGGCACGTTAGACATTTGGCGACATGTCTAGTGATATCCGCCTTCATACCGGTCCACTAATAGTGTTGACATAGATTCTGATACATTTTTATACTACCTGGATGAATGCTGTAACTGCTACGATGAGCTTCTGACAAGATCTCCTCCTTAAGCTATGCATCGTCAAGTACACACAATCTTCCATGAAACTTTAGTATTCTGTCTTCAGAAACTTGAAAATCAGCCTTTCTCTTTTCCGCATCTTCTTGCAGAATTTTTTGGATCTCAAGGTCTATCAACTGCAATGTCTTGATCCTTATTTGCACTTCCGGTTCAATTTTGAGGGTGGCCATAAGTCTTGAAAGGTGGCCTACCTCAAATTTGAAAACCGAATCTCGAGCTCCTTCAAGTAGGATCCACTCTTGGATCACCATCTGTGCGATCGAAGACTTTCGACTCAACGCATTTACGACCTTGTTGGCTTTTCCGGAATGATACAGGATGTCGCAGTTGTAATCCTTGAGAAGTTCCATCCAACGACGTTGTCTCATGTTCAACTCCTTTTGAGAGAATAGATACTTGAGACTCTAATGATTTGTAAAGATCTGGAACCTTTCTCCACATAAGTAATGTCTCCAAATCTTCAGAGTGAAAATTATCACTGGGAGTTCTAAGTCATGCGTCGAGTAATTCAACTCATGAGGGCTCAACTGACAAGACACGCATGCAACAACTCTGCCATGCTGCATTAAAACATAACCCAGTCCTTGGTACAACGCATTACTAAAGATCTCATATTCTCTAAGATCATATGGAATTGTCAGCACTGGTGCAATAGTCAACGTTTGCTTAAGCTCTTGAAAACTACGCTTACACTTATTTGTCCATATAAACTTCTCTTCCTTCTTCAGCAATTGAGTCAAAGGCATGGCTATTGTAGAGAATCTTTCCACGAATCGTCTGTAGTAGCCTACCAATCCCGAGAAGCTCCTGATCTTTGTCACTATCGGCGGTCTTGGCCAGTTGATCATGGCTTCGATCTTAGTTGGGTCCATGGAAATCCCTTCATTGGAAATCACGTGACTAAAGAAAGCAGCATGAGTTAGCCAAAAATCACACTTACTGAACTTGGCGTACAGACCATGTTCTCGCAGAGCCTGGAGCACTGTCCTTCGATGTCTTTTGTGCTCCTCTGGACTTCTCGAGTACACTAGGATGTCGTTGATGAACACTATCACGAACTGATCCAATACATGATTCGTCAGATCCATGAAAGTAGCTGGGGCATTGGTCAAACCAAACGGTATTACGGTAAACTCATAATGGTCGTAACGTGTACAAAAAGCCATCTTCAGTATGTCTTCATTTCTAATCCTCAACTGATGGTACCATGTCCTCAAGTCAATCTTGAAAAATATCGACGCTCCCTGTAGCTGGTCAAACAAGTCGTCGATTCTCGGTAGAGGGTACTTGTTCTTGATCGTCACCTAGTTGAGTTGCCGATAGTCGATGCAAAGACACAACGAACCATCTTTCTTCCTCACGAACATAACTGGTGCTCCCCAAGGTGATGCACTGGGATGTATGAATCCCTTGTCTAACAACTCTTGCATCTGCACCTTAAGTTCCTTTAACTCTGACAGCGCCATATGGTAAGGAGCCTTTGAGATTGGCTTCATCCCAGGGGCCAACTCAATTACAAACTCGATCTCCCTTTCTAGGAGCAAACTGGGTAAAATCTTAGGAAACACATTCGAAAACTCCCGCACCACAGCAATGTTCTCCATCTTCGGCTTCTGAACTATCGTATCCACTACAATTGCCAAATAACCTTGGCAACCCACATCTAACAAACAGGTTGTCTCAAGCGACGAGATTAAGGTAATCGAGGGTCCTCCTCGACTCTAAACTTGAAACTTTCACCCGCTAATGGGTTAAACCGAATTGCTTTACGATAACAGTTTACAGTAACTCGTTGCTTGTTAAGCCAATCCATGCCAATAATTACATCAAAATCAAACATGGCCAGAACAATCAAATCTATCATTTTCTCTCGCTCACTAATAACCAACTTGCAACTAGGACACCCTACTGTAGATAACACCTTATTCTTTAATGGGGTAGATATACTAATAACTGACCCCAACGGTTTTGGACTCAACCCTACCAACTTAACGCATTGCTTAGCAATAAATGAATGCGTAACTCTCGGGTCAAATAAAACATAAGCAACATGGTTGTTTAGCGAGACCGTACTTGTGACCACGTCTAGCGAGTCCTCTGTCTCCCGTCGGGTGACAGCATACACCATTCCTTGTGCTGGAGGCCTGTTCATCATGCCCTATTGTGCATTCCGTGGCGCACTTCCTCTGTTCTGTCCCATCAGCATAGCGGCAGCTGTGATCCCATTGGCGTGCACTGACAATCTCTAATCTGGTGGCCCTGCTGGCCAAATCCAAAACAAGCTCTCGTTCTTATGAAACACAGGGCTAAGCGATGTCGTCTCCCACATAAACGACATACACCATTCTGGTTAGGTGCTGACTTTCCAATCCCACCCCTTTTGTTAGGCGGAATGAGATATCTTACTCCTGACATCGGTTTCTTCCCAAACCGATTACCATCTCTGCTGGACCTGAACCGCGGCCCAGATGCGGCGGCTCATTCGTTCAAGTTTGTCTCAATCAATTGTGCCCTTTCATATAGATCGTTGTAATCTTTCAGATTCAACGGCACAAGTGGATCTTTAATCTCTAGTCGGAGGCCATATCTAAAAAGCTCTGTCTACTGGATCCTTGATCAATCTGGGGGCGTACTTAGACAGCTTGGCGAACTTCGCCTCATACTGGTCCATAGACATCAGACCTTGATGAAGATGCTGAAATTTTGCCATCTTCTGCTCCTTGGCACAGTTAGAGAAGTACTTCCCATTGAAGACTTCTACGAAGGCGTTCCACATCGGAACCACACCTTCTGGAAACACTCTTCCTCTGGTGACTTCCCACCAAGTGTTGGCATTCCCTTGCAGCTGGTAGACTCCCAAGACTACCTTGTCTTCATTCGAGCACTTCAGCAGTGCGAAGACCTTCTATAACTCGCGGATCCAAAGGGTTGCAACCTCGGGATTGCTTGCTCCTGAGAACCTCGGTGGGTTCAGCTTTAGAAATTGTTCTACTAACTTATGCATAGGCTGATCACCAATCATGTTCCTAGGTGGAACCTTGGTAGGTGCGGTAACAGCAGCGGCAGCGGCATTGGCGGCAGCAGTAGTAGCGGTAGCTTGATTCTGGGCTTGTTGCCCCATCAAATTTCCCAAGGTCTCGAGCGCTTACACGATCCCATCTATTCTAGGATCGCTGGGTGCTGCTACACCAATACCAGCTTGCGGCGATACTCTCTCTCTCTCACGCTAGCCTAAGCCGGCGCTCTACCTTGGGTATCGACTCTAGTCGGCGTCCTACCTCGAGTGACAGACGCAACTATCCTCTTCCTAGGAGTTCTCTGTTCCGGATCGCTTATACTGTAGGATCCTTATAGAACTTGCTTTCCAATTCCACCACAGAATTAGAAAATTGAGCGACTCACACAAACAAACAATCAATCAATCAATCAATCACAGGCGTCAGCATAAGAAAAAGGTCTTTCCTACTAACTATCCCAAGACCCATTGCACCTTATCACTCCAGATACTAACTAGCTTTGATACCACTTCAGGCGGGAATGTCACGCCCCGAACCTCGAGCGCACGTATATTCCTCGGTGGTCGATTAAAATTGCGATACTCCTAGGATGCGTCGCCGACCCATTCGGTTTATGCACATGCAGAAGTGAACTAATAAACCCCAGACAACAATCAAACCCATGGGATAGTAAAAATAGGACAACCAATTAACACAAGCCACACTTTATAAACACATCAGGTTCAACCTATAGGTTTATATATAGGAGTCTAGATCCAAAAAGAAGCTACCAAGCCAATGCTACCCCGGACCTTTCAGCCTCGGGCCCCGGGCCATGATATTATCCAGTATATCGATATCTATGGGACCAAGTACCTCCTCATACTTAGTATCAACGGTAGGCCTGTCAAAACCCTCCAAAAGACCCTCCTGAATCCTGTTGGGCTTGTTAAGGAACCATGCCTTGAAGCGATGAGGTACCAAGTGAGGTAGGCCCTCATCGACCCAAATAGTGGTCACCACAAGCTCACGAGTCCAAGTCGTCCCAGGGATGGGGAGAAGGGTAGACTCGGTCTCCACCTCCTGTGGACACCTAAAACAGATGTGACGAACCTCCATCTAAGGTTCTGAAAAATTTAAACTATGACGGGCTGAGATAAAATCTCAACGAGTCTACACCCTAAACCCCGATTAAGACGAGAATTCATCTAGAGGCAGCCTAAACATGCACCATGTAAGACTTACCTCGCCTCAGCACCTCCTTGCACATTAGTACATCTCATATATCATATATAAATGTAGCAAGCGTAATCAATAATTGGAATACCTCATATCATTCATCAAATATTCATAAGGGTCCTAATTATAAGGCCAAACCATTATGACATGTTCCATTCCATGCCACACAATTTCGTCCCATAATCAGGCGCAACTATCTCAATCACTTAAGCATGCTCCAATTATTTATGACCCAATAGCCACAGCCAACTTATCAGTCGGCGGTCATTTGGCATAACCAGGTGTCGTCCCGCTCCGTCGAATACGGCAACATCTACATCTATACGGCATTCCATAAAGGAGCATCGGTCCAGGCTCCATTGAGACTGGCATCCGTTGTCAAAGGCATCTGAACTTAATCAAGCATCGTCTCGTGTGAACGCATTAGGACAGGTTCCGATAATGACCACACGCACATCCATGTTTGGCCAAGAACATCGTGCTTTACACTTAAATACCTCAATTTCAAATAATGGACTTGGTCAATTTTCTTCATATAAAAATACCTAGTAAAATAATTGTGCGTGATCACACAGTCAAATTGATCCACAAAACGTGACACTCTCCCATTTAAAAATTCCACGATTTTATATAGTACATAAAATATTTTTGGCATCAAAACTTGACACCCAGTATTTTTCTAATTAAATACCATAAAATCTTATTTTTGCAATAATAAAAAAAAAATCATCACCAAGCACCAAATTGCATAATTTAGCAATCAATTCCACAAATCAATTCAATCATGGCGATTAGCATAAAATTCTACAAACCGGCTATCCCGGTACAATTCACGCTAATTATAATTAATTAAATAAACTGCAATTAATTAAATAAATTGTAAATTATTTAGATTAAAATCAAATCATTAATTAAGCTATATACACTAATCTAACCACCTAATTGGACTTAATTAAATAATCTACTAAGCTAACTAAATCACATAATCTAATTAACCTCTAATTAAACTAATATAACCACCTAATTAATCTAATTAATGATCTAAATAACTAATTACACTAATTAATCCTCCTCTAAGCATAATTAACCTCATAATTAAGGTTTAGAGAGTAAATTCACCAGTTTAATGAGCCGATGAGTTCATGGTGACGGCGACGCAAAGGCAAGCAAGACTCAAGCCTAGGGCGACACCCAAAGAGATCGGGAAAGGACTGGAAAAGGCCCACGAAGCTCTTAGCCCAAAGCTAAGAGTTTGGTTCTGAGCTGGGCCAGATCGAAGGGGGTTGAGGGCTAGAATGAGCGGGCTCGGGCTAACGGAGGTGAGAGGCGGTTGGCCAGGCAAGCAGGGGATGGTTGGAGTGGTAGATGGCTATGACGACAACTCAAAGATGGCTACGGGTGACCGGTGTCACAGGCTAAAGGCACAGAACCGGCGGCTGGGAGCAGACGGGTGGCGAACGATCGAGCGGTGCCGGCGGACTATCTTGGGCTCAGGCGCTGCTTGGACAGCGGTGAGGGGGCCAGGAAATTTCGGTGAGGAGCTTTGCTAGTTCAAAGAAGGTTGCAGCAAGGAAATGGAGGTTTTTAGCTAGAGAAATGGAAGAAAAAGCTGAGGAAGAAGAAGATGGGGTTGCTGCAGGGGAAGGAGGGGACAAAGGACCACAAAGTCTATCAAAAGATCTCAAACACTTGAGTGTTGGCCCAAAAGTCTTTAGCTCTATCACCATTAGCCATTTCCCTCCCAAATCTTCCTAAGCAAGCCACTTTTGGGGTCCAAACATTGCAGCCCCCCATGGCCTACGAATTTTATGCCAAACCCTCACCTTGTCAACTCAAATTCACTTCAAATAACCTCCAATCAATGGCCAAAATGCTGAGGAGGAAGTCCACACCAAATTCCACAATTTTCCTCACTAATCGATCCATCTTGGATGCCAAAAATGCACTCAATTTAGCCCATCCGAATTTACTGATTTAAATTGTCCAAATTTTTATTTTTGCCAAAAATTTGTGCTTGCTGAAAATTCTTCGAATGATGAGTCAACATCCTAAAAACAAATTGTGACACGCTGGAACTTTCGATTCCTGAAATCGGATTCAATTTTGTAGTTAATTTCAATCGGATGCGATTTTAGCGTGACCTAACCTACTGGGTAGCTTTTAGGAATTTTTAGCACATTTGACTTGTGGTCGATTATTTTCGATCCACATTGTATATCTTCAACTCATAGGTGACTCTCGGTTGTCGTAAAAATCTCAATGTTTCAATTATGGGCACAATGTATAGAATCGACAGAAAAATTGGTTTAGTGTCGTTCGACATGAATTTTGCAATTTGGTTGAATCACCCACACTTAATCACATGTCTCTATCAAATCGATCTATCTCCAGTCTCTAATCGATTTTAACGGGGTTGTATTGACCCTTGCAAATTAGCACGGTTGAGCAGTCGATTTCTGATCAAATTCTTAGGTTTGTCGCATTTATATTCCTTAATGGCTTCACCGGATAGATTAGTTATCTCGTGAGTGATCAGCTCAGAGAAAAAGACTATAGGCGCATCAATGAAGGGCCTAATTCATTCAATCAAAAACAGGGTTGAAAATCAAGATGTCACATATATCATTCTAGGTTTCTACTTTTAGTGCCTTCTTGTACTTCTCATACTTTCCTTTCTTCTTTTTTTAGCAAAGGACAATTTGGCTTGATGTCCTTTTTTTTGCACTCAAAGCATATCATATCCTTTTCATCTTCTTCCATCGATCTTCTCTGGGAATTTTGCTTGTATTGCTTCTTCCAGTTAAAGCTTTTACCCTTTTATTTAGCTCTCTAAATTTTTTGATCAAAAGAGCGAGTTCTTCGTTGTCCCGATCATCTTTTGAGTCTATATAATTAGAATAGATTTAAGTACAATAGACTTCTTACCTTTTGAGTCATCTTCATTATTGATATGTTCCACTTCATAGAATTGAAGAGTGCCAATGAATTCATCAATAGAGAGTAGCGTAATTCTTTGCATCTCTCGGATTGAGGTCTTGACATGATTCCAGTCCTTTGAGAGTCCTCACAGAAGTTTGTTGACCTTCATTAAGGTAGAAATTGGATGTCCTTATTATGCTACACCACTCACAATTTTTGTAAATCGGCTAAACATATCTCTAATAAATTCTCCAGGCTTCATTTTGAAATACTCATATTGACCAAGTAAAATGTTCACATTTGTCCCATTTACATGATCTGTACTTTCATAAGTAACATGAAGTCTATCTCAAACTTCTTTAGCTATTTCATATGAAGAAATTATATTATACTTAGTAGGAGATAAAGCACAATATAGGGAATAAATAGCTTTTGCATCAAGAGCTTGTCTCTTGGTAATTTCTCCTTGATCAATTTCTTCAACATCCTTGTCTATCACTTCTTTGCCTTTGTCTGAAACAAAAGCGGCCTTTAGATTTGCTGACACATAAATTTTGGCTACCCGATCATTTATTAATTACATAGAAAATTAGAGATTAATGCTTAAACCCTTAACGAAAAATAATGAAATTAAAGTGCATAGCATATATTTTTAGAAGCATTTATTTTATTATTGCATTTGCATTTGCATTTGACTAGTGATGGATGTGTTTAAATTGATAGTTGACCTTCAATATGACAAGTTGGACTAAGCCTACAAAGAGAGGGAATTGGCCCAAGGCCATTGTTCTTCGATGACCAAAAATTGACTTATGAGGATTGGCGATTTGATATTTTCGGAAAAGATTCATAATATTTGTCCAATATTAAGTGAATCTTTTATATATTCATGCGCTATATACATTGAGTGATATATTTCGCAACAAATTGAAAGATTTTGGAGTAAATATGAAAATAATAAGAGTGAATATTGCACGTGGGGATATATTGAGCGATATATATTTTTGTCTCAAAACAAGAAAGATTGCATGGCCAATGGATATTTCATGCATGAGCCGAAAAGGAAAAGACAAAAATTATATAATTTTTTTATGGCATTTTCTTTCCTTGGTGGGGACCTTGCTACGTTGCATATAAAATAAATAGTGGGGCCATACACTGAATAACAGGGGATCGTGGGGAGGAGAGCTCTCGGACAAAATTGAGAAATACACGCATAGAGAGAGATTCACGAGAGAAAGAGAGAAAAAAACGTGAAGGAAAGGAGTTCACCAGACGAAAGAGTCTTGTTGCTCGGTTTCCATGATCCGCATGTAGAAAGGTCAAGGAAGAAAGAGAGAAGGATGGCTAGAAGAAGACAAAGGAGGGAGGTTCGCTCGTTGAAAATCGTGAGTGTGGGGTTCTCTTCTGGCTCTCTCTTGGGGCCAGACAATTGGAAAACACGCAGCCACATTGAGGGGAGCGACACATTTAGAGACTCGACCGGAGAGAATAGATAGGAGAAATCATAGAGAGCTTCAATTAAAGGAAAAACATTCTACAGCGTGGAGAGAGAGATGGTGCAAGGAAGAAGAACGTGAAGAAGGAAGCCCATCGCTCACGAATTGTGGCTGCTGGACCTTGCTTCCACGTTGCTTCACCCTTGCTTGACACGCCATCATCAGTCTTGGTTCCAAGACAGCCAGAGCACCACTAACAGCAGCTGAGTTTGACCTGTCTTGCTCCACGTCGCGCCTCCCACCGCCTCAGTCCATCGCGTTTCAGGATTGCCAAGTCAAATCCTGATCAATTGACGCAATCGAGCGTCCCGGAGATAGTCTAGCAGATCTAGACGATCTCTCACGCCACTCTCGAGTCCCTCATCGTTCCGTCCGTGACTCGTGACAACCAGCCGTTGTCCCGAGTCGCGATCCCCGATGTGATCTTGCTGCTTCTCCGTGAACCATCACAACTAGCCGTCGCCCATCAACCCGTGAGCCCACTCTCCGCTGCTTGCTGACCCGAAGAGACCGCCGCTGCTCGGCACTGCCCTGACAAGTTGCAGCCGCAACGTTTCTCCAAGTCCAAGCTGCCATCCCTGACGTGAGCCGTATCCATGCCGCCTGTTAAGCCATCCGCAGATTCCCCAGCAACGACGGTGAGCCACTGTCCAAGCTCGAGCTTGTCCATTCCAAACCGAGAGGTTCCAGTACCACGAGTCCTTGCATCAACGCCGAAGCAGTCACACCTTGCACGAAGCACACTAGTCTTTCTTTAGAGGTGGAAAATTTAAGTTTTGATGTGTCAACAAACATCATCAGTAATGGGTAAATTTTCCATGTTTTAGCGATAATCCTTCTTATTTCCATGAATGATAGTGAAATCTCTGCAAATTCCACGAAGAAAAAAGTCGTCAACTAGGAATGATGTCTTTTTTCACTGTATCTTAGACGGCTTCAGCGAGTACTGCTTATCTATATTTTTCTTCAGGTGAAAAGTGGTAATTACATTAGAGTGATTGACAGACGATCAAAAAGCTTTCGCCACATCCACATGCACAAAAAAAAAAAAAAAAAAAAAAATTGATTCGATGTGACCTTTTTGGTCAACTTTGGCTCACCGTGTAAATCATTTTTTTCTTTTCTTTTTTCCCTTTCTTTACTCTGAAAGACTTTTCAATCTATTCTCGCGCACTCCCTCGGGTGATACATTGCACCGATCAGATACCCAAGTGCTTCTGAAGTTATTATTTTTTTTTATCACAAAGTCAAACTCTGAGCTAATGATTTTCCAGTCCATTCCTCGGGACTCACCGAACAAATTCGCAGTCTGCCAATCAGCGTTAATGGCCCGACCACATTTCTCAATTAGACATCTTATAGAAAGTTGGGATGATGAGGGGACCAATTTCCCAGAAGTTCAGATGGAGAAGAAAAGCTCATGAATTGATGGATGCGTACACTGCATTATTTTACTCTATGTTGATGGTTAGAGGAAATAATCTTGCCACGCCCTTTTAACAATTTCCATTTTCTTTTTAGTAGATGTTGATTGTGTATTAAGAACGACTTTTGCTTCTAATTGCCACTTTCGTTGCAATTACGATTAAAGCTGCACTGTTATAGCCATCAGAGTTAAAATGGAACAGACAATGATAGACCTCTAGATTTATAGGTTGGAGGGCGAGACTGAAATTTCTCAAGTTAACAATTTTCTTTCTCCTGAATTTCTTTTATTAATATCAAAGGATCTTTCAAGCCTCGAGGGTGAGAGCCACCAGTGGCCCTCTTGGGATGTTCTATATTGGTTTTAATAGCTTTTACTTTCCCACATTACTTAACAATAAGTTCTCATTTATTTAACAGCTTAAACTTTTGGGTTGTACTTTTTAACATAATATCATATCATTTCGAACGTGCGTCCAATTTACACATGAGAAGGGAGTGTTGAAATATTGTCTCATATTATTTGACAACAGTCTAATGACATATGAAATATTATCTTTTTTTATTACATGATTTTTATATTCATGTGATTTTTTTCCACGTATCAATTTAGGCTTTTTTGTTGGAATTTCTAACACTTATTTGTTTGATTTAGATAATGAAATATCTATTATTTGTTTGGGTTGACACGGTAATGGCAAAGGTATAAGTCATCGAACCAACGTGTTGTAAAGTTATTCTCTTAACTTTTTTGAAATATTGAAAGAAAAGCCTACAATTACTTTCTTTGACTTTTGTTTAAAGTTGAACCAGACAGTATATTAGGATACACATGGTTTTCGGTATTATCTTTTGATTTTAGAGTTAGCTTTTGGCTTTAATTGGCATGTCACTTTTTCCCAAAGTATAGAGTAAATTTCCACATTGGTTAACTTCAACAATCAAGTTGCATTTGATGTTATTTTAACTTTTTAAGGTCAGCTGTTTGACTAAATGCCATATATTAAGTCATGAGTTAGGATTTGCGTTAATCAACTCCTGACTTTATACAAAACCATAGGAACTAAACAAGCACATGGAGATTTTTGGATTGGTGAAAAAAAATGACTCTCACGTGACGCCTTTTGAACTAGTGATCACTTCCTTTATGATAATCACGCATGGAAAAAAGAGACTGATGATGACTCAATGACGACAAGTGTTATCTTATTACAAGCGAACAATTTAAGGGGATCGAAGGTTCATCACTTGCTATTGAGAGAGAGAGAGAGAATCCTGTAAGGGTCAAGTTTCTCTGCAATCTTGGTTATGTTGGAAAAAATTCCTTTACTGTTTTGAAGTTGACAAAACCTTTCCAATATCTAGTCTAAAAACTTCTAGATTTTAGTGTCAAAGTTTGAAAACCGCCAGACTTTAGGTTCAAAGTTTACCCACATTGACAGATTCCAAACTGAACACTACTAAAGAATGAATATTTATCCATATGCAAGATTATCTTTATTTATTTAAGGATTCAATTCGTATGGCATATGGATGACCTTTTGGTTGGATATAACACCTATATGATTGATTATCTTTATTGGAATCAATTTTGATAGTCAAATCTTTTGGAAGGCAAGCAAATTTGGAATGTTCTACTTATGAAAACCAAGATCCTGATTATATGGGCAAACATGATTGACGAGTTTTCATCACAAATCTTCAAACGACTCGAGATCCCTTTGATTGATTCTGTCCAATGGGTAGATTAAAAGAATTCATTTGGAAAGTGCCAACAGTCGAGAATGCATGAAGGAGTATTTAAGGCGGACTCTCCAGTTGTTCGATAATGTGCATTAAAGAAAATTTTCAAAGTCTGAAGATTCCTAGTTCCTTGTTATTTCATTCACTGAGCTCAAAGTTGTATATAGACCCGTTAAACGGGTGGGTCGGGTCGGGTTTGGGTCGGGTCATAAATGGTCCGACCCAAATCGACCCATTTAACCCGTTTATGACCCGTTTATTGCAATGCAAAAATTTTGACCCATACCCGACCCAACCCATACCCAACCCATACCCGACCCATTTAATTAAACTTAATTTATTATATATATAGATATATATATATATATATTTAAAAAAAAATGGTATTGCTAAAATAATTTTATACAACACAAATTTAATGGACAATTTTTATAATGTTTAAAATAATTATTTTAAAAAATCGAATTTTAATTATTTTTTTAAATAAAATTTTAATTATTTTATTTTTTTTAAATATAACTTTTCTTTTTCTTTTTCTTTTTCTTTTTCTTTTTTCTTTCTTCTTCTTCTTCTCCTTCTTTTTCTTTGGCCGGCCGCCGGCCACGACGACAGCCGGCGGTCGGCCCACGCGACCTCGCCGGACGTTGGCGAGCTCGAGTCTCGCCCAGTCGGCGAGGCTCGAGCCTCGCGTGACGTCGGCGTGGCCTCCGCCTCGCCAGATCCGGCGAGCTCGAGGCTCGCCGGCGTCGGGCGAGGCCTCCGCCTCGCCGGATCCGGGAGCTCGAGGCTCGCCGGTGTCGGGCGAGGCCTCCGCCTCGCCGGATCCGGGGAGCTCGAGGCTCACTAGCGTCGGGCGAGGCTCGAGCCTCGCCGATCGGGCGACCTTGAGGCTCGCTTGGCCGGTCGCCGGCGTCGGGTGAGGCTCGAGCCTCGCCGATCAGCGACCTCGAGGCTCGCCTGGCTGGTCGCCGGCCATCGCCGTGCCGGCGACCGGAGGAAGAGGAAAGAAAAAAAGAAGAAAGAAAAATATAAAAAGAAAAGAAAAATAAATGGGTTGCACAACCCATCTTTAGACTTTAATGGGTTTGTAAATGGGTCTGGGTCTTAAATGGGTACCCATTTAAGACCCATTTATTTTAGTTCTTTTATTTTTAAAATCCATCGGGCACCTTATTTCTCAAGGCCTGACCCATTAACAACCCATTTATGCTTAAATGGGTCCATAAATGGGTTGCACAACCCATTTAACACCTCTAGTTGTATACAAAAGAGAGAAACTCATAGTGAGACTTTGTGAGAGATCAGTAGAGACTCTTCACTGAGAAGTCGAGATCGCAAGACAGTAAAATCTCTTTTGTTTCTTAGTGAAATTCAGTTAGTGAGTTGTCAACGCGGAAGAGTGGATGTAGGCTTGATTTAAGCCGAACCACTATAAATTATGTGTTCTTATTCTTTTCCCTAAACTCATTTATTTTGTTCATAGTTTTATCTAACTACTATAATCGGAACTAGTTTGTAGTCTGTCTTTTTCTAAAAGCGAAATACTTCTATTGAATTTTGCAAAAAAATTTCATAACACCTATTCACCCCCCTTTAGGTGTTCATACTAGCCCTTTCAGGTTAAGAAGTTGATTTCCTCAAAAATTATCCTTTTTTATTTGTGGGTTAGTTCATCCTTAATCAGGTATTATCCAAATAAAAACAATGTAGATTGTACCTTTATTTGCAAACACATAGGGCTACGCTTATTCCAATTCAACAACACATGATTTTAGCATCAATTCACAAGTTAATATTGTGAGAATGTGATTGAGCGAACTATGTCCCCATTCATCTTATGCGGACATCTGGACTCACGGAGTTTCTTCTCGTCGGAGAGCAGCTTCTCGAACCTACAAGAATTTACACCAAAATTAATTAGCCTTTTCAATGCTAATCAAAGAAAATAAATCTTGAAATTCCTAGTTTCCTAAAGATGTTATTGTCCCAGACATGCGTTCATATTTACACATAAAAATTTTAACCTTTTGAGGGCTTCCTCATTGGTGCCGGCATTTGGAATGGGTTCATAGTGGCCAGTGTCGAGATTAACTCGCGTGACCGGTTTCTTCAACGAGTCCTCACCAACTTTCACCAGACCCTCCAAGTTCCTTTCCGTGGATGTGTCCACCGAAGATAAAGTCTCCTTGAGAGTGTCATCCTACAGCAATTCATTCAATTCTAGTAGCACGAGTTGGTACCAAGTGTAGATCGATAGAATCACAGCAGTAAGAATTCACGAAGACGGCAAAGTCAGCGAAAATCTTATGTTGATGCGGAGGTAATTGTCCTCAGACTGGTAGGCCTTGAGACCACGCAATTGTGGTAATCGACCAGGTCGGCACTCCCTTGAGAATAGACATCTATCAAAGGGCTCGAGCCGTCCTCGTACAGCCAGGAGAACAACCCCCGCTTCGCAGCCTTCTTGGCATCGAACTTGAGCTCCGACGTGTCCGAGCATGTCTCCAGTGAAATCACCAGCATTCGAGTGTAGTCCATGGGCGGTTTGATGTCGAAGAAATCTGGGTCTTCCTTCAACATCTGCTTGCTCACTTCGCTGATGGCGACCAATTTCTGGAAAAGAGGAAAACGTGCGAAACATTCCAATATCTTGAATGGAACGAAGTACTAGATATGAGACCATGTCACGTGTCATCAACTAGATTTTATGAGAGTTTTTAAGTAAAATCAACTAGATGTTTATAGCCACGTCATGTGTCATCAACTTGAAATCAACGTGAAGTAATTTTCGAGTCAATTTCAATGGTCTTTAATATGAGCATTTTTTTATTCGGTCCTCCAATAATTGAGGCTTTGATCTCTTAGTTGATCCGATTAGTCGTCCTCATGCTTTTAACTTTTCTATTGATGGTTGATCCTCATCTTATCTTTATAACTATTAATGATTTTTATATTGCAAAACAAGGTTCTTTGCAGGATGCTCTTGGAATACAATTCTCGAGTGCCAAACCCTAATAATACGAAAGAGAACCTTTTTGTTGTGCTCTTTTGTGATGTCCTAACCTTCCGTACAATATGTCCTTTTTGTTTCATCAATCTCGCCCATCAAATTAACAGGTATTTGTCGGGTCAAGGTTTCTTCACTTGAAGTGAGCTTCCTCGTCGCAAAAGAATATATAATAAAGGCACTCCGCATTAGAACTCGGTGATCCTATTTTAGCTGCGCTATTTTATTACAGTCTTCGCTATCAAATAGGCTAGTAATAATTTATAGTCTCGTATGTACATAACCTTTTCTTATGTGTATCTATCCATGTATGTATGTATTCATGAGTGCATCTATGCGTGTAAGCTATAATCACGTGTGTTCATTAGACATACGTACGAGATTGTTGGCGGCCATACCACCGTCAATGAGATTAAATTTCATGGACTCGCCCATCTTTATCTTCCAACTTGAAATAATGGGCGGGGAGGTACGTCGGAGCAGAGGCTGTGCCGATGCAAATGTCAGATACTTTAGCGTCCAATAAGCATGTTTTGACACCTACACGATATACAAATCCATTAAAAAGAACATCTCCTATGATTAGTGTATATGCGTATAGTTTTTCTCTATTAAGACTGGGCAATTGATTGTAATTGTCTTTGTCAAACTTGCACCGTCAATAACCCCATTTTCCATTGGAAATCAGAAGTTGCAAGAAAAGAATGATTCCATAACAACCTTTTACCCTCCAAAAATTCTACCCAAGGCTATAATTATTTGGATATTTTACGACCTGCGTGGACTCACACGAGGTAGTTTCAACATGAAAAGGGGATTGACAAGTCTTGCTTAATCAGTCATATATACAATAATGCTAATGTGTCATCCTGATAAATAAAAAAATTGTGAAACTACATAGAGGATGTTATTAGACAAGCAAGAGTTAATCGGAGAAAGTTATTTTCGAATTGTCTATCCAAATCTAACTAAAATATGGATCTGGTCGATGTCTATGCTTGCAACTCTCATCGGTCAAAAGCCATTACCCAGATTACGATGGACGACAATATGACCCATCGGACATATACCAATCTACAACTGCTGTCTCTCAAAAAGAAACATACAAGAGCTCACCTCATAAGAAGCAAATAAAATTGGTTGTAGCTTTTTGACACCGAAAGTCGGGATGACCAAGCCGGTAAGGGTATCGTGCAATCTCGTGCTTCCAAGTAACTTTCTCATTAATTTGCAAAGATAAACTCCATTGTACTTGGTCCCCGTCAGAGATTTCATTGTGTTCAAGACCGAACTCAGACTCCCATTTTTTTTCTTTTTTTCAGGAAAAAGTAGCGGGAGCAAGCAGAAAAGAATTGAAAAGACTCAAATCAGATATGTTATATGTGAGGAGAGAAAAAACTAAAGAAAATTATCGGTGAGCTTAAAAACGATAAAAAGGAGTTTGATAATTCATATTTAGCAACGTGAGACGTATGTCAATGATTGATTACCATCCTTGAGGGAAGATTCTAGGACAATTCTCCCAGTAAAACGGGACTATGTCTTTCGCAGCGAAGAGAGGACGGTTGTGAGCATCAGGTGCAGACAACATGGCCGTGATGAGACCTCCTGTGCTCGTGCCTGCAATTACATCGAAATAATCTGCGAGCGTCGCACCTTCACCATCCAGCTCCTGCACCCAAAAAACTCGATGACTTCGGGATTAATGTCTACTCAAGAGATGGTGTGGATATGGGCGATGCCCCGTGTTTAGAGACTTCAGGCCTTTCTATCTGGGCGTCCATCCTCCTCAACAAAGCCATGCTTCAACCAAAAACCCTTCCACTGTTGACTCCGAATCTGTCCATCCTTGCTGTCGACTCTGAATCCATCCTTCTTGCCACTGTTGACTTTGACACCGTTGCCGTCCTCTTGCTTGTCAGATCGTTGCTCATCTTGCCGTCAACTGCGACTTCGTCCTCCCTACCCCTGTCGATTCCAACTCCATCCTCTCGCCGGTCACATTGTAGCTCACCTCACCGTCAACTTTGACTCCATCCTCCCTGCAGTCGATGACTCCAACTCCGACTCCGTCCTCTCACCAACATCCACTCTGTTTGCTTGCAAGTGTCCACTCCGTCTGCTCGCTGCCGTTGACTCCAACTCCGTCCTCAACCGTAGGCCTTCATTGATTGTGCGAGCATATCTTCTCGACATCTCCAAGTAACTGTGATTGATTGGCTTTCCATGTAATTGGTCGCTTTTGTCTCTTCGCCTCGCTCATGCTTTTATCTCCGATTTTGTCCTCAACCCTAAAAGCTTCCATGGTCGCTTGAATAGGGTATGATTTTAGGCCTTTTTACCTCTTCTTCTCGATGTGTCTAGGTTGATTTCCGACAACTTGTGGCGAGCGGCGTCCTATTCACGGTGCTTTGATATATTGATGTTGATGTCCTCTATGTTCATGGTATGGCTGTGAGCGTAAGTCTTGAATATGTGGGTGGAGTTCTGATGAAGTAAAGCATAATGTTTTTTTTTTTGGTAACCAGTAAAGCATAATGTTCATGGCTGGAGTATTGATATTCTTGAATTAGTAAGCAATCCTTTGGGTTTTCTAGGCGTGCTTAAAGAAGAAGATGTTGAAAGGTTTAGGGAAATAGAGTAGAAGAGTCGTGATTTTATTTTGGGCAAATTTGGCCTTAGTTTTATTATAGCGAAAGAGTCGTGAATTTCTTTTCTTGTTTTTGGCTAGTTGTGTTCACCTTCGTTTCGTCACTTTAAGGTCTGTGCAATTGCCAAAGAATACATTAGGAAATACAAATCTTTGTCATAGAATACTTTATTTCCTTCCTTTGTAGGCAGGGGAGAAATCAGTTTAGAGAGAGAGGGGGAGAGAGAGAGCTGGTGAAAGATCTCGCCTTGGTTCGATTGAATTGTTTGCAGCATCGCGGCAATGTGATTTTCTTTTTATTCGAATCATATTGTCTAATCGGGAGCTGGTTGATGGATTGAATTTTACTAATATGTCTATTGCTTAGCTTAAGAATGTTATGCGAAACTTGGGTTTGATGCCCCTGAGAAATTAATTGTTATTTGTTCTGGTATGGAGGTTTTTGGGAGTTTTTTTTTCCCAAAATGAGATGTAATAGTTCCTTTTTCAAAAGTACACAAGTGTTGAGAACAATTTATTTTGATATATTTCATGGAGCAATTGTTTTGATACCTCTCCTTTCTTAAATTTATTCTCTAAAATGCTTATCACAATTTATTAATGATTTAGTGAGGAGCTGCACTGGCTTTGAACTGCTAAAGTTTCGAGTGTATAGCAAGAAAGGGTAGATGAATATGGTGGATACTTTGTGGCTAACTAGTCTAGCAGCCCCTTTTATTAGTTAGGTCTCTGCGCTATCAATTTGATACTTTGCTCATCTAGCGAGCCATTTAACGTAATTTGACAATTATACGAACAGACAATAGCTGGGATTGATTTGTTAGAAGCAACTATAGGGCTTGGACATTAATTTTTCATCCGAAGCTTTGAACCATATTTTTCTTTAAAAATGTGAGTTTCATATGCATATCTAGATGTTGTCATTGAAATATTTACTTAGTTGAGATTGAAAAATTATAGCTGTCAAACTTAGGTTGCTCCACTTAAGTTACATCTTTGATATGGAACTCCTGAAGAATTAAGCCATCTAGAGATATGCCTTCATGATGTGCTTGTTAATCACAAATTCATATGGATGATGAGAATGGGATTCTCAGATCCTCTTTGTTCACTATGCTGAATTCTTATATAGAATTTAATATAAGAACAAGGCCTTTGAGCCTACATTATTTCTTTTATCTTATAAGTAGTCCATGACTTGATGGATCATCTAATTTGCTTTAAATATCTACTTGGTAGGATGGATTTTTGCAGTTTCCGGAATGATAGTTTCTAATAAAATCGATGCTTCATATATAGTTGAGGTGTTTTAGTGAAAATGCTTTTATTGTTGATTATTGTCGGTAGAAGTGGAGGATCTAAGGGATGGTATGCAACAATCATATTGCAGCTGTTGTTAACATGAGTTTGCAAAGAATACTGGGTTTTTATGGACTATCGAGCATCTTAGAGCAATATATGCTTGCTTGTATAATTTGATATGGTGATGTTTTCTTTCAATTTTCTTCATGCATTTTGTTTTATTAACAGTCATAAAACATTACATTAATATGATCTCGACATCAAAGCTTTTGTTCTTGAATTGGTACATCATCTGATATGGTTCATTGAATATTCAATTAGTTAAGGTTAAATGGCACCCCACAAAGAAGCATTTATAGCAAAGTGGACTCGGCCTTTGACCAATTTGTTTATAAGTTTGTTGGTATAAGAGGTGAAAAAGGGAAATCGTCCCACCTATACCTACAACAAAGTAGAGTGGAATAACATACATGCCGAGTTCAATAAACAAACAAAACTCCAATTTAATGTAATTCAGTTGAAGAACGGGGTAAACAAACTAAAGAGGCAATATAATAGTTTTAAGCAGCTTCTTTCACAATTTGGATTTGGATGAGATAATGTAAACAAAACGGTTGTTGTGGAGGATCCAAGTGTATGGAATTCTCACATCAAGGTATCACTTTACTTGGGTCCATTTGTTCTTATTGTGGATGTAAGCTTCAATTATATTGTTGATATATGTCATTACTATGAAATTTGCAGGATAACAGTGAATGGGCTAAATTCAAGAATGATGGGTTTCCTTAGTATCCAGATATTTGTATTGTGTTTGGTGATACATATGTTACTGAGGAGTATGCAGCGGGAAATGTAGAAGACCTAGTAGTGTCGGAGAGAGAAGACAATGGTGTTAGTGGCAATAATGGTGGTGGTGCTACGATAGGTGATCTAGAGGAATCTAATGAACACTATGTTGATGAATGAGTCTTTACATTTGATGCGACTACCACCCCAGTTCATGAAAAGCACAAGTTGAATAAGACTCCAAATTCCAAGAGGAGAAGAAAGAGTAACAGCTATTATGTTAGTGGCACCTGCAAAGCAATTCAAGAAATGATCAAATTTAGGTTGCCTAATCAACAAGTGGCTTCATAACCTCACAAGCCCCACCTCCTGTAGACCTCTACTCCATAAGAGCTGTGGTTGTCATTCTAAATGGCATGCCTGATTTGGAACAGAAACTTTACAATAAAGCTATGAACCAGGCATGCATTAATGCCGCTTGGAGAGAGGCTTTCATCGTCTCTCTACCTAAAAGGAGACATCAACTTCTTGAATCTCTTTAAGTAGTTGTTAAGAAACATGCTATAGATTTATATTTAGCTTAATTTCATTCTATGACTTATGTATTTGAGACTTTGGTTTTTTTTTTTTTTAAAGTTGCAATTATGATGACATTATTTGTGACATCCTGAAATTCGACCTTGTTTCGATAAAGTGAAATGGGCATGTCGTCAACGTGCCTATGGTCCTTTTTCTCTGAGCTGATCACTCATGAGTTAACTAACCTATTGGGTGAAGCCATTAAGGGATGTATCCGCGGTAAAATCCAAAAAAAAAAAAAAAAAAAAAAAAAAGCTACTCAATTGGTTGGATTGGACTAAAATCGCGTTTGATTGATTCTAACCATGAAATTTAAATTGGTTTTGGGAATCGAATATTCGAGCATGTCACAATTCATTTTTAGGACCGTCTCATCGTCTATCAATTTATTGACGAGTCCGAAATTTCAAGAAAGAAATTATCGGAGGAAAAATCGAAGACCGGAAGAAATTAGAAAGGGAAATGGAAAGAGAAAAGAAAATTTAGAATAGTATTATTCTTTTTCTTTTTCTCTCTCTCCCTTTTCTCTCTTTCTTTTCTCTCTCTTCTCTCTCCTCTCCCCTCCCCCTTCGTGCGGACAGCTTTCCCCCACCGACTTCTCTCTCTCTTTTCATTTTGACCGGTCAATCCTCATCCTCTCTCTCTCTCTCGTCACTCTCTCTTCTTCTTTCTTCTTCGTGCGGCGAACCGGAAGCCGAAGAAGAGCAGAGCAGCCCGCTTGAAGCCGTCGCTCGCCGCCGGGCCGCCGTCCGCACCACCCGCGCGACGCCGCGTGTTCCGCCGGCTGTCCTTCGTGCCCTGTGTGTGCTCCCCGCACGGTTCAGCCTCTGCTCAACCTTCGTTCCACCCCGTCCGGCCACCTCGGCCGCCGGTGAAGCCGCC
The DNA here is from genome assembly GCF_016545825.1 of Eucalyptus grandis. Classification (NCBI taxonomy): domain Eukaryota; kingdom Viridiplantae; phylum Streptophyta; class Magnoliopsida; order Myrtales; family Myrtaceae; genus Eucalyptus; species Eucalyptus grandis. The sequence continues at coordinate 21,763,983 of NC_052620.1, forward strand.
GGACCTCCACCGGCCCTCCCGGAGCACCGCCCGCTCTCCCGACCTCTTACCGCCCCCAACCCTCTCTTTTTCCCCTCTGTTTTGCAGCAACCCAGCAAGTTGCGGAGTGGGTTTCAGCGACTTCGGGCCCGCTTTTGGGCCGTTTTCGAGCCCCGGATCCGTGAATCGCTTTGGGAAGTTTCGTTCCTCGCGTCGCCGCCGTCGGATTGATCCGATTTGCGGGCGATTTGGTGAGTAATCTCACTAATCTTGGATTAGTTGGCTAATTATGCTTAAGGTTGGTTTAGATTTAATTAATTATGTTTAGGTTGTTAGATTAGAATAAATTAGCAATTATTAGTGAATTGTGATGCGATTTAGATAAATTGATTGTGTAATTAGCAAGTAGACGTGGTCTACTAATTATTGGAAGTGCCTCGGGATTTTTCCCGACCCTTAGTGGGCTCCAATTAGGCTTTTCGGGCCTAAGTGGATTTTTTTAGTATTTAAATATTAATTTTCGGAATTAAATTAAATAATTATTTATTTTCCGAAAATTCAACTGAGATGGCTCGGGACCGGAATATTATGCTGATGACCGTGGTGAAGTCCGTTTATTTAATCGGGCTTTATTTTGAGCTAAATTGAATTTTTAGTAATTAATAATTAATTTTCGAAATTAATTAATTAATTAATTATTTTCGGAAATTAAGATTTTGATGGCCGACGACCGAAATCGCGTGCTGATTGTCGTGGCGCAGTCCGTTTATTTATTTGAGCTCTACGTTGTATGGAATTAAATAAATTGTGATATTTTAGGGATTTACCCTAAATTGATTGGGATTGATTGAGATTGAATTGTTGATCGGCAAATGGCCAAGTACGTTATTCAGCATTTATAATGCTTTGTTGAGTTGATTTAATTATTTGATTGAGAAATCGTTGGGCATTGGTTGTCGGTATTGAAAGTAGATTGGTAACCACTTGAAAGAGGCACGTGACTCGGTGAATTGGAATATCACCTGGAAAATGCACGTGAGTTTAGTGGTTGATTATATTGAGTTGTTTACGTTGGCTCTGTGATCAGTGTATCACCTTGGCGAAAAAGACGCCCGAGAGCATAGTAAAGTGTTCACTGTACGTCACCTTGGCGAATCGACGCCCGAGAGCATTGATGGAGCTCTGTGACTAAGTGAAGGCATCTAAAAGGGCACGTGGGCTCGGCGAATTGATGCATCGCTTTGGTGAGATGCACCTAAGAGAATGCACGTGGGCCCGGGCATCTAAAAAGGGCACGTGGGCTCGGTGACTTGATGTATCACTTTGGCGAAAAGGTCGCCTGAGAGAATGCACGTGGGCCCAAGGTTCGAGGCACGTGGACTCGGAGACTTGGAATGTCGTCCTAGAGAATGCACGTGGCCTCGCTTTTAGATACTCCTCTGTGGAGAGTGATTTGTTTGACATGTAATCGACTAGGTCGATGCTTTGATTTGATGTGAATTGATTGACTGAATGGGAATGGCCGTGAGTGGTCTTGTTGGAATATAATCGACTAGGTCGATTTGATCGATCTTCGATCGGTGATATGATTGCTTGGGTGCCTATTATGAATTGTACTGACTTGCAGGTGAGATCTAAGGCCAAGGTACGTCTTCTGCCCGTGCGTGTTTAGGCAGCATGTAGTATAATGGTTTACTAATCGGGCTTAGTGGGGTAGAACTCGCCGAGACGTAGTCTCATCCCAGTTGGGGAAAACCATTTCAGGACCCCGCTGAAGAGCTGTGGAGGAGGAATCCGAGAAGGAGAACTCGGAGGTGAGATCGAAGAGAAGGATTTTTGGAAGAAGAGGATAGTCCCGAGAGGGGCCTTGAGTACGGTCGGATGGATTGAGATCCTATCTTCTTTTGAGACCTCCATTTTGATGTGAATAGTTTTGAAGTGGTTAGTGTTTTGTATAAAAGTTTGGTTATAAATTTCAATATGAAAAATATGGCCCTACTTTTCTATCCCATCGTTTTATTGTCTGGGGATTTTAACTGCTTCCGCATGTGCTTAATAAATGAAAGGGTCGACGATACATTGTCCTGGGATATCGCATTATAAAATCGACCAAGTGAGAAGGATGTGTGCGTGCCCGAGGATCGGGGCGTGACATCCAGTTTAAGTGGTATCAGAGCGAAGTTGAAGATTGGAGTGATAAGGAGCGTTGACCATGGGATAGTTAGTAGGAAAGGCCTTTAAATTCATGCTGGTGCATGTCTGTGCTAGCCGAATGCTAGAATTGTTTGTTGTGAGTGGATCACTCATCTTCTAATCCGGTGTGGATTTGGAAGACGGGTTTCAGTGTAAAGACTGAACCATGAGCGAGCAGGAGCTGAGAACTCCTAGTAAGAGGGCAATGTCCTCTGTGACTCGGGATGAAGCACTGACAATGGTCGCACCGAGGTGGTTGTGGCGAGTGTTGGCTCGCCAGCTCGAGTGTAAGAGTATCACCGCAAGTTGGTACTAGTGTAGCAGCGTCGAATGATCCTAAGTTCGATAGGATCGTTCGTGCTAGGGTTCCTTGGGAACTGGATGAGCCAGTAAGCTCAGGATCAAGCCGTTGTTGTTGTTGTCGCTATCGCAACCGTTGTTGTCGCCTTGCCTGCTGAGATCCAGAGTGAAGATGTGATCCAGGAGCGAGTCATTGCATTCGAGTCGAGGTATAGATCCAGTTCAGGCAGAAATGGAAATCGGTCAAGGAAAAGACCGAGGTCGAGAGAAAAGCATTCTATTCCATTCACGAGGAAGGATGGAGTAGTCAAGTCGGCACCGAGTCAAATAGATCAAGTTGTTTTCGGATGTGAAGATGGAGATCGGCATTATGTCCTTCCAAGGACGCGAATTTGTTTGGAGTATAGCTAACAGGGATATCTGGTCGGGAGTGGTCCTAGCAGAATGATGAGGCAACCAGAAAGAGTGCATGCTTTCGCCTAATAGAAGATAGAAGATGCACCAGATAAGTGTAAGAATTGTAGAAGGAAGTATGGATAAATCCAGTGTCTGAGTATGACGAGAACCTGTGGTGATGATGACCAGCATGGCCATCGGGTGAAGGATTGTCAGTGGAAGTCTAAGGTGGCATAGACATCGCTACTGCGGCCAGGAAGGAATGGGAGTAAAATGGACCTTGCACCGATCAGAGAAAGAATGTGTTGGAAGTGATTTTATCAGAGAAGCACAGTAGAGCTTTGTGCTGAGTTGGTAGAACTTAAAGTGTTGAAGTAAAAGTGAAAGAGAGGGGAATCACTAGCAATAGTTGTGCTTGACTAGTTGCTGAGGAATATTCTTAATGCTACATGAATAGTGTGAGTTCATAGAGCATCTGGTGATAAGGAATCATGGTCATGGAATAATCCAGTTTAGTCTATTAGTTGCGAAAATGTCGAGATTATTAAGAGTCGAAAAAAATCTTCGATTTCATTAATCTCGTTGGCTAAAGACAATTTGTTTGTTAGACGGAGGTTGCCAAGATTGATTTGACAGCTGTAGTGGATATGTCAGTTGAGAAATAGAATGAGAAGAAGGCGGCCGTGATACATAAAATTTATAAGATGGCTCCAAAGGAATTGCTTGGGTTACCGCCAGAAAGAGAGATTGAAATTGCAATTGAGATAGCACCAAGATAGAGCCACTCTCGAAGGCTTCTTACCAGCTGTTGTTGTCTGAAGTGGTAGAATTGAAGATGCAGATGTGAAGATTGATAAATAAGGAATTCGTGTATATCGGTGCATCACTTTTGGGAAACATCAGTTTTGTTTGTGAGAAGAAGAAAAATGGTTTATTGTGAGTGTGCATCAACTATTGTCAACTCAATTAGGTGAAGATCAAGGACAAGTGTTCTTTGCCAAAGATCAATGAATGGTGTGACTAGTTATAAAGAGTATCGATGTTTTAAAGGTCGACTTGAGATTATGAAGTCGTCAGTTACGAACCAGGAAGGAGGTTGTACGAAAGAGAGCTGTTCGTACTTGATATGGTCTTTACGAGAGTATTGTAAGATCGTTTGGCTTGGTGAACACTCTAGTTGTTGTCATGGATTTGACAAACAGAACATTCAAGGAATATGTGGATCATCAGTTTGTGATCGTGTTCATTGATGACATACTGGTCTATTCGAGAAGTGATGAAGAGCATGAGAATCATCTAAGAGTAGTACTTCAGACTTTAAGAACTCATCAGCTGTATGCTAAGTTTAGCAAATGCGAGTTTTGGTTGACTCGTGTTGCGTTCTTAGGTCATGTGATTTTCGGAGAAGGAATCTCCGTCGACCCGAGCAAGATAGAAGCCGTGATCAATTGGCAGAGACCGACATCAGTGACAGAGATCAGAAGTTTTCTAGGGTTAGCAGGTTATTACAGACGGTTTGTGGAAGGGTTCTCATCGATAGCGTCGCCTCTGACAAAGCTCCCGAAGAAAGAAGAGAAATTTGTATGGTCGGACAAGTGCGAGCGTAGTTTCCAAGAGTTGAAGGAAAAGCGACTCTTTTTTGTCCGACGATTCCATCGGTCTGGAGGATTCGAGATCTATAGTGATGCGTCATTCGGGAGATTGGGTTGCGTGCTGATGCAACATGGCGAGTTGTTGCATACGCTTCCGGCAGTTGAGACCTCATGAATTGAATTACCCGACGCATGACTTAGAACTCGTAGCCATCATATTTGCGTTGAAGATTTGGAGGCATTACTTGTGCCGAGAAAAGTTTCAGATCTTCACAAGCCATCAGAGTCTCAAGTATTTGTTCTCTCAGAAGGAGTTGAACATGAGACAGCGTCGATGGAGGGAATTACTAAAAGACTATGACTGTGATATTTTATATCACTCGGGAAAGGTGAACAAGGTCACCGACGCTTTGAGTTGGAAGTCTTCAATAGCGCAAATCTTGGTTAAGGAGTGGAACTTAATCGAGAGAGTTCGAGATTCGGAATTCAAATTTGAGGTAGGCCACCTCTCGAGTCTTATGGCCACCCTCAGAATTGAACCGGATGTCCAGGTCAGAATCAAGCAACTCCAACCGACAAATCCAGACGTATAGAGAATTCTTCAAGAGGATACCGATAAAAGAAAGGCTGATTTTCAAGTTTCTGATGATAGGGTACTAAGGCTTCGTGGACGTTTGGTTGTACCTGACGATGTAGAGCTTAGAGAAGAGATTTTATCTGAAGCACATCATAGCAGCTATAGCGTTCATCCTGGAAGTACTAAGATGTATCAGAATTTGCGTCAACACTACTGGTGGTCAGGCATGAAGGCAGACATCGCCAAGCATGTGGCCAAGTGTTTGACTTGTTAGCAAGTAAAAGCCCAGCATTGCAAGCCGGGAGGATTTCTACAACCTCTCGCGATCCCAGAGTGGAAATGGGAACATATCACGATGGACTTCGTGACTGGACTACCAAGGAGTCAGAGGGGGAATGATTCGATTTGGGTAGTAGTCGACAGGCTGACAAAGTCGGCTCACTTCATTGCAGTTCGAAAGGACCCGAGTCCAGATAGACACGCAGACCTGTATGTGCGTCAGGTGGTTCGTATGCATGGAGTGCCGGTTACGATAACATTTGATAGGGACCCGAGGTTTACTGCTGCTTTTTGGAAGAGCTTACAGAATGCTTTAAATACAAAGCTTCAGTATAGTACAGCGTATCATCCTCAGACGGATGGCCAGTCTGAAAGGACAATTCAGACTCTTGAAGACATGCTGAGAGCGTGTGTAATAGACTTCAAAGGAAGTTGGGAAGATCAGCTTCATCTGGTGGAATTCGCCTACAACATCAGTTATCAGCATAGCATCAAGATGGCTCCATTTGAAGCGTTGTATGGCAGAGCATGCAGAACTCCAATATGTTGGGATGAAGTTGAAGAAAGGAAGATATCAGGCCCAGAGTTGGTTCAGCGATCAGTAGATGCTGTGGCAGTGATCAGAGACAGATTAAAGACAGCACGAGTAAGCAGAAAAGTTATGTAGATAAGCGTCGAAGGTCTTTGGAATTCCAAGTTGGTGATCACGTTTTTCTGAAAGTGTCACCAATGAGGGGAACTTCGCGCTTTGGTAAGAAAGACAAACTGAGTCTGAGGTACGTAGGTTCGGTTGAGATTCTTGAAAGAATCAGAAACCTAGCGTATCGTCTTGCGTTGCAGCCAAGATTGGCGCAAGTGTTTGACGTATTTCACGTGTCGAGGTTAAGGAAGTACGAGCCTGACCCGACCCACGTGCTCAATTTCGAGGAATTGGACGTGGATGACCGTGTGTCATACGTGGAAAACCCGGCTCAAATTGTCGATCGCAAAGAGCAAGTTCTGCGTACAAAGACCATTCCGTTGGTCAAAGTGGTGCAGCAACACCACGTGATCGAAGAAGCGACTGGGAGGCGAAGAGTCGATGAGACAATTGTACCCCCGCCTTTATGATCAAAGTGTATAATGGTTTAAATTTCGAGGATGAAATTTTTATAAGAGGGGAAGAGTTGTGACATCCTGAAATTCGACCCTGTTTCGATAAAGTGAAATGGGCATGTCGTCAACGTGCCTATGGTCCTTTTTCTCTGAGCTGATCACTCATGAGTTAACTAACCTATTGGGTGAAGCCATTAAGGGATGTATCCGCGGTAAAATCCCTAAAAGCTACTCAATTGGTTGGATTGGACTAAAATCGCGTTTGATTGATTCTAACCATGAAATTTAAATTGGTTTCGGGAATCGAATATTCGAGCATGTCACAATTCATTTTTAGGACCGTCTCATCGTCTATCAATTTATTGACGAGTCCGAAATTTCAAGAAAGAAATTATCGGAGGAAAATCGAAGACCGGAAGAAATTAGAAAGGAAATGGAAAGAGAAAAGAAAATTTAGAATAGTATTATTCTTTTTCTTTTTCTCTCTCTCCCTTTTCTCTCTTTCTTTTCTCTCTCTTCTCTCTCCTCTCCCCTCCCCCTTCGTGCGGACAGCTTTCCCCCACCGACTTCTCTCTCTCTTTTCATTTTGACCGGTCAATCCTCATCCTCTCTCTCTCTCTCTCTCTCTCTCTCTCTCTCTCTCTCTCTCTCTCGTCACTCTCTCTTCTTCTTTCTTCTTCGTGCGAGCGAACCAGAAGCCGAAGAAGAGCAGGAGCAGCCGCTTGCTGAAGCCGTCGCTCGCCGCCGGGCCGCCGTCCGCACCACCCGCGCGACGCCGCGTGTTCCGCCGGCTGTCCTTCGCGCCCAGGTGTGCTCCCCTGCACGGTTCAGCCTCTGCTCAACCTTCGTTCCACCCCGTCCGGCCACCTCCGGCCGCCGATTGAAGCCGCCGGACCTCCACCGGCCCTCCCCGGAGCACCGCCCGCTCTCCCGACCTCTTACCGCCCCCAACCCTCTCTTTTTCCCCTCTGTTTTGCAGCAACCCAGCAAGTTGCGGAGTGGGTTTCAGCGACTTCGGGCCCGCTTTTGGGCCGTTTTCGAGCCCCGGATCCGTGAATCGCTTTGGGAAGTTTTGTTCCTCGCGTCGCCGCCGTCGGATTGATCCGATTTGCGGGCGATTTGGTGAGTAATCTCACTAATCTTGGATTAGTTGGCTAATTATGCTTAAGGTTGGTTTAGATTTAATTAATTATGTTTAGGTTGTTAGATTAGAATAAATTAGCAATTATTAGTGAATTGTGATGCGATTTAGATAAATTGATTGTGTAATTAGCAAGTAGACGTGGTCTACTAATTATTGGAAGTGCCTCGGGAGTTTTCCCGACCCTTAGTGGGCTCCAATTAGGCTTTTCGGGCCTAAGTGGATTTTTTTAGTATTTAAATATTAATTTTCGGAATTAAATTAAATAATTATTTATTTTCCGAAAATTCAACTGAGATGGCTCGGGACCGGAATATTGTGCTGATGACCGTGGTGAAGTCCGTTTATTTAATCGGGCTTTATTTTGAGCTAAATTGAATTTTTAGTAATTAATAATTAATTTTCGAAATTAATTAATTAATTAATTATTTTTCGGAAATTAAGATTTTGATGGCCGACGACCGAAATCTCGTGCTGATTGTCGTGGCGCAGTCCGTTTATTTATTTGAGCTCTACGTTGTATGGAATTAAATAAATTGTGATATTTTAGGATTTACCCTAAATTGATTGGGATTGATTGAGATTGAATTGTTGATCGGCAAATGGCCAATACGTTATTCAGCATTTATAATGCTTTGTTGAGTTGATTTAATTATTTGATTGAGAAATCGTTGGGCATTGGTTGTCGGTATTGAAAGTAGATTGGTAACCACTTGAAAGAGGCACGTGACTCGGTGAATTGGAATATCACCTGGAAAATGCACGTGAGTTTAGTGGTTGATTATATTGAGTTGTTTACGTTGGCTCTGTGATCAGTGTATCACCTTGGCGAATCGACGCCCGAGAGCATAGTAAAGTGTTCACTGTACGTCACCTTGGCGAATCGACGCCCGAGAGCATTGATGGAGCTCTGTGACTAAGTGAAGGCATCTAAAAGGGCACGTGGGCTCGGCGAATTGATGCATCGCTTTGGTGAGATGCACCTAAGAGAATGCACGTGGGCCCGGGCATCTAAAAGGGCACGTGGGCTCGGTGACTTGATGTATCACTTTGGCGAAAAGGTCGCCTGAGAGAATGCACGTGGGCCCAAGGTTCGAGGCACGTGGACTCGGAGACTTGGAATGTCGTCCTAGAGAATGCACGTGGCCTCGCTTTTAGATACTCCTCTGTGGAGAGTGATTTGTTTGACATGTAATCGACTAGGTCGATGCTTTGATTTGATGTGAATTGATTGACTGAATGGGAATGGCCGTGAGTGGTCTTGTTGGAATATAATCGACTAGGTCGATTTGATCGATGCTTCGATCGGTGATATGATTGCTTGGGTGCCTATTATGAATTGTACTGACTTGCAGGTGAGATCTAAGGCCAAGGTACGTCTTCTGCCCTGTGCGTGTTTAGGCAGCCTGTAGTATAATGGTTTACTAATCGGGCTTAGTGGGGTAGAACTCGCTGAGACGTAGTCTCATCCCAGTTTGGGGAAAACCATTTCAGGACCCCGCTGAAGAGCTGTGGAGGAGGAATCCGAGAAGGAGAACTCGGAGGTGAGATCTGAAGAGAAGGATTTTTGGAAGAAGAGGATAGTCCCGAGAGGGGCCTTGAGTACGGTCTAGATGGATTGAGATCCTATCTTCTTTTGAGACCTCCATTTTGATGTGAATAGTTTTGAAGTGGTTAGTGTTTTGTATAAAAGTTTGGTTATAAATTTCAATATGAAAAATATGGCCCTGCTTTTCTATCCCATCGTTTTATTGTCTGGGGATTTTAACTGCTTCCGCATGTGCTTAATAAATGAAAGGGTCAGCGATACATTGTCCTAGGATATCGCATTATAAAATCGACCAAGTGAGAAGGATGTGTGCCTGCCCGAGGATCGGGGCGTGACATTATTGCTATTGTTTATTACTATTGGAGTCCTTATCTAATGGGTTTGTGTTCTTATTTTGTGTGATGATATAGGTAATATGGATGAGGATGAAAGTAGCATGTATAATTGTCAAGTATCATCAGTTGAATCAATTGAGCAGGATTTTGACGATTTTGGTCTTAATATACTGATAGCATGGTTGGGCACTGTTATAGTGGATATGTCCATGCACACAATGGAACCTATTAAGGAGAACTTATTATCATGACCGCACTGGATAAAAGAGGTTCATTATGGGAATTTCGATAGAGTATATGAAGCTTTTAGAATGGAGAGACATGTCTTTCTCAACCTTTGTGATCTAATGAAGGAAAAAGATTGGTTGGAAGATAGTCAATATATTGGAGTAGATTAACAAATCGGGATTTTCTTATCTATGATTTGTCACAAGAACTCAAATAGAGATTTATGTGAAAAATTCCAACGTTCGAGACAAACTATCAGCAAATTCTTTACTAAAGTATTGCAAGCAGTTTTCAAATTGGCAAAAGAGGTTATCATACCACATTCCTTTGATGTTGTCGCACAAGAGATTATTATGGATCCTAATCATAAACGTTACTTCAAGATAGAATTCTCATATATTTCCTTACACCATCAATTTAATTTTGTTGATAATCTTGTCTAATACTAGTCTTTGATAAAATGACAGGGCTGTATAGGCGCTATTGATGGCACCCATTTTCATGCTTCTGTACCTGTGTTGAAGCAAATCTCATTTAGAGGTAGGAAAGGCATCAACACTCAGAATGTGATATGTGTTTGTTCATTTGATATGAAGTTTACTTTTGTATATGCTAGTTGGGAAAGCTTTGCCAACGATTGTCAGGTGCTTTCAGTAGCATTGAAGACTCCTTGCTTGGAATTTCCTCGGCTACCACTAGGTATTTGCTTGTCTTTAAGGAGTATTTTCTTTATGATCATATTTATAGTTCCAAATTATGATCAATGTATGAATACCTTGTTGTAGACAAATACTATGTGGTGGATTCTGGTTATCCAGCAACTCCAGGATTTTTAACTCATTTTAAAAGTGAACGGTATCGTTTAAATGATTATAAGGGTATAGCAAGACGACCAACAACTGCAAGAGAATTGTTCAACTATAGGCATTATTCTCTCAGGAATGTCATTAAAAGATCATTTGGGGCATTAAAAAATCATTTTTTTTTTCATTTTGAGGCACATGCCCTCATTTGCAATTTGAAAGCAAGCACATATTGTAATTGTATGTTGTGCCATCCATAATTACATCCATGATCAGGACAATATGGATAAGAACTTTTCTCTATAGGAGATCCATAGTACTTGTTTGAACCTACGCAATATGAGCTTGCAAATGATACAGTGACCAAGGAGGGAAACCAGATGAATACGCTTAGGAAAATATTGCCAATAAAATAGCAAGGGACTATAATATGCAGAAATCTATGAAATTGTATTTTCAACTTTTGTAATGTATTACTATTATTTCGACTATTATTTTATATTTGAGGATTTCCTATGTTGTTATGTAATCAATTTCTAATCAATTTCTATTTCTAGAAATATAAATTTTATTATGTTATTAAACGAATTTCTGTTCCATAAATAAAAAATTTGAGTTATTATCAAATGGGTTTCTTTGCTCAAAAACTTGTCCAGTGAATAGAAATTGAAGAAATCAATTTCTTGTTAGAAATTGATTTTTGTTCCCCTAAGTTTCAATATACGAAGATAAGCAAAAATACCAATTCAAATGAAAGAATAAGTTCAATTGATAGTTGTTAATTCATCAATCATTATAGACGGGATTAACAAAAACGTCCAGAAATTTTGTCTTGTGTGCCCTAAGTGATCATGCGTGGATGGTTGATTTTATGCAATTCTATTTCTATAAAAGAGAAAACGAGGCAAACAATTGAAATTTAAAGACAAGGAGATAAGTGAACACTCGAGTGAATAGTTTAGGGAAAGTGGTAAATCTAACATGCAATCCTAAAGAATGAATGAAAATCAAATGGAAGAAATAAATCCACAACTCGTTGAGTGCTTATACAACATGAAATGACCCAAAACATATATCAGGTACAAATGAATACAAAATAGGGTCGGATTGGACATCGACCGTCCATCATCTTCATGTCTCAAAGGACCTCCACCTCCAAGGACCTATTCTAATCGTAATCTAAAATTAGGAGTAGGTACATACAATAAGAAAGAAACAATCATTTAAAGCAAAAAAAAAAAAAAAAAAAAAAAAAAATACAAGAAAATCAAGAACAATCTTGGAATGAAGATAATATGCACAATTTAAACAAAATTAGCCTCGTGGTTGGCATTTGCAATTCATGCAACAATCCCTCTAGGAAGTCTACCCCAATTCATTTTTATGGCTTACAACCATTGGTTCCATTTGTATTCTTGCATGACAATCAACGCTTGTAAGCCATTAAGACAAGTTCTAAATGTATCCCAACGATATCCCACGGAATCATGCATCACACCTATGCATCCATCTAGAAAAGCACATGCATAGCGGAAAATAAACATGCAAGCATATCCTCGAGCCTTGGTTCTCAATTAATCAGACAATTTCAATGAGCTAACATTGGATCACTTATTCAGTCAACAAGTGCCAAACACAATCACGAGTATTTAAGAAAGGTAAACAAACCAAAATTTATTAAGGTTCAAATGATGCTCAAAAGTCATTTGAATAACAATTAATAGTGAATTGTGAGAAAAGATGCTAATAGGATGACAAAGATGTGTCACAGCTATGGAACACATTTAATCATCAAGGCTAACTTGGATGCATCATGTACACTCCGATCAAGCTTTGTAGATGCCCTAAATATGTTCCAAACCTTAGATAACATTGATGTCAAACCAAGAGCATAATTCAAAAATTTGGAAAGACAACATGAAAACTTGGAAATTTTATGCACGAGCATCACTCAAACAAAAATTACGCTCAAATCAATAAGAAAGTGAAATTTCAGACCGATTCATGACATTAGAGAGTCTGAAAAGCCTGATAAAATACTTTCTATTTTTTTAGACATAAAGTTCAAAAAGTGAGGATTAAAGTCCATGAAGACATGTAAGTTCAATTTAGCATGCAAGTTGTCCTAAAAATTTCTAGAAGAAAATCACAGCAGAGAATTGCAACAAAATATCATAGTTTAGGGTGAAAAAAATCAATGCAATTGGAAGGGAACCTATGGACAATTTGTTCCAAGAAAATTACACAACATCAACCATATCATGGGGAACAGCTTTCATGGCAAAAGTTTTCTAACATGAGCTACATAGGAATTTATGAAAATTTAAGAATGCACAGTACCACGTCAGAAATGCAGCAAAATAGCAGGGTATCATAACACATTAGTAGTGATTTGACCTAGTAAACAAAGTCTAAAGAATATGAAATTTTACCACAGCGGGAACAAAAGAAAGATGAACAAACTTTGTTAAGGACCCAATCTTAGAATCCTTATCAAGAAAATCATAGAAAAATGACACGAGGTCAGCTTTGACAAGGGAAAAACAGGGGTTTTGAATCTCACTTTATGACAGATTTCTATCATATCTTGACAAAAATGGAAAATGGATCAAATGATGTGCAAATCATGCGAAATCGGCATCATTGGAAAGATTAAAACGAACCCACTATTGAGGTCAAATTGATAGTCGAAAAATGATAATTGTGAGGGCATGCAAATCAGCCACAAGCAAATTAGAACATAATACATGATTAATGGTTTATAAAACCATCTAGACAATGCACAAAAAATGTGAAACTTGCATAAGACATAAAATTGAATGTGAAGAAGGTTTGGTTAATACATTTAACCCTAAATCGAAGTGCAAAGAAGTCACATTATTTCAAAAGGTGACTTATTGCTAAGAACAACATACTTGACAAATTTTAGTTATGATTTGCTGAATTGATGCATGATTTTCACATAATAAATGAAGTTCAAATGTGACTTGCGACACATCGATGTGAAGCTTGTAACATGAACTTGAAATGTCTAGAAGATATTGAGACCTACTTTGGCCTTTACGAGACTCAAACAAAGAGGTTTTAGTAGGTTCGTGGTCAGCCTCTAACTCAATATGCTTAACACAAAATATAAGTAATTTTGGTGATCTAATGACTTGCAAAAATTTTAAGAAAAATCCTATATGTAGAACGCAACATTACAAACATTTTTAATCAAGGTAGTTAAACCTAATTTGATCCACATGAGCACAAATGAAAATGGCAAAACATGATAATGCAAGGGATTTCACAAAACATAGCCGCACTGACATGACTTTGCACATCTATTAACATAGTAAAGGACGATCAATGTGACATCTAAGATTTTTGACCATGTTTTCTACTTAATAAACAAGCATTTCATTTACGCGCCTATAGGGCTGTTCTTAGAGTTGATTACTCTCGAGATAACTAGACTATCTAGGAAAACTATTAAGGACTTTAAGGCAAATAGATTTGAGAATTCAATTGGGAATTGGCTTCTCAATCATGCTTATCTTTAGAGACCATTACGGAACAGTTAAAAATCGATTTTAGATCAGAGATATGTCTGTTCGACTAAGATGTGTGGCTGATCGTGGGTAACTCCATTAAATTAAAAAATTCTCGTCAACCGGCCCTAGTTTGATTTCTCCGTCATTTTGGTACTCTGTGTCCATAATTGAATTCTCGAGATTTTTATGAAAATCGAGAGTCGCCTAATGTGTCGAGTGGTTTATTATAGCTCAAAGAAAATCGACTACGGGTCATTTGCACTAAGAAGTTCTGAAAACTACCTGGTAGCTTAGGTCATGCTAAAAACGCGTCGAATGTAAATTAACCATCAATTCAAGTTTGATTTCATAAATTGAAGATTCTGTCATATCACAATAAATTCTAGGATTTTTTTTTTTTGGTAAAGGTAAGTAATAAATTGATTTTGCAAGAAAGAAGACAAGAGGGAGGCCTGGCACCAACAAAAACAGACACTCAAGAAGACAAAAGTCTAGAACGAGTGTAAGGGTGCCATGGTTCCCAAAAAAGGAGCAACAACAACAAAAGGAAACAAAAGACAACAAAACTAGAAAACCTCCATCAATCAAAAATAGAAGGATGGATGTTCCAGCTTCGTTGAAGTCTTCTATTCACGGGCACATCAGGAACATGCTTAAAGGTTATAGCCTTATCTTTGATAGCCTTCTGAAGATGCATTTTCATCACTGGAAGAAAGAGAGTCGATTCCGAAAAAGCACATTGTTCCGCTCTTTCCAAATGATATAACACATTGCACCAAAACTAAACCGAGCCGAGGATCCGATAAAAACTCTTCCCCATAAACCGCTTGGAAGCCCAAGCCAAATTATCCACCCAACGCTTGTTTCGCCACACTAGGTTGAATCTTGCCGCCCAAAATGAAATAAGACTATCCGAAGCACGGCACGCAAAGAACAAATGATCTATAGAATCAGGTCTGCATGAACAAAGGGGGCAATTTGCAGGGGGGAATAAATTCTAGGATTCATGACTCAGTCTTAGAAGATTTTTATGGCAATCGAGACTTTTTGGGAAGAAGTCGTCACATGACCATTCTTGTTTAGAAAATGTCGGGGATTGTTTTTGTTTACAAAATGGAGATGCAAGATGGACATATGGGTAAGGAAAAATGCCAAGATGGTCAATAGATGACTAATTGAATTTACTAAAGCCAAATGAGGTGGAACCAAGTGAAACCAAGTGTCAAATTGAGGAGAGATTGAACCAAATTCGTAGCTTCCCCTCCCCCTAGCATTTTTGGACCATTTGAGAGGTTGTGAGAGGTATATTGGTGGCTTAATTACAGCCATGGAATGCTAGCTTCATGGACAAGTAAAGGAGGAGATATTTGTGTGGAATATCAAGCCAAGGGGCCCTCCATCTCTCCTCCATCTCTCCCCCATCTCTATCCTCTCCCTCACTCTCTGTCACCCCACCGTCCACCTCCATCCTCTCTCTCTCCCAGCCTTAGTCAATGCCAGCAGAAGCCAGCGGAAGGGGCAGCCATACCGTCCAGCCATCGCACACTAAGCAGCCACCAGAGTCGCACTACTCGCCACCGTTCGTCACCACCCACGCACGCCGCACCTTGCTCACCTCTCCTCACTGTCCAGCAGCTCTGTTCAGGCGTTCCAACCCTTGTTCAGCCGTTGCAAGTGGCTGAGGAAGCCTCCCGAGCCGTCGCCAAGAATAGAAGGTTTTTGAAGTGGGTTTCCAGCAAGCTTTGGAGGCCGTTTTGAGGTGTTTGTGAACCCCGAACCCTAGGCCCGCTTTGGAGATAAATGTCCCCCGCAACATTGCCGACATTTCAATCCAAGCATATTGTTAAACGGGTTAGTTTAGCTCACTAATCCTTGCTTAGTTTGCTAATGATGCTTAAGTGTTGATTAGTGTTAATTAAGCATGATTATGTGGTTAGATTAGTTTATAACAATTTAATTAGTGACTTAACGATGCATGTTAGGTGATTAAACTTAGTCGTTAGCAAGTAGAGAGCTTCTAGTATTTATTGAACGAATCTTGAGATTTTTCCAAGTACGTCTTGCCTTACGGGCCTAAATTGGATTTATTGTATTTATTTATTAATTTTGAAATTATTTATTTATATATTTATTTTCTGGAAATTAGGCAAGAATAGCCAACGAGCGAAATTGCATGCTGATTGTCGTGGTGCAATCCGTTTATTTAATTGAGCTTTATTTTGTGCTGAAATGAATTATTTGTGATTATTAGATTATTTTCCTGAATTAATTAATTTGGATAATTAATTGGAAAATTACCGGGTGTCGATTGACAACACCAAAAATATTTTGGTGGATTACAGATAAGGGTGGGATTTGTGGAAAGAAAATTATAGTATTTTGACTAAAGCTGACCATGTGCCCACGCACGTGTATATTTGTCAGAAATGAATAAAAGAACAAATTGATTGTACGCCCGAAGTACCATGTTAAATATCGACTTGGTGACCCTATAAGTCATTTTGTAGAATGAACGGTATGCAATACCAGCTTGGTGACCCTATATGTCATTTTGTAGAATGGACAATAGACAATGTCGACTCGATGACCCTATAGGTCATTTTGTAGAATGGACGACATGCCATAACGGCTCGGTGACTCAACATGTCATTTTGTAGAATGGACGTTATGATGAATATACTCAGTGACTTATATGTCATTTTGAAGAATGAATTGTATAAAATACTGGCTCAGTGACCCTATAGGTCATTTTGGAGAATGGATAGTATTGATTGAAATGATCAACAATGATTTGTTTGACATGTAATCGACTAGGTTAATTGATCGTTGTACCAATTTGTGATATCGTGATTGGGTGCCTATTTGAACTGTGCTAATATACAGGTGGAATCTGAGGCCAATGTAAGTCCTTCAACCCATGTGTGCGTAGGCAGCTTATAGTGTATTGGTTTACTAATCGAGTCTCAAGGGTAGAACTCGCTGAGACGTAGTCTCATCCCGATCGTGAGATAACATTTCAGGTCCCTAGATGCAGTAGGCCTGGCTTTTGAAGATCTCGAAAGTTCGGTGCAATCTGCTGAAAGCTCCGATTGGAGTGTGGAGGATGATGAAGAGGAGGACGAGGACCCGTAGTTTGTGGAGCCCCCACCCCTGCTTGTAGACCTTAATTCTCAACTTTTTTAAGTTGAATCCGACTTAGTAGTTCGCCCCATATATATGTGCACTGGGTTGCAATGTATATAAGTGTGGTTGTTTTTTAAAGTTCGGAATTTAGTCCTACTTTCCTATCACATTGTTTTATTATTTGGGGATAATTTTATATACTTCCGCATGCGTATTAAAATAGAAGGGGTCGACGATGCGTCCTGGGACATCACTATAAATCAATCAGGGTGAGGGACGGGTGCGTGCCCAAGGATCAAGGCGTGACAATCAATTTGTGCAAATTGTACCTCATTAGGACACTTACAATGAGTACTATGACTCTTATGAAGGATGCAAACCAAATGGACTCATTTAAGGCCCTAATTTTAAACAAACATAGGTCGAACTTATTGTAGGGCAAACTAACCTAATGACGATTTTTAGTGATTTTACCAAACCAAAACATCCCCAAAATTTTTAAAAAAAAAAATCAAAAAAGATATGATATAACTAAGATAATTTCATGCAATTTCCATGAAGGAAGCACTTCTAAAATTCAAACACAAAAATCAATATAAAAATGGCAAAATAGCAATTCACAGCAAGTCAGAATAGCAAATCAAAGTATAAATCACAGTAGAATCAATGAATTTTAGAGGCGTTATTCAGGTATCAACGACGTCCGTTCATAATGTACAACCTATCAAATCAAAGCTTGATGAGTCTAGATTACACATCTAAAAGGGCTTGAGGCTAGAAAACATCATTCACCACCTCGTTTTAGCCAAAACTCCAAGTCACATATAAGAACACGATTTTGCAAATCAAGGCAAATCCAATGATTATATCACTTAGATCTTTGAGCAATTGAAAAAATTCACCTGTACGGAACATATGAGCTAAAAATGTCCCGAAAGCATTATTGAAAGTGCATGCTTCTTATTAAAAAGAGTAAACCATAGTCTTGATCATAGACCAAGCAATGCATCTGGGCTATCTAACCAAGGCACATACATAAATTTTTGATATGTCGTGTCTAGTTGGTTGAGGTTATGTCTAATATAAAATGCAAGTAGGGGGAAGCGATATGTATGACATCCTGATTTTTAGGATTCTGTTTTCAATTTAAGTTGAGATTTTCATCGACGGGTCTATAGTTCTATTCTCTGAGTTAATCACCCACGAGATAACTGGAGTATCTAGTGAAGCTATTAAAGGATTTTAACACAATAGACTTAAGAATTCGACCAGAAATTGACTACTCAACCGTGATAATCTGCAAGGGTCACTACGGCACCGTCAAAATCGATCAGAGATCGGAAATAGATCGATTCGACAAAGGTATGTGATTAGTGTATGGGTGATTCCACCATATTACAAAATTATTTAATTAATTTTGGTATTTATTTAATTATTTAATATTTTTCGAAAATTATATTGGGATAGTCGGTGATTGGAATTTCGTGCTGATTGCAATGGTGTACTTGGTTTATTTAATTGAGTGTTAATTTGTGCAAATTGAGTGGTGATTGAAATTTTGGTTATTTATTCCAAAATTATGAAATTTCAATATTTAATTAGAAAATCCCGAGTGTCGAGTTTTAACACTGAAAATGGTTTTAAAGTCTATATCAAACCGTGGGATTTTAAAAGGAAGAGTATTAGTTTTTCTGGTTCAATTGACCATGTACCCACACATGATTATTTTACCGTGTATTTTTAATACGAAGAAAATAAACCAAGTTCACTATTTTAATTGAGGCATTTGAGTGCAATGCACGGTGTCTTGGGCCAAGATTGAATTATCGTGTGTTGGTTAAGAGAACCTATCCCCGAAATGAGTCGGGTGGACGTGCCCCTATATGAGATGATGTCGGTTGTAGTAGAGGCTGGACCAATGCTCCTATGTGGAATGTCGTTGACATAGTGACGTTGCCACGCTTAGTGGGGTGAGGTGATGCCTGGTTACGCCAAAAAACCGCCGAACGTCGAATAGGCTATGCCCATGTATGGTTGTGATTAAAAATTCGAACGCATGCTGAGTGAAATTAATGTGCAAGATTATGAGACAAAATTGTATGGCACAATATGGGACATGTCATAACAATTTGGCCCTATAAACGAGACTCTTGTGCTTATTGAGATGAAAGTGGTGGCGTTCCAATTGGTTTAGTGTGATTCCTACATATGGTTATGTATTTGAACTGTGCTGACCTGCAGGGAGAAGCTCGAGACGAGGTAAGTCTTTGTGATTGTGTGGCTATGTGGTTGTATGACTAGGGTATATTTCCTTCTTAATCGGAGTTTAGGGGGTGAACTTGCTAAGACATTGTCTCACCCCGTCGTGAGTTTTAATATTTTCAGGTCCTTAGATGGCGGTTCCTCCGGAATGTTTTGGTCAACCCATGAGGGTTACCGAGCGGAGTTTTGACTACCCTATTCCTGAAGGGTTATTGGGTCTATGAACTCGTGGTACCCACTGTCTGGGTCGATGAGGGCCTACCTCAGAGGGTACCTCATCGATTCAGAGTGTGGTTTCACTACGGACTCAATGGATTCAAGGTAGGTCCCCTCCAGGGTTTTGAGATTCCCTCTGTGGTAGTCGATGCCGCTCTAAGTGAGAGTGCAGTTGACCCACCCGATGGTGCAATGGAGAACCCGACACCCTCGGAGCCTATGGAGATTGAAGGATGGCGAATGTGTCTGACTAGTAGGTCTTAGGACAGCTTCTTTTGAGAGCTGGTCTTTTATAGACTCTTGACTGTAGACTAGTGGTGTATATAAACTGAGGTGTTTATAAAAGTGTTTTGGTTGTGAATATGTTTCCTGTTTTTTTATCTCGTGTTGTTGTTGTCGGGGGTATTATTTATTCGCTTCCACATGCGCAATAAAATGAATGGGTCGGCGACGCGTCTTGGGACGTTGTAATTTTTTTTATCAACCACCGAGGGATGAGCACTCGCTCGAGAATCGGGCGTGACAATATGATCACCCTTCCATCCAATCTTCGATGTCGCTCAACTATTTTCAGAAAAGTGCTATTAATTATTTTTTAAACTTTTTGTTTGATTGTTTGGAATGGTTGGGCATTTAGGCCTAATTGAAGCTCTGCCACCCAGTCCGACCATTTGGCCTACAATATTTTTAAGGCGAGCCTTTTCCGAGCATGTTTTGATCACACCTGCCAATGATCTCCTCTGCTTCAACAGTCATAAGGCAATAATCAAGTTGAACCCAGACAATAATCTGCCTAGACTCTCCTTAAAATATTGATACTAAGATTGTCAGTCGAGCATAATCGAGGCTTGCTGTCACTATTTAGCTCAACCTGCTAAAGCTCGAAATATTCTGGATAAACTTGATTCTCACTAATGTCTTACACCTTTAAGCTCAAGTCATGCACGTAATAGATACCATAGTGGCCACCATGAAAAAAAAATACTTTTATGCAGAAGCTATCATCATTAATTTATATTTGCAAAGTAGACAGGGCGATGAAAAATTACCTTTGCCATTTCCTCTGTCAATAGATAAGATATGGGGATGACCCTTCAAGGTGAACCTTTCACGACCAGGCAAGTCCCATGTCAACCCGAGACCAAAGGCATTATCAGATCAAACAAGTTCAAATTCAAGTTCATCAATCAACTAATCACAAATCATCATTTAATATCCTAGACCTCATATCTAAGCTTAAATCATAATCCTAAGGTCGAATCCGAGCCACTACCGGCAAGTCCGATCTCACTTCATCATATTCATTATTCAAGGGTTACCTTTTGCGATTTTGTTGAAATCTAACACAATCGGACAAAACTCGAACCGCAGGAACATGACTTGAACTTCAAGGACACGAATCAACCTCGTGGACTCACCAGGAGGTCAGATCAATGGTCGGACCACCGATCTAGCCTAGACAGAACCGGTCCAAAATGGATCGATTTTGGAACGCCGGTGAAGATCAAGCCGTTGGAAGTCCTTCGGTAGTTGTTCGGTTAGGCGTCAACCATCAGGACTCCGAGGATGGGCCAAAGAAGGTGATTGATGTGCTTCAGGGGACCGCTGGACTGCCCGGTTCAACCGAGAAGCAAATCAACTCGAATCACCGACTCGATCGCCGATGATGATCTTGAACAAAGCTCAAGCTCAGACGGGAGGATGCAAAGGCCATCGAAGGGATTGTTGGACACTAGCATGTCAGGAAGCAAGTGAGGATGGCCGCCGAGGGGGGATCGGGGACGGCAAGCTGGCTGGTGTGCGGTGGTGGACTGACGGAGGGTGCGTGGGTGCAGAGAGGAAGTTTGGGCAGGAAAAGTGAGGAAAATAGAGAGAATTTCAAAGCATTTTCTGTAACTTTGATCTCTAAATTTCACAAATGAACCCCCTAAGGTTTTGGAGGAAAAAACCTTATATACAGTTGATTTAATGTCAAATCTCATCGTTCAATCTGACGGTTGAAATTTGATCTAGTGACCAAAAAGCTCATTGAGGAGTAATCCTACTTAAAACAAGTCCTGTGATCGATTGGATCATTTTGATTTGCAAATAAGGAGTTAAAACACAAATTGTGATAAGGGCCTAATTAAGGATGATTTTGCAAATTCACGGAAAATCTGAAGATGAGGGTAACGATGATCAAGCAAAATTTGGAAAATGTAAGAACGTGAAGATGAAATCCACATGACAAGGAGTCGATGGGCAGTCGCCGATGATCAAGAACCAACTGACAAGGATCCAAACCGGCCTATCTCACCAGCGGCCAATCGAACCGGTCGTTTGGATTATTTTCCAACAATCTTAAGGTTCTGATTCACCTGTTCAATCGGTTCTTGACCTATGGAAGATGGTTCTGGGGCCAATTTTGGTGGTGTGGGTACAAGCAATGCTTGGGACTATTTTTTAGCCTGGAAGTTTTGTGCAACCTTGCCTACCAGGTAATGAGAAACCGGAGAAATTTACGAGGACTAGATTGACCAAATTTGACAAAAAACTCACCTAATTTGGAAGAGAAATGCTAAAATTATATTCTTAACTATTTAGTGAATTCTCTATATAACAATTGAATCTATGGGATGGGAAATTAGGCCAATTGAACTTAGTGAATCATTCCAAGTGGTGGCTATGATTGAGAAATTGCCTCGGGCTGGTCGACTTCAAAATTATTTAAACGCTAAAGGAGATATGCTTTTGAGTTCAAGTTTACCTTAGAACTTGTGGGGGGCAGTTTTAACTACAAATTATATTCTTAAGTTCTTTTATATTAACCTGAATTTTTGAGGATATATATCCTGCAAAAAGAAATCAAGGAGAACTTTCTCATAAAAGGCTTAGAGAATCAGAATTCGAGAATGATGAAGTTGTGGCTAAATTGCTTGATTATTGTAACCATACTTGGGAATTGGTTGATCTTCCACCTGGAAATAAACCAATTGGATGTAAATGGATTTTCAAGAAAAACTAAAAGCTGATGGTTCCATTGATAAGTACAAAGCTCGGCTTGTAGCCAAAGGGTTTAGACAAAAGAGGGTCTTGACTACTTTGATACTTATTCACCTGTCACAAGAATAACATCAGTAAGGATGTTGATTGCTATAGCTTCGCTATACAATTTGTAAATACATCAAATGGATGTGAAAACTGCATTCTTAAATGGTGATCTCGACGAGGAGATTTATATGGAACAACCTGAAGGGTTCAAGGTCAAAGGACAAGAACACAAAGTGTGTAGACTTGTCAAATCATTGTATGGACTTAAACAAGCTCCTAAGCAATGGCATGAGAAATTTGACCGGGTAACGATTCAAAATGGGTATAGAATCAATGAGTGTGACAAATGTGTGTACACTAAATCCACTACAGTTGGATATGTACTTATTTGTCTATATGTTGATGACTTGTTAATTTTTGGAGATAACATTGAGGTCATCAAAATCACCAAGAACATTCTCAAGAAGAACTTTGAGATGAAAGATTTAGGTGTTGCAGATGTTATACTCGGTATCAAAATTCTAAGGAATTCTGATGGCTTAAGTTTAACACAATCTCATTACATTGAAAAGGTATTTGAGAGATTTAAAGGATTCGGCATTAAAGATGCAAACAATCCTTTTCTTCCACACCTAACTTTAAGAAAGAACACTGGAAATAGTGTTAGACAGCTACTAGAATACTCTCAAGTAATCGGCAGCATCATGTATATCATGAATTGCACTAGACCTGATATTGCGTACTCGTGAAGCAAACCGAGTAGGTATACCAATAACCCAGGTCATGAGCATTGGAATGCTTTGATGAGAGTATTAGGATATTTGAAAAGGACAAAAGACTATGTTCTACAATATGGCAAATATCCAGCTTTTTTGGAAGGTTATTGTGATGCAAACTAGATTTCAGACTCTGATGAATCGAAATCGACTAGCAGATATGTGTTCACGCTAGAAGGTGCTGCAGTGTCAGGGAAATCCTCTAAACAAACTCTAATAACATGCTCTACAATGGAATCAGAGTTTGTTGCTTTGGATAAAGCTGCTGAAGAAGCAGAATGGCTTCGACATTTTTTAGAAGATGTTCCAATGTGACCAAAACCTATGCCTGCAATTTGCATACACTGTGACAATCAAGCGGCAATTGCAAGGGCACATAATGTGATTTATAACGGTAAGTCTAGACATATTCGTCGTAGACATAACACCGTAAGGCAGTTGCTCTCAAATGGAATAATTTCTTTAGACTCCATAAAGTCAAAGGAAAATATTGCGGATCCGCTGACAAAAGGTTTGTCAAAAGAGCAGATAAACTGCGCATCGAGGGGAATGGGTTTAAGAGCCTTAACCCAATAAAGAGATTCCAGGGTGGAAACCTAACCTATGCGATTGGAGATCCCATGGACTAGGTTCAATAGGACAACACAAATTTTGGAAACTCTAGTGTAAGCACTGTCTCCCATTCCTAAGATGCAACAGTGCTTTCCTACAGCGTTATTAAGGGTACGTTATGCGTTTAATGATTCCTATAACTTGGGATGTAACATCCAAGTAAGATATGGTAGGATATCTTTAATAGGAATGCACCTATATGCGTGGAGCTGGCCGACTCTATGAAAATCTTTAAAGGCTAGATTTTCTAAAGCACGCACGAATCCCGAGAGGTTCGGGCCGAAAGAACGAACACAACCGAGAACCAATCTTGAATTGGAAATACTCCGTGTGAGGTTTATTGTCTAGGCTTACACAAACAACCGGCGATTCAAGGCTTAGTCCATCGACTAGTTAAGTAAGTCCGATAAGATTTCACTAAAGAAGGTTCAAAGCGAAAGCTACCTATCTTGATGCGGTTTATTTCAACAGCATGCTCAAATTCCTTCGAGTCAAAAATGTTTTGTTGATCCATTAATGTGGGGATTGTTATAATTATGGTTATAATTATGGTTAATGGATCAACGAATGCCAATAAATTAAGATACGTCTTTTCTATTCACGTATCTCTTTTGGATTCATGAATTCCTTAAACTTTTCTGTTCACGTATCTATTGAATTCATGAATTTCCTAGATCCATGTATCTTTTAATCTATGTATTTATTGAGTTCACGAATCTCTTAAATTCACGTATCTTTGGATTCGTGAATCTCTTGAATTCATGTATCTCTTGATTCATGAATTTCGTGGATACATGCGTCTATTTAATTCATGTATCTCTTCTGTACATGAACTAAAAATCTCTATAAATAGATGGGAGCATAGAGCTTCATTATGGTTTTTTGGTTTTTTCCGACTCGATTCCAAAAAGGCTCGATACACTTTTCTACTCTTCTGAATTTCCTGAGTGTGCTGGTTCAATTGAACGGTTCGGCGAGTCCTCGTTTGCATAGTGCTAATCCAAACAGTTCGAGGTGTTGTATCTTGGGAGGCATAGTTCGTGAATCTGCGGAGCACCATTGGCAGAACTAATCGCCTTAAGGAGATTCGGTTATCCGTACCTCACCTCCAATTTTATGTTATTTTTCAATGATATCTTATTTTCTTCTTCTCCAAGAGTTGTAAGTTTACATAAAAAGAAGAATATTATATAGCTATTATCGTCTTCTTTACATTGATGTTCTAATTACAACAAACAGTGTGTCTTCTCTGGATTAATTTCCAACACTGACAAGGATCCAAACTGGCCTATCTCACTAGCGGCCAATCGAACCGATCGGACTGATTCACCTGTTCAATCGGTTCTTGACCGGTTCTGGCCCAAGCAATCCTTAAGCCTAGAAGTTTTGTGCAATCAGGTCCCTCGAGGACTAGATTGAAAAGAAAACTCACCTAATTTGAGGAGAAACGGTGCAATTCTAATGGGATTAGGCCAATTGAACCACGTAAATGCTATCAGTTCTTTTATATTAACCTAATTGCTTGATTATTGTGAAAAAATAGTGGACCTATACCATGGGTACACACAATTGAACATTATAAGCCAAAACGGACAATTTTGCAATTCCTCACTCGAAATCACAAGTTAATTGAAATTGAATTCAATTAATATTGCGATACACCTATTCGACTAATTGCACATGCTTAGGATAACATATTGCATCCAAATTGACCTTGAATTCACGAAATTAAACTTTAGTCTCAAATGGGCCAACTTGAATTTCCTTAATTGAAGCTTATTATCTCGATTTTCCTATATTCAAGAAAGTGAGATTCCGCAAGTTGGAAAGTTTTCATGTGAAATTCTCAAAATGCACCCTGGATTTGGATTTATCTCAAGAAATTGAGTAGAATAAAAGTAACTATTCGCAACTCATGAAGAATTGGATCAAACCTCCTAATCAAGGCTAAAAATGGCAATTCGCCTTTTGACATGACCGTTCTCGAAATTGAGTGAACAAGTGAATGGGAAATAATCCTTAGACCAAATGTCATAAAAGAACTAGATCTAATTGTGACAAGAATGAAAATGATTTTATTTTTGGTTGATTTCAAATCTAAAACCAAAAAATTTGGAAAACAAGGTTCTTAATCAATTTTCGAAAATTTTTCAACACTAAAGTCAAATTGACACTAAAATAAAGCTTTTTATGTATTTTTATTTTTTCAATTTTTTTATCAAAAGTCAACCATTTAGTTGATTTTTCCTTAAAAGTTGATGTTTGTGTCAAATCTTTGAAACTTTTGAAAATTACCTTACCTAAAGTGAAATCAACTGTTTGACTTTTTGGGTTTTTATTGGAAATAAATAGGAAATCATTTATAATGACAAAACAAAAGAAAAAAAATGAAAAATGACATTTTTTTGGTCAAGAAATGGGCTCCATTACAATTGGAAATTCTAATCTCGATTTTTACCTTT
The DNA here is from genome assembly GCF_016545825.1 of Eucalyptus grandis. Lineage (NCBI taxonomy): Eukaryota > Viridiplantae > Streptophyta > Magnoliopsida > Myrtales > Myrtaceae > Eucalyptus > Eucalyptus grandis. Next base: position 21,790,467 of record NC_052620.1, read on the forward strand.
TAAAGACGCATCAATTAAAAATTATGTGTCAACGGAGCAAAATTGTTTAACAACAATATTTCGTAACATTCAGTAGACTATTTAATCATAGGAAACCTGACAAAATCTTAAAATAATCCTAAACAGAATAACATATTCAAAAAGTAACAAGAGAAAACAAGAAATGGGCGTATGCATTCTAGTGTGTCTGACCTTAAAAAATTACCCAAAAACCCTCACTGATCAGGTAGATTTTTCCGATTGAAAAATTAAATTACAAAAAACTTTTTTCTTAGACGAGATGTTCAATTCAGCTTTCCCAAAGTATATTTACGGGCCATTAAAAGTAGTAGCTTTACATTGTACCTTTTGTACTTGTGATTGGCTTGAATTTGAAATGTAAGTGGCGAAAGGATTTTTAACCAATTTACCATGCATTGGACTGGTGCTTCCTTACAGATAATCACTTATAAAAGAGAGAGATTGGTGATCACTTAAAGACGATAAGTATTTTCTCGTTACAAGTGAGCAATTTAGGGTAATAGAGGTTCATAACTTGCTACTTTCAGGGGAAGGAGAGAGGATGGGGGAGAGAGAGAGATGCAATCCTGTAATGTTTTCCTCCAACCCCGATTGAAGGAAATGAACCCATCCATCCGATTGATTGGTTAAATTTGACCATTGCCTCAATAGGGTGATTAGAGGAAATTTCCTCCAACCTACCGCATCCTATAAATGCCTAATTAGGGGTGCATCACAAAAAGAGTTTCAATCCTAGCCTAGCTATCCACAAAGAAACAGTGTATGCTGTAGCCCCTTTATCCGCAAGCGCATAGGGCTATGATGCTTATTCCAATTCAACAACAGATGATTTATATCATCATTTCACAAGTTAATATAGCAAGAGTATGATTGAGCAAACTATTCCCGACGTGCGTCACGTGGAGATCTCGACTCACGGAGTTTCTTCTCATCGGAGAGTAGCTTAGCGAACCTGGAAGAGTTTATACTAAAATTAATTAGCCATTTCAATGCTTATTGAAGAAAATAAATCTCAAAGTGCAACAATTTTCCTAAGGACTTTATTGTATGAGAAATATTTACGCAAAAAAAAGCTTTACCTTTTGAGGGCTTCCTCGTTGGTGCCGGCATTCGGAATGGATTCGTAGCGGCCAGTGTCGAGATCAAATCGCGAGACCGGCTTCTTCAACAAGTGCTCGCCAACTTTCACCAGACCTTCCAAGTTCTCCTTCGTGGATGTGTCCACCGAAGATAAAGTCCCCTTTAGACTGTCATCCTATAGCAATGCATTCAATTTTCGTAGCTTGAGTTGTACCAAGTGTAGATTAATAGAAACCACAACAAAAGAATTCAAAGTTGTTTGGGATAGTTTGCATTTCATGTTTTCACCATTTATGAGATATTCCACATCACTTGTGTACGGACTTTACATATTCTTTATATATATATGGTCTTCTTCTACCGACCAATTTAGGTTTTTGAGCTAGATTTCCTAACATGATATCATAATCGCATGTCATCCCTAAATCTGCTTGCACATGAGAAGAAGTGTGACTATATGAAATTTATACATCCATCATTATTTTTATGTTCTTCATATATGTGTAATCTCCTGCCACCTATTAATTTAAATTTTTGAGTTGAAATTTTAACTAAATACACATCTCTCGTTATTCTTCTTTTTCCATTCCAACATATCGTGATGCATGAGAGAGGAGTTGTGTTAGTCTACGATCCCACTAGTATAACTACCTGATGGTCAAGAGAAAGGCAAAGATGATCATTTCCCTCTTCATCCATTACGCTAAGGGAAAATGACATATTGATATCCAAACTTTTAATTTATTTAATATGATCCTTGGACTATAACTCAATGTGTAATGCGGTTCTTAAACTTTTAATTTGTTGAATATAGTTTATGAACATTTGGTACATGCTCAACTTAGTCCGTAAACGATGTGAAGAAGTTCAATGTTGTCCTCCTATTAATTCAAAGTTCAGTGACAATATTAAACATTTTCATGTCGTTCATGAATTAAGTTGAACATGTATAAAAATTAAGTGAACATGCTGAACAAATTAAAAATTCAAGAATCACATTACATATTGACTCCAAATTTAGGAACTATTTATGTCATTTTTTTCTTATGCTAACTACTAAGGGCCCGTTTGGTTCGGCTTTTGGGGAATGCATTTGCCAAAATGCAAATACCTTAAAGTGAATGGGGTTTTCCAAAATCCAAATATCGTTTGGTAAAATTTGCATTGGGATACAACTTTGGCCAAAATACCGTTTGGTAAAATTTGCATTTGTAAAGGACTTTTATTAAATTAAAAAAACAAAAAAAAAACATTTGTATTATTTTTTTTTTTGAAGTCCGCCACCAATCGGGCTGGATCCGGCGGCCGGACAGCTGGGATCTCAGCGGCCGGATGGCCGGGCGCAACCCGGCGACGTTCGCCGGGTCGTGCGACCGAGCGACCGTCGCCGGGTCGCGTGACCTCAAGCAACCGTCACCTAGGGTCGCGCGACCTCGGGCGGCCGTTGCGGGGTCGCGCGACCCAGATGTCGCCTGAGGTCCGGTGACGGTTGCCGGGGTCGGGCGACCCTCAAGCGGCGGTCGCCGGCGCGCGGGACCCCTCGGCCGGTGGTCGTCGGCCTCCGTTAGTACCCAAACTTGCATTCTCAAAATGCAACTTCCCAAAGCACCTCTGGACCTCCATTTGGCTAAAGGCCCTTAGAGCCACTTGGAGATGCAATTGCATCTCGCCAAAGTCGCCCAAAAAACCGAACCAAACACGTTTGCATTTGGCCAAGGGACTTTGGAGTCCAAATGCTCATCCCCAAAGCTGAACCAAACAGGGCCTAACTAGACACTTTAAACTTTTCTTACATATCTATACTTTCATGTGTTGTCACCTATCTAATAGATTTGTCTTTATCCATCCACTGTCAACGGCAAAAGTATTTCTTAATCGATGCTAAGATCTTCCAAAGGGGCAATCCATAAGAATCTTGATGGTTTCTACTTTTTAACCGCGTCAGTGTCAATCACCGAACAGCAGGCCTACATGAAAACGATTTTCTCCACCTATAGCCGGCACAAGAGAAGACATTTCGGGACCACACCAAGAGGGAGTACTTAGCGAAGATCTTACATTAATACGGAGGTAATTCTTCTCGGACTGGTAGGCCTTGAAGACCACGGAATTGTGGTAATCGACAAGATCGGAACTCCCTTGAGAGTAGATGTCTATCAAAGGGCTCGTGCCGTCCTGGTACAACCAGCAGAACAACCCCCACTTCGAGGCCTTCTTGGCATTGAACATGAGCTCCGACGTGTCCGAGCCAGTCCCGAGCGAGATCACCAATAATCGAGTGTAGTCGACGGGCGGTTTGATGTCGATGAAATGTGCTTCTTCCCTCAAGATCTGCTTGGTCACTTCACTGACGGCGACCAATGTCTGAAAAAAGGGGATGTTGAAATATGCCAATACATTGAACAAAATAAATAATGATGTAATGATCTAGTCTAGATTTGTAAGCTTCTCTCTCGTTTTTGGGAGGTTTATATCCGATCTAGTCTATATTTGGATTTTTTTGCATGTATGTTTTCAGGATTTTGCTTTTCTTAGGTTTTGTCTAGTGTTCAAGTTCATTTCAAAGGAGATCAGAGGAGTTTCGTGAAGGTATCGCTCTCATTGTTAGATCTATGCTAACTCAACCTTTTTTACTCTAAATGGTGATGTTGCTCAAACGCCGAACCTACGCGTGACGTATGGAGATCTCAATGTATGCTTATTACTAAAGAAGGATTCGGTAATCAATCATCGATTTTGATTTGAAGAAGTTACAGATTTGCTCTTTGAGAATGTAACTCTTAATCTCATTCTAATAATTCATCTTGTTACTTGGAGCTTAGCTGTCTAAAATTTGTTTTAATTTGTAATTAGATTGCATTGTTTATCTCCTCCCTTTTTTTTGGTGAAGAATGAATGAAATAATATTTTGACCCAAAAAAAAAAAAAAACCTAGCGTATTTAAGCTTTATGAATTAAAATATTGATTCTCATCTCTACCGCTCAATCACTTTATGATAGAAATTGATTGATTTAATTGGATTTTTCTACTTCAGCATCGTTAACCTCGTGTATAAGATACCTTCTCACTGTGAGAAAGAGATGGTTTGACTCGCATATAAGATTTTCCACATTCTAATCAAACACGCACTTGACCACTTAACCGATCATACATACCGGATTGTTAGCGACCATACCACCGTCGATGAGATTAAATTCATGGGTCTCTTCCGTCGTGAAATAATGTGCGGGGAAGTAAGTCGGAGCGGCCGATGTGCCAATGCATATGTCCGATAGTTGAGCGTCCAAGAATGAATGTTTCGACACCTACACGAGATACAAATCCATTGGAAAACGTCAAATATGATACATTATCTTGGATAGATTAATATTTATATGTATCGTTGTTTACCTTACATAAAACTATATAATTGATTATACTAGTCTTTGTCAAACTGGCATTATCAGTAATCCCTTTTTTCAATTGGAAGTCAGAAGCTGCACTGCGACCTTTCACCCTCCAAAACTTCTACACAAGGCTATAATGATTTGAATATTTTCACAGCATGCGTGCACTCACATGGAGCAGTTCCAATATGAATAGGGGATTGATATAGATCAAATTCAACAATTCGCGATGGTCCAAGTACTGTGTGATTGGATCATGTCTCCCTCGATCGGTCATATACACACTTACACTAATGTGTCACTCCAATGAAAAAAATGATGAAATTGCTTAAAGGATTTTATCAGATAAACAGGAGTTGAGTTATATATTTTCATAAATCCTTAATTAAAGCAATTTATCTCGAATTCGGCCCATCCATAGACAGATTTAACCAAACAAATATGGTTGACGTCTATGTTTGCAACTCTAATCGGTCAAAAGATTAGTTGAAGGAAGTTTGCTACAACCTTCTTCACCTTGAGATGGAGAAAAAAGGAAAAATTACCCAAAAAGTTATAAAGCTATTGCATTTTCATCAATTTAATCAAAAACCTTTCAATTATACCAATTGAATCTTAAACATTTTTGCATGTCATCAATTGAGTCCATTCAATAAGTATCTACTAGAAATCACTAATGCGGACGTAGGCCATCTCAAATGCGATGACCAATGCTGACATGAATATTTTTAAATAATACTTTTTGAATTTTTTATAATTTTTTTGCTTTGGACTCAGGGCCGGCATGCGTGCACTCACACGGCATGTTTCGAAAAATGGTTTTTGAATATTTTCACCGCAAGTACTCACACGGTGTAGTTCCCATAGGAATAGTGGATTGATATAGATCAAATTCAACAATCCGCAATGGTCCCAGTAACGTGTGATTGGATCATGTCTCCCTCAATCGGTCATATGCACACCAATACTAATGTGTCACCCCAATTAAAAAAATTATGAAATTGCGTAAAGTTTTTATCAGATAAATAGGAGTTGGGTTGTATATTTTCCTCCAGCCCTAATTAAAAACAAGTTATCTCCAATTCGACCATCCACATGCAAATTTAACTCAACATAAATATGGTTGAGATCTATGTTTTCAACGCTCATCAATCAAAAGATTAGTTGAAGGAAGTTTGCCACAACTTTCTTCACCTTGGGAGGGAGAAAAATAGGGAAAATTACTCAAAAAATTTTAAATCTATTGCACTTTTGTTAAGTTAGTCATAAACTATTTCACATGTAGCCAATTAATTCTATTTGGCCAATTATGGCTAGAAATCATTGGCGTGCACACCAGCTATCTTACATGGGACAACCAATGTTGACGTAGACGTTTTTGAATAATATTTTAATATTTTTCTTATTTTGTATAATTTTTTTTTTGGTTTTGTTTTTCTTTTCTTTTCTGACCTTGGGCCGGCAAGGACCGTGGAACCCTCACCTGGCTTAGATGTGACGAGGGCAATGTGACACTCATTGGCTCCAGGAGAGGACCACGACACCCTCACCGGCCTAAATCCAAAAAAGGTAAAAAGGAGAGAGAGATAGAAGAAACAAAAAATATTAAAATGTTATTTAAAAAATATCAACAGTAGTGTCGATCGTACCACGTAAAATAGTTGGCATTCACATAAGTGATTTCTGACTAAGATTAACCAACTAGACTCAATCGGCATAATTAAAAAGTTGATGCTTTTTTGGATAATTTTCTTGAGAAAAACATTTCTCATATGACTTGTACACAAAATAGAAGAGCGCGCTGTCCCAAAAACATACAGGAAACTCACCTCATATGAAGAAAATAAAACTGGTTCGAGCTTTTTGATATCGAAGGTGGGGATAACCAAGCCGGTAAGGCTAGCGTGCAGCCTCGTGGTTCCAAGTAACTTCCTTATTAATTTGTGAAGATACACTCCGTTGTACTTTGGTCCCGCCAGAGATCTGAGCGTGCTCACGACCGAACCCAGGCACCCACTTTTTTGTATTGACAGAGGTAGCGGGAGCAAGCAGAAAAGAAACGGAAAAGACTCAAATCAGTTCGATCATTCAAACTAGCAACACGAGTGGCATGTCAATAATCGATTACCATCCTTGAGGGAAGATCTTAGGACAATTCTCTAAGTAAAATGGGACTATGTCTTTCGCGGCAAAGAGAGGACGGTTGTCCGCGTCAGGCGCCGACAACATGGCCGTGATGAGACCTCCAGTGCTTGTTCCCGCTATTACATCGAAATAATCTGCAAGCCTCGCGCCTTCGCCATCCAGCTCCTTCACTCAAAATACTCATTAAATTCCGGATTAGTATCTAATCAAGAGATGGTTTGCACACCGGCGATGCCCCGTGTTGTGAAAAATGACAAGGAAATATGTAAGTCAGAGAGTTGCATGACTCATCGAACACCATAATTAAAATTTGGATGAAAGTGCAGAGCGAAAGAGAAGAATGTTTGGCATGGCTTCCTTCCTCCCACACAGGAAAGAAGAAACGAAGAAGAAAAGAAAAAGAAAGCCTTCTCAAAATCTTCTAGGACTCTAACCCTAATCATCGTTACATAAGAATGTAACTCTTGCCTCCACTTTGTTTGTGTGCTCTGTTCATGTTATTACCTGAAGTTGGGCTTCGAGGTAATCGAGAATGACTCCTGGAATGATTCCTCGGACTCCTCCGCCATCAATACTAAGGATCGTGATGAGTTTTCCGTACTTCGGAGGCTGAATTTTCAAGGACAAACGTTCGCTCTCCATTTCTTTTCACTCGTTAATGCAAGAATTGAGAGAGACGGAGAGAGAGAGAGACAGGTGGATTGTTCTTTTTTTTGGTCGGTGAAAGACAGTTGAATGAACGCGTGGTAGATAGAGAGATGAATGAACTTGTGGTGTCTCTATGGTTGTGAAGCTCATGAGCATTTATAGAGGGATGCAACTTATTACTTGCTAGACTAAACATATGTGGGGAAAATTGTCAATTTTTTTTTTAACCTATTGTACTTTTATCAATTCAATTCTAAACTCTTCAAATTTGCCATTTGAGTTATAAAACTTTTGATAATTTGCCAATATAATCCACCTAACAATTGTTGGCCAAAAATTGCTGACATAGACACTGACTATTCTAAGTGGAATGATAAGCACAATATGGATAATTTTTCCAAAAAAAATTAATATTTTTGAAGTTTTTATCTATTATTGTCTTTTTTTCTTTTCTTTCTTTCTTTATTTTCACTTTTCTCCGCTAGTCGTACAAGCCTTGGCAATGGCCAATGATTGGCCAAAGGCAACGACCGGTGATGATCGCCCTTGCTGGCCTCTAGCAAGGGTGACCCTCACCCAAGGATGGTGAGGTCACCTCCCTGGTGGCCAATGAGGGTCGGCCTCACCAACTTTTGGTGAAGCTTGCCCTCATTGGATGCCAACAAGGGCCAACCTCGCCGACCTTGGCGAGATTGAGCCTTGCTAATTGTTGCCTTTCTCTGGTCGTTGACTATCACAAAGGCCCATTGACCATCACCAAGGTGCAGCAATTGAAAGAGAGAAAATGGAAAAAAAAAAAAAAAAAGAGACAGAAAAAAGACAATAAAAATATATTTAAAAAATTATCAACGTCAACGCCAATCATATCACATAAGACGGCCAACATTTGTATCATCTATTTTTAGGCCAAAAGTGGCCAAATAGACTACATTGACAAAAACATAAAAGTATTTAGCACTCAATTAATAAAGTATAATAAATTTAGAACTGTTCTGAACAATTTTCGCAACATATGTGTACAAAGAGATTCAATATAGGCAATCATCAAATGCTGAATATGAACATACATATGGCCGTGTGGCTTTTGTTCAGCTCTTGCTTAGTCAATTTGTGCGTTCCTCTTAAGTGAGTACGAAAAAGGGATTAAGACCGAATCGCTTGTTCAAACTGATAAGGTCTTCTCGTAGACAAAAAGGATTTGGTCCACGATATGCGGAGGTGTTGACACCTATTTTTTATCTTTCAAATAGTATATAAAAAAAATCAAAATCAAAATCAAATCAAAAATAAATCAAAAAAATCAAAAAAAATCAAAAAATTTAATTATTAATTTCCTTTAAAAAAAAAAAAGAGTTGTGAGGGTCCGGGTCGGGCAGGATCCAGCCTTGGCCCGACCCACCCCCTTTTTCCCTTTTATTTTCTCCCTGCGTGGGCCTGGGCCCAACCCTCCCCTTTACTTTTTCTTTTTTTTCTTTCTCTTCCCCTTCGCGCAACCTAGCCCTCTTCTTCCCTTCGGCCCGGCCCACCCCATTGTCTTCTCCCTTAGCCGCTCTCTGCACGGGGAACGAGCGAAGCAGAAAGCAGCCGTTCGCTTGGGGAAATGGCGAAGCCGAAAGCAAGGGCAGAGGCCGGAGGAGACAACATCATCTCGCGAGGCAGGCGAGTGTTGGAGGCGGAGAGAGAAGTCAGAGCCGATTGGCACGAGCGCGCGAGCCGAATGATCGACAAAAGAGAGAGCAAGGAGGAGAGAAAAACAGGGGGGTCAAGGGCGAGGAAAACAGAGGGTAGAGAGAGTGAGCTCGAGAAAAGAGAGCTATACCGCCACCACTGTCGCGGAGGAGCCGCCCAATCGACGCCGTTCGCCGCTGTCTTCCCGGAATCCAGATCTGAAGAAACGGAGGGGAGGAGGGCAGCGGCGGCGCTGCCTGACGCCGTCCGAGCCGCTGCCCTCCTCGCCGCCTCAACCCGACGCCAGCCGAGCCACCTCGCTACAGCCCGTGCCGTCGCTCGCCCGCCTCCACCTGCAATCCAACGCCGCCGCAGCAACCTGCTGCAACCGGCTCCGTCGCTGACGCCGCAGTGACCACCAGCAGCTCGAAGCCGTGACGCCGCTGCAGCACCCGCAGCCGCGACGACCATCGCGCCAGCAATCGAAGCTCGAGAGAGAGCTCAGCAGAAGAGCAACCCAGAAACAGAGAGAGAGAGAATTCGAAGGAAGAACAGAGAGAAACCGGGAGCAGGAGCGAGAGAGAAGGAGAGGAAGTCGGAGAAGACTTGCCGCCTCTGCTCGCCACCGCCGCTGCCGCCCGACCAACTGTGACCGCCGCTGTCTCACCGGAACCCAGATATGGAGCAGAGGCGTCAGCATCAAGAAGCAATGCAGTAGAGAGGAAGAGAGAGAAGGAATAGAGGGGAGGAGGGCAGCGGCGCGTCCCGAGTCGTTGTCCTCCTCGCCGCCTTTGCTCCGGCCCTGTCCGTGACCCTGCGCCTCGGTGTTGTGCTGCTCGAGCAACGGATCGAGCGAGGGAGAGAAGGAGACGAGCGATTTTGTAAATCTGGAGGAGGAGAGTGACGGAGGAGTCGACGCCGCCAGGTATCACCGCCCGCCTCCGCCCGCGATGACTCGACGCCGTCCGAGCCACCGCGCCTCCGCCTCTGCTCCGCCGTGCCTCCACCTCCAGATCCCGAGCCCCCACGACGCCGCCCTGCTCCCGCTTGTTGATCCTCGGCGAGCCACCGCACTTCCATTCATCGTAGCCACCGCCACGCGGCTCGATTCCATCGCCGTCCTCGCTGCCGCCGCCATCGTCCGCCACCCACCATGCCGCAGTCGCCGAGTCGCCGGCGTCCCGAGCATCCCCCTTCGACGCCGTTGAAGCCCTGGAGAGGAGGGCACAAAATCGGGTCATGGCCGGGTCGGATCGGAGCCTCCAATCGGGTAGGGTTTTGGGCGAATTTGGGCTTTTGAGCTTGTGGGTTTTTGGACTTGGGCTGGTGTAATGTGGGCTTGTGGGTGTGGCCTGTTTTTAAAAAAAAAAAAAAAAAAAAAGAGGAGGGAGACTTCTTGGCTGGGCCGAGCTTGGGCCCCAAAAAAATTATTATTTTTAAAAGAAAACAATTTTGAAAATCCAAAAATTATTAAAAATTAAAATTTAATTAAAATTTTTTTTTAAAAAAATTAATTAAAATTTTTGAAATATCCAAAAATGATGGGGTTTGGCTAGGAATTGCTATGTTTTGCCTTTCTAGTGTAATTAGACTTTTATTCGCTCGTGTTTTGATTATATTGCATGCTTAATTTGCATATCTAATTATGTTTAATTGTATGTGTTTAATTTTTGCCGCAATTAAGATCTTGGTAGCTATGGTTGTTACTTTAATGGTTGTGCATTTGCATTATCACCTCACATGTTAGTGGATAAGTATAAAATCAATCCAAACTGTCTGCCAAAAAAAAATTATTTTGATAAAATGAACAAGATTAGGTACCAAAATGACACTAATTAATCGATTAGTATAATTAAGTCCCCGACCTTAGTTTCTCTGATTGTGTAGGAAGTGAGGTACACTCCCATACTTCACTTGGTTTCTAGCCGACCCCAATAGGCTAGTGGCAACTCCTTTTGTGTAAAATTGTTAAGAATATCCCAACATCACGCGGGGTATGGGCTTGGGAGAGCTCACGCCTAATCATGGGCCTTATGCCCGTCTTTTAGGCAATACTCCTAAACCTGTTCCCTCCCCCCGAGGATAGGTCGCGACAAGAGGTCATTACTTGTTACATATTTTGGAGTGTTCTCGAGGAAAAGAGAGATAAGGGCGAGGTGGAAGTTAGGTTGGTTTTTATCATTCACGACAGCAAATATGATGCACGTGCGAGAGGAGCTTGTTCAACGCTTGAGTGGTTATAAGAGACCTAGACATAGACGACACCTGCATAACTTTTGGTTGAGTGAAAGGTTTTTAATTTCTTGACATGGAATGGACCTAATAGACAATATTAGTTGAGTATCTATATATATACACACACATTTGAAGATCCAATAAAGCCTAGCGCTTTATTTAACGAATGGATATTTTTTTGTGAACTTGTCTAGCATTTCTCTTTGATTCTTAGGAATGTAAGTAATACTTTAGCCGCTTCAGGAGTGGAACTGGGTTATAATGATTCCGATCAAAATTAAGCTAAGATGGAGTGATTCAAGTAGAAATTAAACCCATTTCAAACTTACATATACTTGACTCAAGTAATTGACTTGCCATGATACCTGAGCTTGAATATAGATAATGATTCGATAAAGAGGAAAACGGTCCGATTGATTCCTTAACCCTTGAAGTGCACAAAAGTTGATTGATAAATACATCATCACATATAATGTTTTATGAATCGTGGGAATTTCTCTTTTTAAATAATCCTAAACAGTATAAATGTATTAACAAAATCAACAAGAGAAACAAGAAATGGAAGTATACAATACACTCTGGAGTTTGACCTTAGGAAATTGTTAAAATATGTTTCAAGTTTAAACCTGTTAAATAAATACCAAAATTAATGCATGCAAGTCTATTTCGATCAATAAAATTTAATTGTGTTTGATTTTGCTTAGCACACTGACCCTAATTCATACGTTAAATGCTTTGCATATGAAACAGACAAAAAGCATGGGAAAGTTGGCCGGTATAAAGCTTCATAGGACAGCGTTGCACTGATGGGCATTTATTACAGGGGACAAATAGAAAGAGAAATGAAAGGGCCAACGTGAAGAGGGAGAAAGGGAAGATGAGGTAAAATGACGACCACGCAATGGTCATGGCCATTCCTTTCCAGTCTTCTTTCCTTCTCTTTCCCTCGTTGAGCTTCCACTATAAATCACGAGGAGGAAGCGTGACGACAGAGAGAGAGCTCTGGAGACTGGAACTACACGAGAATGAAGAAAATGTGCAGAGTTCTTCCCCGAGGATTTCAAAGTGGTTTTCTTATTGTAATTATATCGTGTAGTAATTTAACCAATTAAATTCTTGTCAGTAAAATTTTTATAATTTCTCAAGTGAGATTTCACTAGAAATTATGAGAGGTTATACACTAAGTAAGTTATTGAATGTAATTAAGGGTTAGGAAACACAAGAGAGTACTAAGATGCTCAAATAATTGTAATTTCTGTTGCATCAGTTATTTTTTATGTGAAATTCTGTGCTATTCTCCCGGACGTAGATTTACACACATAACCCATAAATCTGGTATGAGATGGATTATTTCCTTCCTGCTGTCTATGATCTGATTCGATGTCCCACATTTAATTTGCAACAGAAACTGACCCAACACCCCCCTCACTGAGCGGGCTCATGCTCTTTCTTTCACCTTATCATAGCGAGCCTCAAACACCAATCAGAGAGAATTAAGGAGAGGACAGCTGCGTCCACATGTCCGAATGGGGTATGGAAACCCTGTCTTCCATCTCCTGCTCTTTTCTCGACCTCAGTTGTCCGAAAATTATGGATCTGTATTCGTAATATTGCAAAAGTCACCATTACTGTCAATTGATTAACTAAATTAGACTTAAATGTTGGATGTGAGGGTATAATAGTTATTTAGCGTGTAGATATTAACATTCGAAAGTTGACTATATAAACACTATAAATTAAGAAAAGATAAATAATCAGTAATTGATTAGAATAATATAGTTATGGATAATAGTTAAACGGGAAAATTTGCTGTAACTATTGGGGTTTTATTTAAATAAGTAAGTCAAGTGTTTTGTGAAATTAAAAATAACCGGTTAATATAAACCACATTGCTTGCCTATGAGGTTTGAATGAGTCTTATATTCATGTGATCTCCTTGTACTTTTCGAAAGCAACTAATCTAGTATATATTAGATCCTTCAATAGCTGTCAAAAAGCAAATCCTAATTCATGTCCATATGAGAATAATATTTTAAGTTCTGCAGACTAATTAAATAAATTCAAGTCGTCCTAATTATTATCCTAAACTACTGAAATAAAACAAAGAATTGCAATCTGGTGGCTAAAGAAATAACTTTTGGGAGTTCTATTCAGAGGTTTGCACAAAGGCAAAAATATGATTTGTGAAGCCTCTCGGTTTACGTAATAGCTTGCTTTTTGGGTGATAACTGAGGCCAGGGGAAGAGAAGAGGGTAGGTAATAAGTTCTTGTTATAACATTGCCATCAATTGGCAAGAGATTTATATGCCTGTCGATCTTAACCATTCATGTGCTTGTTCAATTCTTGCGGCAATCTTAGTCCGCATTATTTTTTAGAATACCATTTATGCAACGTCTTATCTCTAGCCTGGTAAAGAAAGGCAACTAGTCTCAGACAATTCCTAGCTAATAGCCTAATACCATGTTTGTAAGCTACTGGTTGTGTCAATGTCTAGCGTCCCAACGTGGGAGTGATGATGTATCTCTTTCTATTAATTTGCTTAATTGGTCCAAGACACATTCTAATTTTTGGAAATTCAAATTTGGAAATTCGAAGGCTTATGTTTATGCTTCGCGGAATGATAAAAAAAAAAATGAAGCAATTGAATATAAGTAAAATCGTGTACGTGGATTCGGGTTGAGAAAAGCTATATGTGTGCGGAGAGACATGGATGTTCAGAGATGCGGTTTATTGAAGGAGTAATCGTAGAAAATTCAATTCAATTTTGGAAACTAAGATATTTATGAGATTATTTAACAATTATCCTGACTAGTTTGGATTACAATTCTGACCACTTGTTATACTTTATTGTATGATATATATAAATTTCAGCAAATTAGTTGGGCTTCTTATGGAACTCTGGACAAAAATTTGAGGTAGAAATCCTTTTGAGTCTGCTTTCTATATAACTAGTAAAAGTGCACACGACATTATTAATTTTGCATAAGATATTGTCTTGATTGAAGTTGGAGCGCAAAGCATTTAGGGTTACAGTTTTAGCTGACTTGATGTGTGTGTGTGTGTGTGTGTGTGTGTGTGTGTGTGTGTGTATTATAGATGACTTAATATATATATTGGCTTTTACAGTTTTAGTCAATGGTAGAATTTGTGACACCAAGTTGGAACTCTAGAAGCATGACTATGGGTATGATTCCAACCAAGATAAACTTTCTTTTTCTAATCAATGGTTTAGTGTTGGCTCAGGTGGCTTTGGCATTGAGGAAAGTTCTGGTTTAGGAATTAAAACTCACCTATTCAAATCCTACCAACTGGGTGCAAATTCTAGGTAGTACTAGCTATATAGGCCACAGGTGATGCAGAAGCATCAAATTCTATCGTTCAGCTCTTAAGTTCAACTCAAATCTCATTAATTGATCCATCACAATCCTCACTTCTATAAACAAATGCCGATTTTGACTACAATATGTTTCGATGGTGTCGGTAATGATATAGGGAAGTTGTCGATTGAACAGACTAGTTATAGATTTCATGGATGCTGATCGACTACCATAATATGATTTACAAGTTTGTTGTCAACTTCAGGGCTCCCAATCGACAACTAGCAATTGGAGGTTGTTATGGTTGATTTCCTTTGTTATTTGATGATCTTCTACAATGGCTATTTGGCTACAAGGGGATTAAATATAAAGTGGGCTTCACCTAGTAGCTGCGACTATGCTTCACCTAGTAGGTGCGACTATCTACTGAAAGTGTCCTCTTTACCGTCTAATTGAGGTCAATAACTTAACGTTTCACCACATCAATAGTGTAGCCCAATTTCCTGGTTACCGAGTCCATCCGATCTTTAACGGTCAATTACTTGGTCTTGTAACACAAGCCAAAGACGTGGTCCAATCTCATAACCAATGCAAAAGTAGCTTTGATCTTATGATGAATGACCAAACATTAGGGTATCAACGACAAGTGGACAACCCTTTTGATGACCAAAAGATTGGGCATCGAATTACTATTGGCCACACCTTAAAGCACTCGCTTTCGTAGGCAAGAATTGATCGATGCGCCGACTTTGGGTACACTTCAGCTTCAATAAGTACCCACTTCAGAAACATTGACTTTAATCTTATTCTACACTTACAGTTTCTAATAAGACAATTGTCGCCTTAAAGAAACATTTGTCTGGCCAATTGTGTTAGGACGGCCTTTATGTCTCCTCCTTTTAACTTCAGGTAGGTTTTATGTCACTATTTTGTGGCAGGGAAATTAAATTAAATTTTATGTTTCAACATGAATTGAGTGGTTCCTTATCATAAATGTGCACGAAACCCCCGTAAAATAAGATGTTTAGAACTTCAAGCTCTTGCCACGACTCTTCATAAGATAACATCATCGATCCACACAAAAGGGTGACATTATATCCATATGTTTATGTGCATGGTTCCTTGCGTCCCACTTCTGTGTATTGTAATCTAGAATTCGGGATTCCCCAATTAGGTTTTCATATCATTGGTCTCTCTCTCTCTCTCTCTCTCTCTCTCTCTCTCTCTCTCTCTCTTTCTCTCTCTCTCTCTATGTTGGGTACTGAAGAATTCTGTAGAAATACTATGTGCGTGGCTGATTTATTTCATTATGACAGTCCATCTTATTCAAGTGCATGATGTCTTGCTCAGTTATGTTATGATAATGTAACTTCTCGGGTTTGTTTGAAATTCCAAACTTGCAAACTTGAAGAACATGAATGCGCATTTGAATACTCAAGTTTGCTTACACGTGCATGGAGCTGGAAGATTTATGACCACGAGCTACTTATTTGATACTTTGAAGACACATTAACCTTATTATATGTACATTTTTAGCTACTTCGCTGATCATGTTAGGTATAAACTAAGAGAATGCCCCTTCGGGCACCGAAAAAGCAGACGATTAAGGAGCCACGTATTCCTTCCCGTTTCTATTATCATCCTTTTTTAATGTTTCATGCTTATTTTGTCTTTTCAAATTCTCTTCCTACACAGTTTTTGTCATAAAACTGTAAAATAATGACATAAATGATCCTTGAACCTTCAATATACAATGTGATCCTTAAAAAAAAATTTGTTTAATTTAATTGTTGAAGTTTCAAAAATACACTCAATATAGTCATCTGTTAAGTATATTGTCATGTCTCGTAAATTCTTTTATGTTGACTATCACAATAACGATATCAATAAATTTGGTTCCAATAAGATAATAAAACTTTTCTGCATGAGTTAATATGAATTTGAGTATATCAATAACTCATTAACAATAAATTTATATCAAATCTCAAAAACCTGATATTAAAGTATAATATAACAACTAAAAGTTAAATTTACTCCCTGATAGAGTTATTGTCAAATGAATTCACATTTTATATAGTGCATTTTTTATTTTTGTTTTGACAATCATCTTCATGTATAAATCAACATATACATGAAGTAAAACACAAAATATGGAAATATATACATTAAATAGACAGCGTGAGGTGAATGGTACCATGGTTGTCCAAAACAACCGGAGCACTAATCTTTAGTATCATGTTAAGATATGAGCCATGCTTTTCTTCATTTTCTGTTGGAACTTCTAATCATTTTCGTGATTAGCCGCCAATCGGTTTTCTCTATCATGAATGATCTTTGAGAGTTAGAATGGACTGAAATTATACATAACCGTATTTTCGAGAAATTATGTTCCATTTGTGTCATAAGTTTGGGCTTATGCCCAATTACATGGATCATATTGTAGTTTGAACAGACCAAAAGTCAACGATGGTTCTGAAAATAGTGGGCCTTGACAAAGATTCTCAACCTTCTCAAGCCCAACCATCTTAAAACTTTCTTCCAAGGGATTTCCTCATCCATGGGCTGATCAAGTTTGATAGTTTAATTTAAGATAATAATACTAATAATGTCATAACATTCCTACGACACTCATTCTGAAGCCGTAATTTCCCGAACAATCATTTAAGTATCATAACAACTAAAAACCAACCATTTAATTATATTGGTGACTTTCCTTGCCTCAAAATCTTACGTGGTGATATATAAAAAAAAAAATTCTTATATGGTATCAACTTACAAGTCACTTATCTAAATTTTGACACTTCCTCTTATATTTATCTGTTTGACCCTCTTTGGTTCAATAGAATTTGTGTTTCCAGTTCCTGGAGTATCAAGATGCTGCTGTATCGGGATTCTTGTTTCTCTATGAAAATGGTTATCTCTGAAAAGAAAGAAGCAAAATCTTTGCTCAAGGAGAAGTTGTATCTCATTGACGTTTTTTCCGTAGGAAGTGAAAGTTTCTTGGACAAGACTGACTGGGCCCATTAAATACATAACTATACTCGAGCTTTACCTTCCTTTTCCATCGTCCCGTGTAGCTAGATTCAACAGAACAAGCATAGTCGATCTTGAAGTCACATATCAAATTTTGTGAAAAGTCAAATCCGATGGGTCTTCATTATTCAATTCATGCCTCTAAAAAGTCTTCTTGTATAAAGACAGTATATGTAGAGGAATTTTCTTCCTCTAGCCAACTCTAAAAAGTCTTATTATTTAATTTATACTTATTGTTCCTCTTTTTTATGGTCTATATGGTATTACCACGTGAGCATCCTAGGTTTTAAGTTAAGTAGCATCAATACCGACACGTGACACAATACAATACGATACGTCAATATGTCGTTTATAAAAAAAAATAGAGTCAACACGTTAAGATATATTGTATATTAAATATACATTTATATATAATAAATTATCATTTTTATGATTAAGTCAAATTAATTTGATTCAAATTCATAAATAAATAAATAATAAAAAGAGCCTATAATGAATTTACATTAAAAATATTAATCCACCATTTGTTAATATCATTCATTATTTCAATTTGATAAATTCAACTCCTCTCAAATAATCTATAAAACTTGGAGGGAAAAAATAAGCAATTCACATTCTAGACTTACATATCAGAGCTTGTCAAAAGAGAAGAGAAAAACATAAACTTTGGGGTGAATTGTAAGTCATGGGAAGAAAGAGTCAGAAGAGAAGAAAAGAATAGGTTTTTCTTCTTTCCTCATTTTTTTTTTTTTTTATTTTCTTACATATTTACATTTTAACCCTTTACTTTTTAGAAAATTTTTAAAATTGACTATGTGCGTATCGGAATCATATATTAGAATTCTAAACTTGCATGTCAAAAGGTGTTGAGAAAGTTGACCAAGTGTTGGATTTTTCAACACGTGTTGATCGAGTGTCAAAGAGTATCGAAGAGTATCAAAGAGTGTTAGACATTTCAACATGACACAAAAGTTCTCCAGAAAGTATATGTACTTCCTAGGTTTTAGGTGTATGACCGGATTATGAATGAGTAAAAGATTTAATGCTACAATACATTGTTAGTCCAATTTTTTATAATTTAAGCTTTTGAAAATGAGAAATTGCTCACTTTCCTAACATCTGCTAGATTTGCTTTGATCAAGCTCTTCCTTTTTCATGTCAATTGAGAAATTGCCTAGCATCTCTTAGGATCAAGTCCTCATGTCAACATGAGACACCACAGAGCAAGTTATTGGAAATCTATGGATATGGGTCAAGTGAGTTTATCAGACTACCGTTTTTAAAAAAAAAAAAAATGTGAGGACATTTTCAAGTTTTTGGTTTGTGATGAAGAATTATCTTAAGAGAATAAAGTCTTATCCAACAATAAATGTAAAATTGCTTGGGAAATAAGTTCAACTCTATTGGGCAGAATCGGCAGTTTGATGAGGATTTCGTGCTACAATCTGGTCTCACAATACATGGTTGAAAAACTCTACGTGTCGAGTTTCCAATGCATCCAGTTTCATGCTATTTGGAGTCTTCTAGAGAATGTCATACTCGAATTATTAAACGCTGTTCAATTTATCAAAGAATGAGTGTTTATCTTTCAATAAATTTGGAGTTGTACTCAGAGAATTTTGTTTCGAGGGTCATCTTGAGTTAAGAGCCAATCTTCTTATTTGCACTTTGTAAAGGGATTGTTGGTCATGTAAAATAAAAGGAAAGGTATATTGGAATTTACCTATATTTGGAGGATTATTCCATGTTGAGCCTATTTACGTTAATAATTGACTTTATAATTCAAAATAAAGTCACCCATCGTTGACATGGATTAGTCTCTTTCTCTCAATAACCACTCCGTTAATTTATGATCGATTTTTTTCTTTTTCTTTTTCTTTTTTGTGAATGGCTAAATTTTTTTAAGAAACTAGAGATAACTACAAAGTGATAATTAGACATGTGGTGGCAATTGAATTGGTAGCGAAAAAACCAAGAAATGAGCATAAGCATTCGCGATTTAATTGTGCACCTCTTTAGTCGCTAAGGTCATTCTTGCCTTCGCGAGTGTCAAATCAAACTGATTTTCCCTGGTTCAATTTCAATCAGTTCATTATGCTTCATTTCCGAAGACTACGACCTCGTACGCAATCTGTCTCTGTCTCTCTCTCTCTAAAAGAGGGCCATTCGAGTCCGTTTACCAGACGGTGAAACTAATAGCTTCGGACGACTTTCGTTTGTCAATTTTGCATCGTTGTGGTGCCAATTCAAGACGGCTCGCATGTTGTTGTCACTTGCACTTCATCGGACTTTTCAACTATTTCTAAAACCTAGTCAACACAACGGGAGCCAAAACTATAGGATGCTGATGCGGCATTTCCAAGCATCGTTAAAAAACTGGCAATATTCTTCTTTCCTTTTCGCAACAAGTTCAACTGCAAGTTTTTCGGTTGAATCGAGAAGGGAGCAACTCCAATGTGTTGAGGAATGCAATGATATATCTCGATCGCTGATTCGTTTTGAATCACTTTGTATGAGAAATATGATAAAATGCATGTAATTACAACTCGGTTATGATAAAAAGATCGCCCCGAAAAGAAAAAAAAATAGAAGCCCTCGTTAAAAAGGCCACGGAAAGTGAATCATTCTACTATGCGGGTCTCGAAATGGAAAATAACCCTAAATGTGGATCAAACATTTGGAATTTCCCTGAACTTAAAATACAGGAATCATTAGATCATGTATAATTTACCTTAGGGTTGCTTGGATCTGATTGTCCACACGTGTGTGTGTGGTGGGGTTGGGGGAGGAGGTGCTGGGATCAAGTTAGTTAGGTTCATGCAAGTGTTCTTAATAAAAAAGATTACCAAAAAAGTCATAAATCCATTGCACTTGTACAAATTCAATCTTAAACATTTCAATTTCAATTTAATCAATTTAGTTATAAATCTTTTAACAATTTGTCAATTGAGTATTTATAAGCAATTTTGACCGGAAAATACTAACATAGACGCACTAATTGTCTTACATGACATAGCATGCACTAACATAAATCTATATATATATATTTTGGTAGTCGACGACCCTATTGGGACTGTTGGCGAGGCCCTTACAAGCTGCGAATGCCTCACCCAGATCCACATGAGGACTACCTTGCTTGTGGCCGTCAAGGCTATGAAGGCCCTAGCTAGAAATGTGTGAGGATCTTTGCGGCTAGTAAGGGTTGCCAGAACAACGAAAAGAAAACAAAAGAAAAGAAATTCAAAAAGTAAATGAAATTTTCAATTTCTTAAAAATAATTACAAAAATTGTTCACATTAGTGCTGATGTTACATAGGACAAATAGCATTTAAATAAGTTATTTCTAACCAAAATTGATTAGAATAACTCAATTGGAAATTGTGAAAAGATGTAGGATTAAATTGGCCAAATTAAAAAGTTTCTGATCACATTGATATAAATGTAATGGATTTAGGATTTTTTTTTAATGATTTCTTCGTTCCTAACGAAGGGAGAGGAAATCTTGTATCTTCTGGGACTCTAACAAGAGAGAGCAAATCTCGACACACACTAGGCAATTGACGTAGCGAAGAGATAAGCAAGTTGCAACCCACGAGTCACAAGTAGTTGCTAGGAACGTAATTAATTTTCCAGCTCTCCTTCACAAAGCACTAGGCATCCCTTCGTTGAGTAAACGTCACAACGGTGAAATTATTTATGTTATTTTAGTAAAGAAATGCATGATCAGGCATAACCCATATCGTATTCTCCATCAGGTAGCTAGAGTCCCAAGAGCGTTTGTATCTTACAAGGAAGACCTTAGGTGGAAATATATAAAACTATTTATTAGTTAATTGATTGAATCTTTCTTACAAATTAAGACTTTAACCCTCGATCCCCAAGATGAGAACCTCCTCAAGGATTCATAAAACCCTTGTCGGCAGATTACCCTATTCGCATCCGAAATATTAGGGTTAGTCCTTTTATTTCCCAAAAGTACTCAGGATTTTATCTTCTTCCTAACCATATCTAGAGTTGCATTTGATATTCATATACAAAACCAGATAGGAACATATATATTTCGTTTGAAGTTTAGCTGTTTGGGTGCACACTTTGAATATATAGGGTAATCTTGGATAAATGTTGTGCAATCGCATGATTATCAATCACTTTACAGATGGTGTTATGGTTCGGATCTCTCTAAGAATAAGTCTGGATTTGTGTAGTGCAACTGTATCTAATGACTCCAATGACCATGTTCATATGAGTTTTTAATGTTATATTAAAATACGATAGATCTTAATTGTCCATTAGATTTCAGTTGTTCAAATTAGAGAATAATTACCTACACCCATATTATATTCAGTGTTTCTATGTAAAGAATAGCATAAAAAAATAATCTGATGATTTCTCATCATTCTATCTTAACTAATTACGTTTTCTATCTTACTCAATTTCAAACATTAGCAAACATTGTGGAGATAGAAACCTACAAAGGGAAGGGAAAATAATTAACTACTTAACTCAAGGGGTTACGACAAAAAAAAAAAAAAGAAAAGAAAAGCTTGAGGGAGCAAATACATAAAATTGTATAAAGGTTTTATAAAATTATAATAACATATTTATTGAATGAAAATTACATCTTATCAAGTACTCAATGGGCGAGTCCCGACAATTGATGATCAGACAACAAAGCATAGTGAAATTATTAGTTTTGCTTCTTTGCCGGTAAGGGCAATTATTATTAATCAATTGAAATCTAGTGGATAGTTGCGTTCTATCGCAATTCAATTAAATCTTAAAAAACTTACATGAGCATTTACTTTACCCTTTAAATATATATGTGTGTGTGTGTGTGTAACGTTTTCCCATATTCCTTTTCCCTGGGGAACCCAACAAAAGTCAAAGTCTCTAGTTGCTAAGTGCGACACGGCTGTTAGCAACCACAGCCCCCGACACACGCCAGAATCCCGAGCCTTTTTAACATATTTTTTTTATGGGAAACAATTTCAAAAGAAATCCCTTTTTATTTATTTATTTTTTATCTTTGAATGTGGTGAGATAGAGAAAGAAAGCTTCAGTTGTGGCAGATGAGAGCGTACGGCGCCTAGACCGGCCTAGTCCAAAACAGACCAAAACAGCCCAACTTGTTAGTTTTAACATTGAGAATTCGATTTTATTTTATTTTATTTTTTAAAGCTGAGCATAAGAAGTAACATTGGTCTTGAGTATGACCTAGATTGCTTTATCTGAATTCTGACAAGTAAAAATTCGAAGCTGTTCTCTTGGGAGAGAAAGAAAAAATAGCTATCTTTAATTTGGAGGTGGGATAGCTCTTGACGGAGCTCCCAAGCTCCTGATTTGTAGTGAGGCACAATTTTAATCATCATCGAAAATCTATAAATCATCGGCACTTGAAAATTTAAAAAAAGAGAAAAACAATGGAGTATAAAAAGTAAGATTGATCCCGAGTACGACCTTAAACTATCATAAAAATTCAAAGATACTTTTTTGGAAGAGGAAGAAAAAATAGCCCTCTTTGATTGGAGGTTGAGGCGTGCGGATATAATCCTAATAGGCAAGATGGCTCTCAACGGAGCTCTTGGGCTCTTGATTCATGGTGAGGTACAACTTTATCACTACCTTGGGAGAGGACAAAAAAATAGCTCTCCTTGATTGGGGGTTGAGGCATGTAGGTACAATCTTGATAAGTAGGATGGGTTTCAATGGAGCTCTCAAATTTCTGATTCGTGATGAGGTACGACTTTAATCATTGTTGAGAATCTAGAAACCACTAACACTTGAGAATTTGAAAAAAATAAAATAATAATTGAGTAAGAAGTTATGAGAATGATTTTTAATTGTTTTGTTTGAACTCTAAAACATAAAAAATTGATGGCATTTTCTTAGGAGGGGGAGAAAATATAACTCTCCTTGATTGATGGTTGAAGCGTGCGAATATAAACCTAATAAACATGACGGCTATTAATGGAGTTCCCCGACTCCTGATTCGTGGTGAGGTACAACTTCAATTACCGCCTGCATGTATAAACCATAGGCACTTAAGAATGTTAAAAAAAAAAAAAAACAGCTGAACGTAAGATGTAAGATCATGCCATAATTTGAAAAAAACAATGATTGCTATTTATCTTTTTGGGCCAGTATACACTCACCAGATAATCAAATATATTCAGGGATCCAGCCGGAAAAGAAAGGTGAGGGCCTACAGATGGCTTTGATTTCCACGAGGCACGAACATATGAAAAACGCACTCCTGCTGCTGCTGGCCTACTGCTGAGTCACCCTCTCCCTCTGTATCTCTGTATCTACTCTTTCTTCTCAGAACTTTGCTGTCTACGGTGGAGAAGAGGCTCGAGTTGAGCTCAACTAAAGAGAAATTCCCTGCTTTACGAGTGAAGATTTTCCATCCTTCTTGTCCAAACCCTTCTTTCTTCTCGTCCTGTATCTCAGGTTCCTAGCGATGGCAGAAGTCATATATTTGTTAAACAAGGTGGGATTTTTTCCTCTCCCTGTTCTGTTTTTGTGGTAATGTATTCGCCTGTTTCTGCTTGCGCTGTTGAATGTGATCAGATTCTTCCTTTTCTGGACCGAAGGAGAGACGGGTGTTGCCTTTTCTGGCCGAAGAGAGATGGGTGTTCTTAAAGAAGTCATCTTTTTCCCTGTGCTTTGCTGAAAATTTGTTGCTTTGTTTGGGGGAAGTGGGGTGTGCGAAAAAGCATTCATCTTTGGAAGCAGCTGATTCGTTTTTGTTATCTTCATGTTTTTGAGCGGGGACGAGAAGAATAACTCAACTTGTGGTCGGAAATTTTGAATCTCGGATTACGGCGATCTTGCTGTGCTAATCAATTTATTGCCCTGTTACAGTTCTTGGGCAGGTCGCTGATTTTGGGGCAAAATTTAAAACCCACTCCATCGATTCTTCTCGCCCTTCACTGCCTAATAGATTGCATTAACTTCACATGCATTGATTTCCTCTAGTTAATTTTTCTGCATAGTTTTGTGATGGCTGTTGCTAACACCAGATTGTGAGGAGATTATCATGTTTCTGTTTGATTAATGATCAATTTTTATACGATGGCATTTACTCTTCTTTTTTTTAATGCTTGACAGGACACTTTGATTGTTAAACCTCCCAAGAAATCGCCTCTAGTATATAGGATGATAGTTTTGGCATTCTCAATGTTCTGTGGGGTGTACATATGCTCAGTCTGTCTGAAGCAAATAAGCCGCCACACCAAGCCAAGTCTCATGGACATCCAAATCACAGAAGAACCTAGTGAGCGTCATGGTGTGAAACAATCCGATAAACCTTCAATCCATTATCCTAAACCCAAAACTTTTAGCAGGTAATGGATGACAGAACAAAACCAGGATTTCGTTTTTGATGGAATGATGATTCACTGGGTTTCGCCTGATTTTTGTTTTTAATTGATACCAGGGCTGAATGTGCAGATAATCCAGTGCGATATTTCGTTATCGTATCAACACAGAGATCGGGAAGTGGGTGGTTTGAGACGCTCCTAAATAGCCATGCCAATGTGAGCTCTAATGGGGAGATTTTCTCGCTCTTAAATCGGAGGAAGAATGTTTCCTTGATTTTACAGACTCTTGACAAAGTTTACAACTTGGATTGGTTTAGCAGTGCTTCGAAGAATGAGTGCTCTGCTGCAGTTGGCTTCAAGTGGATGCTTAATCAGGTAAATATCAGGACATCACTTGCAAATTTATACAATTGGATTCAAATTTTCGATCTAAACGGGTCGATGAAACTACTATAGGGTTATGTGTCACTGAAAATTGAGTGTATGAAGAAGCAAGAGATGGAGTATTGTGTTATTACATGATCAAAGAGCACCCCATAGTCCTTAAGAGCGTTGAACTCTATAAGGTGAATACTTTAGCAAAGACACGATGAATCAGTGACAAGAGTATTTGATATGTGCAGTTCTGCTGAAACCTCTAATGTGCTACTTATAGCAAATGCATGAAAGATGATGCAACCTTGAAAATTGCAGAATTTTCTGGAAACCCTAGGATTTACATGTCAAAGGAGACTTTTTGTTCAAGAACTTCCTGGTGTAGAAGCTGTGTACCACTTTGGCCAACCCAAAAAAGGAGTAAAAGGGTTGTGCATGCATCAAACCATTATCTAGATTAATTGTTGTAAAAAGATATCTTTTAATTCAAATTGTATGGTGCAGATAAGCCTTTGAGAAAAAATTGTGAATGCATATTACCTAAGCTCAAGACAGTGTTGGGCAAGTATATATTTTCTTATTTGGAGACTATCGATGCAGCACAACTTGGCTTCTTGTCATACTGTTGGATGATAATTCTAGAAAATTGAGCATTTCTTGCATCCAATTCATGCAGGGAGTGATGGATCACCATGTAGAAATTGCACAGTACTTCACCCGTAGACATGTTTCTGTAATTTTCCTCTTCCGCAGAAATCTTCTGCGCCACATGGTTTCAGTGCTAGCAAATTCCTATGACCGATATGCTAAACTGTTGAATGGAACCCACAAGTCCCACGTGCATTCTCCTCAAGAGGTCTCTCTCTCTCTCTCTCTCTCTCTCCCCTTCTCCCTCTCTTTTTCTTCCCCCCCCAAAGAAAGGGCATTCGACCACATGCACATGCCAGCCCTAACTCATCTTCACATACTGGTACATGATACATTAACGCATTCCCCTGATACTGACTGCAGGCTGCGGTACTCTTGGGATATAAACCTTTGATCAATTCCTCATCCTTGATCAATGATTTCAAGGAGATGGAGAAGAAAGTTTCTAAGGTTTTGACATACTACAATACCACGAGGCACATTGTGCTCTACTACGAGGATCTCATGAAGAATTGGACTGTAAGTGCCTTGGCCCATGACATCTAGCAAGCACCTTAATTTGAACTGACCACTTACACAGCACAGTATTTATGCTGCCACATCCTGCATATATAACTTGAAATCTGTAACTTTCTACTCTAAATCCAGTTTATCATGATGAGCTGAAGTGATTTATTAATTGGGTGCGATCATGTCTCATTTGAAAGCTGCTGTTGCTAATTCACTTTTATAATCACCGGTTTATCTCCTTCAAAAGATTGATATTCATTTTCTGCTCTTGTGCAGAAGGTAAAAGAAGTACAAGAGTTCCTCAGCCTGCCGACGATGGATTTGACAAGCCGCCAGATCAAGATACATAGTGGGCTGTTGTCAGACCATATCAAGAACTGGGATGAAGTCTTGAAGACCCTTAATGGGACGAGTTATGAGCGCTTCATCCATGCCGACTATTGAACCGTGCTTCATTGGCAGCATTTAGGAATTATGTACATAGCAAGTTCAAGTTAGTCATCTTATTGGGTGCAGAAGCTAACGGCATGAGCCACGAGAATCGTGCTCTCTCACACTGCCCCTTTTTGGGCTTTGGTTTTGTTTCTTCCTCTGCATTCAACACATAGTTGAATCTTACAGTGGTTCTGTTCCTTGTTCAGTTTTAAAAGGTTGTCATTCTTGATTTTTTACCCACTAGATCTGTTGCACCTGCTAATTAAGAGTAGCCTTTTCATTTTTTGGCATTCCCGAGAATCGAATCGCCAACCCAGATTGCCGCAGGACTGCAGGTGACTTAATCAAAGAGCAATTGCTAGCTAAGATTAACAAGAAGGCCCTTTGATTGTGTCTTTTATAACGGGTTTGATTTCTCGGCATTTGTATTGCCAGTCTTTGGGATATGATATGTACTAAAAGTCCCGTGTTCTGTCAATAGAAGAGGTACGGTACGTGCCATTCTCGTTTCTCCTCCATTTTCGTGTATTTCGCTCAGGTAGATGGTTTATCCACGGAGGTTTACGGAACATGGGAGTTGGAGGGATACAAGTGGAAAATAAGAGAGAAGATTCAGAATGTTTTGACGGAATTTGCAAACGATACGGCATGATTTACTTGTCCTGATCTTTTATAATGGTGTGTTCTACGTGAACCCCACGAGAACCCCACGAAATCTGATTTGTTGTTGATTGTGTTCGGTCGGACGAATGATTTTCGTTACGAATGTCACCGTTCATCTCGTCCTTGAAGCTTTTTCTAGTCCAGCAATAAAGCTCTAGCTTGGCCAGCAGTCGTCGCCGACCTAGTTGATGTGACGTCTAAGGCAAATTATGTTTTGCCCCATGAGATTTTAACACAATGTACAAATGCCCCACCCTCCCTTTTTAAATTGCCCCCTTGACTCTTGTGTTTGCTGTCATATGGTCTGGACTCTACATATTGTTTGCCATGTCCTCGTCTTGTGTCGACTTTTCGGCGTGCGTATCTCACGTGACTAATTCCCTTATTTTATGAAGGGCAAATCCGTCCGACGAGTATGGGCTAATCACATTTTACTTGAGGTAAGTTGGCCTTTGATTTTTTAGTATTTTTTGGAATTTTGGCAGCGATTCTCTTGATATGTCGAAATAGGTTTTAATGCTTACAAGTTAGAAGGCCCACAGTTTGATCCTTTTCTCAAGTGTAGCCCAACCCTTAAATAACCATAGAATTTTGTTTTGTGTATCTCCATATTCGGCCCAAACTTTTAAAATTAGCACTTAATTAACTATGCTTCTTATGTCATTTATAACTGACTTCTTGAAGTTTACAGTGTAAGACAAGCTACGAAAGCAAAATAGAAAAGCATAAAAAAACTCATCATATCAAATGTTGCATCAGCATTTTTTGACTCTTTCAAATGGTAAATTAACCAAAGCAAAAGCATTAGCAATTTGCATAAACATGTGACATTCGTATTTAGGTTTTTTTTGTAAATTGATGCAATCACCAAAGCATCATAACTTCCCTCTACAAGACCAAAAAAGGGGGTTATGAAGGAAACACGTCACTTGCCCATAATATATACCTTGTGCCTATTATAGGACGTCTTGTCACTGTTAAAACTTTCCTCTATATTTCTTATTTCACCAAGTGTCTTGTCCTATTATTTAATGTACCTATCTTAGCCTACCTCCGAATTTTTGACCAAACCTTCATTTATATACATAGATTAAGCCTACCTCTAAATTCTTAATGAAACCTTCATTTAGATACATAGATTAATTGCATGAAGATTTCATTAACTAGTGCCCCATTGGCACTTCTTAAGTAACAAATTAAGAAAACCTTGCAAGAGTTAATGCACTGACTATTTTCAAGTCATATGTAAGGGATATTTTGACAATTGGATTATTCCAAAAACAAATATGTTTAACAAGTGCTCTTGAAACTCGTTTATAGGGCTGGATCTTACCTTTAAATCTCGAGGGACCCAGCAGTGATGTATCAATTGTAAGTATGTTGGTAAGCTTAAATGCATTTTGGTTTTAAGCATGAATAAGATACATGGTAATAATGAAAACTAAGAAATTTGATTAGAAAGTACCGAATCAGTTTTTTTTTTAATGAATTAATTATGCATCATGATTAATTATCGATATGACTTTGGTGCATGTTGATACCTCAATTTCATCAATCCATTTAGTCATTTATTATATAAGAAAATTAGGGATCATTCCTAACCCCTAGACAAGTATAAAATTAGTATAATTCATATTTGCATTTCATCTAAGTTATGCATCACATGCGAGTGACATGGTCTTAACATGATATTACCACGGATTATCGTGCCACACAATCGAGAGCTATGGCCAGCCTCACTCAACTCTTTGTTGATGAGATTTGATCTCCGGTGGTTACTCGATTCAACGGTTATGCATTCAATTCTTTTCCTATTCAGCTTTGCTTTGTTTCAAACCCATGTTTCATCGGAAAGGAAGGGGGCGGTCGTTTGAAGGATATTTTATCCTTTCCATGTTGTTTCAAACGTGATTTAATCACATTAATCCGCGGAAGAGATAATGACCAAAACTGATCGAGCTTTGAAGTGGTTCTTAAATCCAATCAAACTCTTATCCAATAAACCTTGATCTTCATTCAAACTCGATCTAATGTTGCCCCACTTGGCCAACTAAGAAAGAGGAGGGATGTGCAGAAAATTTTCAGGGAAACGATGAAGCTCTTTTCCTTGGAAGCAGAAAAATTCCAGCGTGCAGTTTCACGAAAACGACAAGTGTGCATTTGTTAACCATGGGATCATGCTCAAAATTTGTGGAGAGTACGAAAGACATTGTTTTTGAGTTTGTCCGGCGGGATTGATGAGAAATACGTGGAAGTATGTCTTTGACATATGCTGGATCAAGACAAGGGAGCTCAATGCGCAGCCTCGCGAAAACGGTGAGAATATGTTTGTTCTTGATCGGAATGCATTGATATTTTGAACAGATCTCCGCGCCACATAATTCTGCAATCCCATCAAAGGAATCGAGCACCAAAGATTTAGATACTTGGGATTTGACCAAGAGCTAGCAATTCTCACCAAGGCCAATCCTCGGTTGTGATTCATACTAAGGGTGAGCGCGGTTCCCAGATAAAATCGAGAATCAGAGAACCGGACCGATAGGTCGGGTTCAGTTCTCGGTTCTGGAAAGGGAGGTTCTGGATTTTTAGGAGCCGCCGGTTTCCAGTTCAGTTCCCGGTTCCTATAGGAACTGAAACCGGGAACCAGGAACAGGGATTCTTAAAACATAAAACCCTAAAAATAAAAATAGAATCCTTTGCTTTTGCAATCCCGTTGCTTTGCACATCTCGTTAGGTTCTCATTTTTCTCTCTCTACGGATTGCGGAAATTGTTCTTCTTCTTCCTTTTCCCCGTCGGCGAGTTCGGGCGATCGCGACTTGGGACTCTGTTGCCGCAAGTTCTTCTCTGGATCTTCAGTGCTGCAAACGCGTCTCGTCCGTGAGTTCCAAATAGTTTCATCTACTTCGGAACTGCTTGGCTTTCTTTTTGCTTCTTCTTTTTTTTTTTTTGGTGAAACTCGCCAACGTCAATGATCTTCTTCGTGTGTTGATTTGGTGATATTGTTTTTTTTTTCTTTTTATTTTTTGTCTTGTCTAATTCGGTGTGGAGTTTTTGGATACTGGATATGATTGTTCTTGTTGTTGCCGCATCGAAAGTGTAGAGCATTGCTTGGCTTGTTTGCTTGGCGTATTTAACCTGGGGAATGTTGTTGAGAGAACTCAAAAGAGGGGCTGAGGTGAGGCTAGAGGTTGTGCGCTCAGAAAAAAAATGGGTGGCTCTTTTGTGGAATATATGATGGATTTAATGGGCGTGATGCTGCCGATTTCTTAGCTGGGACACTTTATGACATATTTTCTTCTTCTCTGCATAAGCCTGGAGTGGCGGACGATGAACCTACATAGGTCATGTGAAAGTAGTTCACTGCATCAACTTTCTGAAAGTACTTCATTAGAGCATGGCAATGTCTATAATGACATTTTCTTGCCAAGCAGCAGCCAAATCCGTTTCCTCTATCGATAATTTTGTTCATTTCGTATTCTTTTTGGTGAATGACAAACTTATTCAGTATTGTAGCGTTTATTTTCATTTTGTTTAACTAAATATGAAAAAGAACAAAAAAAAGAATATGTTAGAACTTAAAATAGACCTTAGAACCAGGTGACAGGTGGTGAAAATCGGCGTCGCAGCGGAAGCGGATCGTATATTTTGCAATTATGTCGGGAGCTATAAAAATCGATCGAAATAAAACGAGGAACAATAAAAGAAAAGGACACTGGAAATTTACGTGGTTCGGTCCGAATGTCGGAACCTACGTCCACGGAGAGAGCCAGCAAATCAATCCACTATAAATCGGAGAATTACAGGATTACAATCACACATGCACTCAAGTGTTTCCCAGCCTTACTTTATACCCGATACTCATGGTGTTTAACAAAACAACTCAATGGACTCGACTCCGCACAAACCCTCTCTGAGCTCAAGCTCTCACTCTCTCTCTCGAGCTCGTTTCTCTAGCTCTCTACCGAGCTCTTTTCTTTTCGCTCTATCTCGAGCTTCAGACGTCTTCACCTTTTATCGGTTGAAGGGGAGGAAAAACTTGTACTCCACAATTGTCAGAACGGTGCCGATCTTCAAAGCATGTGCCTCCATGCAATTAATGAGAGCGTGTGAGCGGATGACCAGCATGCACTGACACACGTAGAACTTCAGCCTTCCCTCTTTCTTTATTAATAAAAAACAAGAGAAGCCCACAAAAGTTGAACAAAGAGAGGGAGAGAGTTCGACGCCTACGAGATAGTCTTCTGACCAAAAAAAAAAAAAAAAAAGCCACAAGTGTTGACCAATTTCTTTTCTTCGTGCATGCATGCACATGGCCATGTGCGTGCATTTAATAAGGTTAAAGAAATTGGACGAACAACTCTTCAGAAATCATGCTGACATCTGAGAAGGGCCACAAAAATCAACACACGCATTTGTGGCCTCCATTTCCAACGTGCATAGCAGATCGAGGGCGGGATTCCTTCGGCTCGTATCCTGCACCATTTTTCATCAAATGCTCCGCACACCTTCTTTCTCATTTCAGCATGTAAATGTTTTGCGTGTATCGGATATCGTATAATGAATTCAAACTTGAGACATAATTTAACAATTCTCAACTTTGGCTCGACGTTTGAAGCCAAGTTATAATGCTTATATCCATGCTCGACTCTCCTAATGCCTCGATGGGTGATCATACTCTACAGACGCCAATCGAGCTCATACAGAGCTTGAGCTTTGCTGAAGGAACATGCTTCATCATCATATCTGCTGGGTTCTCTGCTGTTGCTATTTTCTTCACAACAATTTTACCCTTCGCTATGACATCTCGGATGAAATGGTACCTGATGTCGATATGTTTTGTTCGCTCGTGATATATTGGATTGTAAGCCAAATATATCGCACCTTGATTGTCACAGTGTATGGTGACCCTTTTCTGCTCCAGTCCAAGGTCCGAGAGCAAACCCCTTAGCCATATCGACTCATTTGCAACAAAAGTTAGTGCCATGTACTCCGCCTCAGTCGAAGACAATGCAACATCATCTTGTAAAGATGCTTTCCAACTTATTGCACCACCTGCTAGCGTAAACACGTACCCTGCTAATGATCTGCGATCATCCAAGTTACTGGCATGATCCGAATCCACGTACCCTGTGGTCTCATTGCCATTGATGTTCCTTCGATACATAATGCCAACGTCTGCTGTCCCCTTTAGATATCTAAGGATCCATTTCACTGCTTCCCAATGAGCCTTTCCTGGGTGCTTCATGTAACGGCTGACAACACTTATAGCTTGTGAAATGTCAGGTCTAGTACATACCATAGCATACATAATACTACCAACTGCACTAGAATAAGGAACATGGGACATATGTTCCTCCTCCTCCTCAGTTTGCGGTGATAACTTGTCAGAAAGTTTAAAATGTGCGGCTAAAGGGGTACTTACAAATTTTGCTGACTGCATATTGAAACGTGTCACAATCTTCTCAATATATTTCTTTTGAGACAAACGCAACGTTCCTGCAACTTTGTCACGCAAAATTTCCATACCCAATATTTTCTTAGCAGCACCTAATTCTTTCATTTCAAACTCAGCACTCAACTGCCGCTTTAACACATCAATATCAGACATATGTTTAGTTGCTATCAACATATCATCAACATATAATAGCAAATAAATCAAAGACCCATCCTCCAATCTCCTAAAATAAACACAACTGTCAAACTGACTTTTCGAATAATCTTGACTAGTCATGAAAGCATCAAAACACTTATACCATTGTTGAGGAGTTGTTTCAATCCATACAAGGATTTCTTCAATAAGCAAACATGGTCTTCCTAACCTGGAATAGCAAATCCCTCAGGCTGCTTCATGTAAATTTGTTCCTCCAATTCACCATGAAGAAATGCCGTTTTCACATCTAGCTGCTCCAGCTCAAGATCCTGTGCAGCAACTAAGGCAAGTAATACACGAATAGAGGTATGCCTTACCACAGGAGAGAACACTTCATTGTAGTCGATGCCCTCTCGTTGAGTATACCCCCTCGCAACAAGTCTCGCCTTGAACCTGGCTGCCTCTACACCGGGAATGCCTTCTTTCCGTTTGTAGACCCATTTGCATCCGACAATTTTCTGACTTTTTGGTACTTTGATCAACTCCCATGTTTGATTTCGATAGAGTAATTCTATTTCTTCACTCATAGCCTCTAGCCACTGTGATGACTCAGCACTAGCCATCGCCTCAGAATAGGATGAAGGTTCATCCATCTCCACCTCATCATCTACAGTTAATGCATAGGCAATATCAGAATAACCATAACGTACCGGTGGTTTAATTTGCTTTCTTTGTCTGCCCGTGGCTATGTTGTGTTGTGGCTCTGCTGGTTGTTCAGTATCACCGTCTTAAGGAATTGTGGCCTCATCCACAATCTCTTCCTCTGTTACCTCTGAGGTCTTTGGAGACTCTGTTTGAATCTCCACCTCACTTCTGACACCATGATACGTTTGCTCTGCTAGTTGAGTCTCAAGACTCCTCTTTTGAAGCATTGCAGTCTCGTCGAAGATCACGTCTTTGCTGATTAGAAAACCAGGTGACTCGGGATTAGTGCACCACAGCCGGTAGCCTTTCACCCCTTGTGCATAACCCAGAAATATGCACTTCTTCGCCCTCGGCTCAAGCTTACCATCTCTCGCATGAGCATACGCAGGATATCCGAATATTCGTAATCCGGAGTAATCAACAGGTTTCCCCGACCATACTTCTTCAGGAGTCTTCCACTCGATAGTAGAAGATGGAGATCGATTAACCAAGTAACATGCCATATTTATTGCTTCAGCCCAAAATTCCTTGCCCAATCCTACGTGCGAAAGCATGCATCGAGCTCGCTCAAGTAGAGTTCTGTTCTTCCGTTCTGCTACACCATTCTGCTGTGGTGTCCCGGGAACTGTGCGGTGTCTCACAATCCCTTCCTTTTGGTAGAACTTGGTAAAGTCCTTACCACAGAACTCCATGCCATTATCAGTTCTCGGACACTTGATTTGTTTACTTGACTGCTTCTCAATCAATGCCTTAGAATTCTTGAACCGATGAAATACCTCAGATTTGTGCTTCAGGAAGTACACCCATACCTTCCTTGAGTAATTGTCGATGAATGTCAACATATATCTGGCACCTCCTTTCGATGGAACTAGAGATGGTCCCCAAACATCTGAATGAATGTATTCAACTAGTTGCTTGGTCGAATGTAGAGCTATACCGAATTTAACATGATGCTGCTTCCCGAAGATGCAGTGCTCACACAGGTCCAGCTTTCCTGTCTTCTGACCTTTTAGCAACCCCTTCTCACTCAGCATTATCATACCTGTCTCACTCATGTGTCCCAATCGCATATGCCATAACTGAGTCAAATTTGAGTCTGACTCACCTGATGAAACTGCAGCAACTCCGGTCACGGTTTCTCCCAGTAAATGATAGAGAGAATTTGCCTTCTTCCCTTTCATCACTGTCAAGGCACCTCGAGAGATCTTTAGCACTCCACCTTTAGCTGTGTATTTGCACCCGAGGTCATCGAGCGTTCCCAAAGAAATAAGGCTCTTCTTGAGCTTTGGTATGTGCCTTATGTCTGTCAACATCCGTTCTACGCCATCATGCATTCGGATCCGAACTGTTCCTATCCCCACAACCTCGTAGGCTGCATTATTCCCCAAAAGAACTCTACCACCATCTGCAGTCTGGTAGGTAGTGACCAGTTCTTGTGAGGAGTCATATGATAGGAACATCCAGAATCTAGCACCCATTCGTCTCCTGACGAACTCGTAGATACACATAGGACAGCTTCGGCATCACTAATACTCTCCTCGGCAACATTCGCCACACTGTTTGTGGCATTTTGCCAAACGCCTTTATTTCTTAGCTTTGGACAATTTCTCCTTATGTGCCCTTCCTCGTGACATTCGAAGCACTTCACACGACCTTTTGATTTTCTATGTCGCGACTTCGACCTGCTTTTACTTTGGCTTCTGTTGCTAGGCCTCCGATGTTGGTCTCTACCTCGAATCACCAGTCCATGCGCTACATCTTGCGCTAGACTGTCATCACGCAACTTTCTCTACCACTCCTTTGAAAACAGGGCAAATTTTACCTCCTCTGAGGTAATCGTAGTACGCCCCTGTAACAAGGAGTCGGTAAAGTGCTCCCATGACTCCGGTAGAGACGCCAACAACATCATGCCTTGTTCTTCATCATCTAAAATCTTGCCAACATTCTTCAAGTCCATCATGAGTTTATTAAACTCATCTAAGTGGGATCTAATGGACGTACCTTCTGTGTATCGAAACTGGAACATTCTCTTTAGCATATATAAGCAATTGTTCAAACCCTTCGTTACATAGAGGGCCTGGAGTTTTGCCCATAACGCTGCGGCATCCTCCTCCTCAGCCACCTCTACTAGCACTTCATCCGATAAGTTCAACAGGATGATGCTCATGGCCTTCTCCATTAGCTCGTCCTTTTCAGCATCTCGCATTGTTTCGGGCAACTGAGCCTTGCCCTCCAATGCCTTGGCTAATCCTTGAGTTGTTAATAGCGCCTTCATCTTGACGCTCCATGACCCGAAGTTGTTCCTCCCGTTAAATTTCTCAATTTCTACTTTTGCTCCAGACATAATTGCAAAGTCTTATCTCTGATACCAATTGGTGAAAATCGGCGTCGCAGCGGAAGCGGATCGTATATTTTGCAATTATGTCGGGAACTATAGAAATCGATCGAAATAAAACGAGGAATAATAAAAGAAAATGACACCGGAAATTTACGTGGTTTGGTCCGAATGTCGGAACCTATGTCCACGGGGAGAGCCATCAAATCAATCCACTATAAATCGGAGAATTACAGGATTACAATCACACATGCACTCAAGTGTTTCCCAGCCTTACTTTATACCCGATACCCACGGTGTTTAACAAAACAACTCAATGGACTCAACTCCGCACAAACCCTTCTCACTCTCTCTCGTGCTCGTTTCTCTAGCTCTCTGTTGAGCTCTTTTCTTTTCACTCTATCTCGAGCTTCAGATGTCTTCACCTTTTATCGGTTGAAGGGGAAGAAAAACTTGTACTCCACAATTGTCAGAACGGTGCGGATCTTCAAAGCATGTGCCTCCATGCAATTAATGAGAGCGTGTGAGCGGATGACCAGCATGCACTGACACACGTAGAACTTCAGCCTTCCCTCTTTCTTTATTAATAAAAACAAGAGAAGCCCACAAAAGTTGAACAAAGAGAGGGAGAGAGTTCGGCGCCTACGAGATAGTCTTCTGAAGCCACAAGTGTTGACCAATTTCTTTTCTTCGTGCATGCATGCACATGGCCATGTGCGTGCATTTAATAAGGTTAAAAAAATTGGACGAACAACTCTTCAGAAATCATGCTGACACTGAGAAGGGCCACAAAAATCAACACACGCATTTGTGGCCTCCATTTCCAACGTGCATAGCAGATCGAGGGCGGGATTCCTTTGGCTCGTATCCTGCACCATTTTTCATCAAATGCTCCGCACACGTTCTTTCTCATTTCGGCATGTAAATGTTTTGCGCGTATCGGATATCGTATAATGAATTCAAACTTGAGACATAATTTAACAACATGGTATGTTTCAAGTTTTAGATTTCGACTAGTAGATTTCATGTTCCAAAAAATGAGGAGCCTATAGCCAAGGGGAGGTTTCAGGTTCCAAGTGGAACTTTTAAAGAAACTGGAACCGCTCACTCCCTATTCATACCAACTCCAGTGATCAGTCTTTTGACGTGCCCAACTATTGCTGTGATCTCCTCACCATCATTGCCTTTGCTGTTGTTCCCTCGCTGCTATATAGCCGCCAGCCCTCCGCTTGTCGTGTTGTCAAACTTTGCTCGTCGGTTGTTGTTGAAGCATAGTCCAATTTAGGTAATTTCTTAAACTAAATTCAATTCCAATAGTTGATCACAAAATTTGGATAATGTTATTGTAATTGATTTCGTATGAGATTATAAGCGTCGCCCAAATAGGAATTTTTTTTTTTCAGGTCCTGCATATCTATGATAATTGGGGTTTCGATCTTTAAGATGTAAGATCAGATCCCCAATTACCTTAATTTCCTATTTTGGATATGGTTAATATCTAATTATGTGGGTTTATATTTTTCGTATCATTAATTTAGTAAACATTATTTTTATAAAAATACAAAAAAAAAAAAAAATTGCATTGCATTTAGGATTGATTGCATTCATATTAATTTTCTAATTTAAAATTGCATATCTAGGAATCATGTTGTAATTACCAAATTTAAAATAGGATTTAATATAATTGATTTCTTAGTTACAATTTGGTAATCGCAAATTTTAGGTAATTTCATATTTTAGTTTAAAAAAAATCATAAAACACAACATGCACATATCATATAGAATTAGTGGCATCATTGCCACATCATCGCATTGCCATGCCATTGTTGTCATGTCATCATATCAATGTAAAAAAAAATCATAAACACAACACACGCATATCATATAGAATTAGTTGCATCATTGCCACATCATCACATTGCCATGCCATTGTTGTCATGTCATCATATCAATGTCATCTAGTGATTGCATGTTTAGGCTCATATAAATTAGATTGCATATCATGTTAGATTAGTTCATAATTTTTGTTTGTCATCAAAATTAGGTAATCTATGTCAGGTGTCATTAGGCTAACATAATTCATAAATGTTTAATTAGAATTCATGTAATCATAGAATTTAGATTAAAATGGCACCCCTCCCCCCCAAATCATTGCATTTAAAAATCATGTTTAGGGTATGCATTAAAATCAACCAAGATTGTTTACAAAATATTTTTGAAAATAAGGAGAAAAAATACTGAAATGGTGAGATTTATCTAGCATAACCAAGTTTCCGTATCCACAAATGACTAGTGATAACTCATAAATGAAATAATTTGCATGTTAAATTAATTAAATCAAAACCCTAAAGTTGCAATTGGTATGAGCTTGAAAAAGTGCACACTAAGTCTCTGGCTTAGTAATCCATTGACTTTCCTAGGTGGTTCAACTCGAAAAAGGTCACAATAGTACATGATATGTTGGAATGTCACATTGCTTATGTTGCAGCAACAACTTGTCAAATTTGTTCACCCTTATAAATTTTGATGTATCTCCAATTTAATCCATGTTCATTATGTGAGATGAAAATGTAAAATGTTTTTCTCAATTTTTTTTTATTAATTATATCTACCTCTATCTATATATTTGGGTCGAAGGTGTTATTTTACTTCTTTCTTTACAAAATTACCCTAACACTAAATAACGAAAAGACAACAAAGTACATAATTAATTTATCTCCCCTGACTCCCGCTTCGCCCACTCCCTTATAATAACTACTCATTTTCTTTCCGTTATATAATTATTCGATTGCACGTGCTCGATCACTAATTACTAATATCAAGGGAGATATCAACCATTTATGTCTCTTGCTCTTAAATCATTATTTGTGTTTTATTCGATTTTTCATTAAGCCTTGATAATCACCACCCAACACTTCCTAATTCAATAAATGAGTGAAAGTTGTTACTTATATTGTAAATACTATTACGTCATGAGCGCAAGCGCATACACGCATGTAGAGCGAACTGGTGCTGGTACAAATTTAAAAGATAGGTCGAAATGTCTGTGTCTTAGTGTAAGGGCTGGGAAGCGCATGAGAAAAGACATTCGATGTTACGGCCTAATCTCATGGCCAATGCACCAAGCATTCATTAACTGAGTAGAGTTTCATGAAATGGACACCCATTTCGCCCAATATTATATATATGTAACTAGCACTTAAACTGATAACTTCCTATTTAGACGTTCAAACAAATAAGGGTCATATTTTTATTTATTTCTGACTAGCGAAACTCCCTTTAACGAATGTTCTAATTGATTGGTTACAAACACATCATCAATATTTAGGGAAAATTATCAAAAAAGTCTTCCACCTATTACATTTTTGCTAATTTAGTTCTATTTTTTCAATTATATCAATAAAGTCTTAAACTTTTTAATAATTTGCCTATAGTGTCCATCTGATCAATTTTGACTGAAAAGTGGTGACATGGACTTCGGTTGGTGTTGACATGAACATTTAGTAATATTTTAGAATTTTGTTTATAGTTCCTTTCTTATTATCTTTTCCTTGACTTTTTTTTTTTTTTTTGGGTTTTGGAGTGAGGGCTGGTGACCCTTGCACAAAGCTAGAGAGAGCTGTGACACTGCACCAGCCATAGGTGAGGGCTTGCTGGCCCTTACCAGCCAAACCTAGGGCACACAAGACCTCGCCTACACCTAGCGAGGGTCGCCAAGCCCTCGCCTAGCCTAAATCTGGTGAGGGTGCCGTGCCCTTGCCTAAAGCTTGAGAAGGTCGCGAGGCTGACCCTCACTCCAAATATCACAAAGAAGTAAAAAAAAAAAAAAAAAAAGAAGAAAAACAAAAAAAAAGTTAATTAAAAAATTTAGTATAATATCATTAAAAATGTCAATGTTAGTGTTGGCTATATATAGTCGGTGTCTATGTCAGCAATTTCTAGTCAAAATTGATCAATTGGATTTGGTAAAATGTGAAAATATCTAAGATTCTATTGGGGCAATGATAATGTTGAGAACTGAATTGATAAAAGTATAATAAATTTCGAACTATTTTTAATAATTTTTCCTCAATATTTTTCTTTAGCTTTGGATGTGAGTGATGTCCATATTTATATTATACAAATTAAAAGTCATGTTTGAGGGAGTTTCCTTTACTCCTCATTGAAGTATACTCTAAATCACAGTTCAAAAAATATACCCTTCAAGTTCTTATTTCAAGATCATACCTCATGATATTAATAAACATGCATTTGTGTGATTTATCATGGCATTAGGCTCGAGTCAATGTATCCCCTGCAGAATCCCAATTTCAGATGAAAAAGGAGGGCGAGAATAAGAGCACTGAAGAGAAAAATACAAAGTTTCTTGTACACGTGGCATTATTATACTATAGAGCTGAATCAGATGGATCGCATGTAAATTTGTATACATGATACGACTGTCTTCCCTCACTACTAGGGTAGGTCTATTATTTCTTTTGATTTCTTAACTCTAGTACAGTGTGAGTTTCAACAAACACAAATTAGGACAGTATTTCACCATAATATATTAAATATTAAAAACAGGTAATTTTTCCAAAAAAGTATGAGATGGAAGAAACCAATAATTATTACTTATTCTATCTTATCCAGAAATTTGAACAATTAAATGCAGCTTACAGATGGAAAAAAATATTTAAGAAACCTTTGCAAGAGTCCATATGTGCATAAGCATAGTTTGTGGATGATATTATTGGGCCATGCTTCCATTCAAATTAGAGTGATTACTCTTAGGAGTAAGCATGGATTCAAAATAGAATAAAAAACTGGAGAACCGAACAAGTAGGAATCGGTATGGTTCCAGGTTGTAGGGAGAGATGGTTTGGTTTGTTATTCCACTTTTCTAGAAACTGCTGGTTCTCGATTCCCATAGAAACTGAACCGAAATCGCAACCAGGATTAGGAAACAGGAACTGAATTGGACTAGGAACCTAAAGTAAAATCCCTAATTCTTCTCCCAAATTGAAATCAAAATTAACTCATTAGATATATATATATATATATATATATATATATATCTAATGAGTGAATGTTTTATTTAATCTCTCTATTTTTTTTATATGGATTGTCTTAATGAGGAGATTATCATCAACTAATAAAGTTTACCAATTGAAGTAGAATGAATATATGTGGTGAGGCTTTCTAATAATTATTTAAGTTTAGTTAATGGTAATTTTATTTAAAACTATTATTAAGTGATTAACTAAATCCCTAATTTTTCTCCTGAATCAAAACCAAAAGTAATGTTTATATTTTTATATATCTAAAGGGTGAATGTTTTATTTAATCTCTTTATTTTTTTTATAGGGATTGTCTTAAGGAGGAGATTACCATCAACATATAAAGTTTACCTATTGAAGCCGAATGAATATACGTGGTGAGGTTTCTAATAATTATTTAAGTTTAGTTAATGGTTATTTTATTTAAAATTATTATTAAGTGACTAACTATGATTATTGGTTTTTTAGGCGGTTAGAATTTGAAAAAATTTCATGGATGATTAAGGACCGAAGTTCTATAATTTATGTTTTATGTTACGCGTTTTGAATTTTTTATTATTTATTTCGTTTTATGTGTTTATCTTTTATAAATTGTTGCTTTTAACAAATGAGAAACCTTCATTTTTGTTGTTGTGTTCACTTTTGTTTTACTTAACTAAAAATTAATAATATATATACCCTACAAGGTAAAACTGAGGAACTTGTATCAACGGATAGGTTTTAGATTCCAGGTTTAACCTCTAAAGGAATTTGGAATTGCTTGCCCTAATTCCTCTAACCAATCCTATGTTTGGTGGATTACGTGCATGACCTCATAATGAAGTGATACAAGTGGACAATAAGAAGGATGAGAACGGATGACGGAATATGCGGAGAGTAGGGCGTGAATCACTTGTCTTGATTTATTATGATGGTGAGTTTAATGTGATCTCCTCGAAATTCGATTGTTTTTTTAATGTATCCAAATAGAGCGATGACGCTTGTTGTCAACGCTATCCGTTCATCCACTCAAACGTGGAATTGGAATGAAACAAGAAGACAGCTTGGAGTCCATATTAAAAAGAACAGGTGCCCTTTTGAGGAGGGGGGCCAGACCTATCAGCGTCTGCACCATTCTGGAATGGGATTGCTCAAAACCGGATTGACATTGAATAAAATCGCCAACGAAAAGCAAAAGATTCGTAGATCGTCAATTTCGAGAACGCCCAGATGAGACTGGAACAAGTTGCTACGTCTTTCGGCTTGACTTTATCATCTCCACTACGAATCAGAAAACATTAATGACGGAATTAGCAGAAAATCCTAATTTATTTTTTTTGGTCGATCATATTCTAATCCTACTCTAACACTCACCTTCAGATTTTTGCCTTGCCTTCTTACAGGGCGTGAGAGTCGAAACCCACTCCTGAAATGAAATCGTCCACATCCCAATTCCCCCTGAGAATGTGGAGATTTGAACCCCCCACTTCCTCTTTCCAAATTGGAAGGGTAGCCACTGGGGCGAACCCCTAGTGGTTTAGAAAATCCTAATTGAACTAAACCATTTTTTGGCGATAGTTAAAGTGAGCAACTTAATTAGCCGCGACTTGAACTAAATATGATAGAGAGAAAAAGGATCAATAAATATTACAATTAGTTTGTCATGATTTTAAAAGGAAAATGATTAAAAAAAGAGAGTCAAATCTATCCAAATTTTGAGGTCGACTTTAACTTTTACTCAGAGAGAGAGAGAGAGAGAGAGAGAGAGAGAGAGAGAGAGAGAGAGAGAGAGAGCAAATATAGAAATGGAATGAAACAAGAAGACGGCTTGGAGTCAATATTAAACAGATAAAAGTGCCCATTGGGGAGGGGAAGAGCCAAGACTTCGCCTCCTCCTCGTCCTCCTTCCGCCATCGCCATGCGCCGCAGCACTCGCCGTTGAGGAAGTCAGGGACAGAGTGCACATCTGCATCGCACGTGGTGCACAAGGCGGCGGCCGTCGCGGAAGCCACGGCCGTTGGAGCTTCAGTGGTGGGGCTATGGATACGAGAAAAAGCAATAAAGAAGATGAAGTAAAAGGAAGAGCGAGAAAGAGAGGAGAGGAGGTGAAAGTAACGGAAAGAGAGGAGAGAGGAAAATTAATGTAAGGTGGGCTCGAGATGACAGGTATGGCCTGAACTTCGAATTTGCCGAGTTGACCTTGCTTGTGTCACTAATATTTTATCGCGTGACCAGATGCTAATGCCTTTTGCCTCTCCCCAAGCCCGCCTTTGAAAAATTAAAAAGGCATCCTTTCCCAAGTGTCATTAATTCTACCGAGCACTGATTTGCCTAACTAAACGCCACCCACGATTGACAATGAACGTGTACGTGTGCACGTTGTAACCTTTATCGTTTGAACATGGCACATGAATAGCAAATTGTTGCAACTACTAATTTGAAAGAAAGGTCGAAGTGTCTGCATCTTAATATATAGGCAGGGTAGCACCTGATAAAAGACATTAGATGTCACAAAGTCAAAAGGAAGAAGAATTGGGAGGAAAATTGTATTCTGTATTTTACGAATGAGTATCTTTACAAGTAT
This sequence comes from Eucalyptus grandis, assembly GCF_016545825.1. Classification (NCBI taxonomy): domain Eukaryota; kingdom Viridiplantae; phylum Streptophyta; class Magnoliopsida; order Myrtales; family Myrtaceae; genus Eucalyptus; species Eucalyptus grandis. The sequence continues at coordinate 21,834,188 of NC_052620.1, forward strand.
GTACTCCTATTTGTAATACAATAAATGTAAAATTGAGAAATAATAAATGATGATATATGAAATCAGAATCTAATCTTGAATTGATTCATGGAAAGATATCCGCATGTCTCCAACATTCTAGATTTGAGCCTTATCTAATGGCCAATCTAATTCCACGTTTGAGTGTGCTTGGCGACGGCGTAGGAATTTAGGGAAAGAGGGTTGACATGGACTCAGCTGTGCATAAGGCGTACTTGTAGAGAAAGAGAGAGAGTAACCTCCTGGCGTTGTCCAATCGCCAACCATTTAAACAAAAGCTGCACAATATGCTTTGAACTCATAGACATTATGCCGTTGTATCTCCACCACCCTATCATTCAACTGGAGTAGTTCGTAGCGGACAAAACTATCTGAACTTGGATTTGCAAATGGTCGGCTTTTTCCTTCATAAATATTGATGCTGATACTTCAACATTGAGATCCCAGAGGTCCCAGAATTGATAGTGAGGATTGTTCCGTACCCGTATTGAAGAAAAGTTATAATTACTACGTTATCTTTAATGAATCTATTCATATTTCTAGATGCAGTGATTGTTTCTAGAGATATGATGAGATATGGTGAGATATGAGGACGTATGATGAGATATGATGAGATAACGTGAGATATAATAATTTTTTTGTTAGTTTCTAGATCTCATCTGAAAGACTAGCTATTTTTATGAAGAATATAGCAAAGGTTATGTAACAGACCTATAAATAAGAGAGTCCTGTAATTGTTTTTTTGTTAAGGTGAAATAAATTTACAAGCATATCTATCTTCTTCTCTTTCTTGTGTGAGTTGCAAGCGTTTCACTTTTGAAATACTTCCATTAATAAATACCCCTTGTCAGCTGCTCTCGACGTTTACTCCTACTCCATCGCTCTCCCTCTCTTTGGGTTATCTCTCTTTCTCTCGCCCCATGGCCCAAAACAAGTTTCTTTTATCCTTTTTCTTTCTTTTAGTAGCCTCCTCTGCAAATCTCAACACCCCTCGTGCTAGGTTGTTGGTGACTTCCACTTTACCATCGCTGCTGCCGCTTTCGCCGCCTCCACTGCCGCAATCATCATTGCCGTCGATGTCGACGCTGCTGCCATCTTCCGGTGGTGGGGGGCGTTTCACGCCCAAACTTCCTGGGCATAGCCCTGGCATTGGACATTAGCTTCCAAATTAGGGCTTTAGCACTGATGTTGTGTTTAACTGCGTAGTTCTTCATTTTCGCCATACATGTATCGCCATTCTATCTTTGATTAGGGTTAAGAGTATAAGCTGTTCCTTGCAAATCCAACCACAAATTTCTAGAAAACGTTGATTATCACAAACAAAGCATAAGGAATACAAAAGGAAATCAATATGATTTATGATGGGCTATGTTTGGGTAGCCCCTCCACCGTTAAATTCTTTCGTAAGGAAAAGAAGAGCTCTTGTTTGGTGTTTTGTTAAAAGGGTCAATAGCATACGGTTTATGTTTATGTTTTTGTTGTTGTTCACATCTTATCATTAGAATAGTAAGTGTGTGGGATGTTTGTCTTCGTCATAAATGTAATGTAGGTATTGTGCTATTATATAAGCATGTAATGGTGAGTGTATTATATTGATCGAAACTACAAGAAAGCATACTAAGAACAATTTCTTCCTGCAACTTGTACACTCAGTTGTAAATTTCCAGAGTCGTCATTATTCTTTTGGTTCCAACAAGGGAATACAATTCTAGAATGCTTCAGACTTGCTCAACATGTGCAAATCCAAGAGATCATTGAAGCATAATTTTGATGAAAGACCGATCGTGTAATACATATATACATGCCAATGAAGACGGCCAACATTTGTTAATGCATAGCAAGGCAGTTAAATGTTGGGATAAAAAAGAAACATATACGTGTATGTTCGCGACATGCGTCAATTCAAAGTATAGAAGTACTCGACAATTCCAACATAGCTAAGCAAAAGTGCAACTCCACATTATAAAACAATTTTATATGTATTAGCAATACCAAACAATCAATGCACTAAAGAAGAATCACAAAAAGAAAACCCTCCAATATACTCTATTCTTATGGCCTGTTTGGTAACAATTTTTTTTTCTTCCCCAGACGAGTTTCTAGCATTTGACGGCATTTGATAATTGTCCAAAATTTCTATTTGCAAGATAAAAAATAGAAATGCGTTCAATAAAACCTCAAATTCTTTTGTGATTTAAAATTTCTTTTAATTTTTTTGATAATTTTATTATATATATATTTTTCTTTTCTTCTTCTTCTTTGGTGACTGGCCAGACGAGGGTCGGCAATCTCATCGGAGCATGACCAATTGAGCCATCATGAGAGTGGTATCACTTGGCCTTGGCAAGGTTGACCTCATAGTGACTTGGTGAGGTTGAGCCTTGTTGGCAACTAGGTGAGCTCGGCCTTGCCAGATATGAGCAAGGTCGATTTCACCCAACCAAGGTGAGGTCAAGCTTTGCCCAATTGCCGAGGGCCAGCAACGCTTTGACAAGGTCATTGGCAATGGCTAGGCTGGCAATTGGCCAAAGAGGAAAAAGGAGAAGAAGAAAAAAAAAAAAAAGAAGAAAAAAGAAAAGAGGGAAAAAAAATCGACTTGATTCTGAAGTTATTCTCGGGACCAAAGAAGCAAATTTTTTTTTCACTTCTTGATTTTGTTTCAATTCTATTCTCGGAAAAAAAAATTGCTTCTAAGAACAATAAAAGTTACTAAACAAATTTATGTTCTTTTTTTGTCCCAATGAACAAAATAATAGAATTAGATACTGTTTGACCGGTTATCAAATAGTCCCTTAACCACATCTATGGAAGATGTTGTAATTCTATAGGATTAGTCAAGATGTCTATTTAACGAGTTCACAACATGTGAAATCCATCTTATCTTCTGGTTTAAGACGTGCGTGGTAGCTGTGTAGTCAAATGAAACTCAAGAATTGGTGTACCAAGTGAAGGAACTTATCATCATGGAAGCTAGAGGATGGAAAATAGTTATCCTCCAGGTTAAATTACAAATTAGAAACACCAGCTTACAGTAGCTTTTCCGTGGACGTTTATGGTCGAAACATCTATGCAGTCATAATTTGAAGAATTTCTGAGCATGTAGAGAAATAAAAACCCTCAAAACACATTTTTCTCCACAAATAGGCCAATTTTTAGGAGTCTTGGAACATCTAAAAATCTTAATTCACGCCTTTATTTAGCAGCTTAAGTCTCTAGATTAGTTGGTGATGATCCCATTAAATTCTAGTCCTCAAAACCTGAACTTTACTAACGTGGATAGATTGATTGATCTCCTTTCAAGCTCACTTAACAGGTAATCTGGATGCATTTGAAATACTCCTGCCTCAACCAGATTTTCCTGATTTCTAATTTTCAGCTTGTTGGCACAGGCAAAATGAGGCCTATTTACTAAGGCTTTAAGCCATTTCAATAATGAAAGAAGCCCCATATTCATGAAAAGCAACTTTAGTAACCTGGATCCACAAACTCATCAACTGATCTACCGAAGACACTTACCTTGAAGAGAATAACATTAGGGGTGCTTTCATACCGCTTTCATACCGGTGACGATCTGACAGCTTCATCCTTACGGAAACAGGTGGAATTAGGCCTTGCCCCTCAGCAGAAAAAGATGTCACTGAATCTTCTTGAATACCTGCCACTGCCTCCCAAGCAACTCTTTCAAATGGCGATAATCCCGAATTCTTTCTTTTCTGTTGAACATCTTTCGAGGGATTCTTTTCTCCAGCATTTTGAGGGCCCCAAGGAAAAGCTTGTCGGGCCTCTTTCCACAAGTTACTCAAACTGTTTGAAAAGGATGACTTGGTTGAAGCACCTGCTCTTGTTTTCGGTTGACCTTGTTCCAGAAACTGATATATGAGGTTTCCTGGAGGGAGATCTTATGCTGACCACACTAGCTTAAGCAGCATATGTGACAATCATAGAATTGTCTCTCAAGAAAGGACATTCTTCGAGGTAAAAATAATCTAATAATCATTATTTGTCCATGGTGAACTCTTTCTCAATGCTGGATGAGGAATTTTACCCCCTAACGTTAGGCATTTTATTTGTGATGCAGACTATAAAGAAGTATCATACTGGAAATTATCTTCTTGAGAAGTAAAATACCAACAATGCAGATTGCAGCTGCTTCCCCACAAGGAGAACCTCAAGAATTAGATGAGGGTGCTCGTGCAGAGAACATCTTTTCTGCCATGGCAGTGGCAGGGCAGCAAGAACATGGAGACTTAAGGCCTAAGAGTTAAGCCTAGAGACCTCAACATCTGACAATTTCCCATCTCTCCGCTTCAGGAAGAAGTGAACCTCTTTTTTTGGTAAGAGGAAGAAGTGAATCTTCATAGTATCAACAGACAAAAAAAGTAACCTAAGGGACGACATGGAATTGTAAAAAATACAAGCAAGAAAGAAACAAGAGTGATTACCAAAAGCTGCTTGGACAGCAAGTTGGGTAACACCTGCATGACACCCATTGCAACTGGTAAAGCATCTTCAGAGTCACGTAGGGACGAGAGAAATGGCGAGGCTTCTGCTGGGCCTTTACCATTCAGAGGATCTGCTGTCAGAAGAAGTTTCACAAGTTGTTGACCCTGAAGGTCTCTCCGCATATCTACCGAGAAGTCAGCAATTTCAGCCACTTTTAAAGCGGCAGATACAGCCCCCTTTTCAGCCAATCTAAGAGGCAAACCCTCTGGATCTGCTTTACATGTAGCTTCAACCTAGCCAGAGTAATCTGAAAGTCTAAGCATCTATTCAAATACAAGTATCACTCAAGCTATATGTTCACTTTGATTACTCTTAATAATCTGAGTGAATTAGTCTGGGACAAATGACCTTTTGTGATCTGCAGTAATGGTCGTCGGCGCTCAATATATGACTGTACTTCTGCAAAGCTCTATTTGCAAAATCTGAATCAAAACAAACTTGTTACCCGAGAAGAACTCAAGGCTGACAAGAATGTGCTGATGAAGAATTAAGAAAACCAATTCTTAAGTAAAAAAACAAGAAAAGAAAAAAGGTTTCTGCCTATGGTAGAAGATTGAACTAAGTCCAATTCCACCTCATTTCTGACTGGATCACTATGAGGCAGATGGCAGCTGCACGTGGTGAGAACATATTGTTGGGGAGAACCCGGAACAACAATGCACCACGAACCAAACACAATTTAGGATTAGTTTCTTTCCTAAAACTAAATCAACCGAAATTCAATTAGCCCCAACAACTACTAGCCAATATAACCTTAGAATAAGCAATATAACATCAAGGGTTAATATGGAAATCCGATACGGAAAAAATCACAGACCATCCAAAAACTTTCACGAATCATTAAGAATAGTAAGATACAGAAAGTAGTTTTCTTTAATCACACACTAGAGGTTCAATATCAACAATACAAGCTCAATTTTTCACCACGACGGTGGATAAACATAAATGGGGCTAGAAAAACCCTAATCGTAATTGGAGAGTTTAGAGGTAGTTCTCAACGAACGAAAATCATTAACTCGTAGCTCTCAGTCTCACAAACAATATACTCAAATTTAAGTTCATTCCGTCAACGTTTGGCTTTCGAACGGAGATTATAAAATTGCAGCCCTCTTCTTCTTGTCTGTCCTCTGTTTCTTTGGTGCCCTTGGGTGAGGGGGGCTCACCTTTGCACTTCTCTCTCCTCTCTTGGGCACACCACTTTCCGGAAGCCTACCTTTTTCTTTTGTTTGCCTTTCCTTGACTCTTCTTCCATTTTTTTTCTTCTGTTTAATGTCATTGGGCCCCACAAGAGGTGGACCCAGCCGACACGTTCAAGGCGGCATCGAGTTCCTATCCGCGCATATACTTGATAGTAAATATTCAAAATCGAATGACTAAATAGAGAAGTTTTGACGGTGACTATGTACGGCCATTTTGCCATATCAAGAACTAAACATTATCAATCAGCTCATCTGCATTACAAAGTCTTTTTGACCCTAAACATACTTAAGAGCAAGTTTAGCTGCCAATTGTTCATCCTTTGACTACAAGCAACAATGCCAACTATTACTCCAGATGATGTGGCCTCTATAGTTTTGTGTTTAATAAGATATTGAGCGATTTTTTTCGTCACGCTCAATTAATAACTGAACTAAGCGATCTGAGGTACCACTACATAGAAAACGATTGGATAGAGCAAGAGCATCTGTTAGTTTTATTTCACCAATTAATATGTAGAAGTAGATCAGCGAGATTCAAAAGTAACCCGTGATTAAATCAGAAGTTGAACATAAAGTGCAGTACAAAAATGAATTATAGAGATGAGGCCACATTTAGCACTCTAACTTGCCCAGTTTTAGCAATTAGGTCCTCAAAATTTTAATGGTGCATTTGAGTCTTCTAATTTGCATGCGTTGTGTGTCAACATGGTAGCCAACATAATGTTTTTCAAGAATTTAATAAAAAAAAGAGTAGCAAAACGATAAAAAGAAAGACCGCAAGAAGGAAGTTGAAGGGAGAGAGAGACTGCAGCCGGACAGGCATCGCCATTTCTACGATGGACACTGCAATGCATCCTACTGCTGCCACCACCAAAGTCAACCTCTATCGTCCACGGACACTTGACTTAGCCTGGAATGCTGGTAACACACGATGACTATGCAGAAAGGATTGATCAATCGCCGAAACTTTTCACGCGATTCACCATAACTTCATCAATAGCAAATGCGAGCAGCATTTAGTTTTCATGGTCCAGCTTAATCAACTCCTTCAATTGCCCACCATGTAAGGCCGCCGCCACAGAGTATCCTTTTGATCTCATCGGGCTTGGTAAACATACTCGCCACCATACAATAGTTTGAACCTCTTTCTTGGTGCAATGTACTCAAAGCTGGGTCCTAGACTCTCAATCGGGGAAAAAACAATGTAGAATTCGGGACTGGGGGCCCTCTCGATCCGAAGGAAGACTGTCCATTACCCGTCATCACAATCGCACCCATCTGGTCATTGTTTATCCACCAGCTAGAGATGGAGGAGATGGAGTAGTAGAACCGCGACAAGTCTCCACCTCCGGCGTCGGTGGTGGCAACCACTGTAGGTCTCTTTCTAGGCTCGCGCACTCCACTTCAAATTTCCTTTTTTTTTCCTTCCTTTTTCCTCTGTTTTAATAGGGGTGCACGCAATAACTTGTTTCTCTATATTTCTGTTCTATAAAAAGATTTGAAAGAAAAAATTATTTGATAATGCAATTTCATTTTTTTAGATAAATTTTTAGCAAAAAATAAATTTGGAACAAAAATGAGAACAACAAATTTTCTACTTTTCTATTTCTATTAAAAAAAACTCTTCTCACTACTTGTTTCACCCACCACCCGCTCATTGGTGTACTATTTTCATGTTCTACATCGACGTGTTCAATTCAATTAATTAAGGGCATAAATGATAACCATTCTCTCCTTAAGCCCTATTTTTGGCCAAAAAATATTTTTCTATTTTTATTTTATGGAAGAGTTTTTGAGAAAAATACATATTTGATAACAGATATAAAATTTCGACTTGCAAAATAAAATTTGATAAACTTTCTTAAATATCTTCCTCCTAGGTGGCGAATGGTTGGAGATGACGGATCATGGCGAGCAAGCGGGTGCGGAAGGGTTCATTTTTCATTTCTGTTCCAAAAATAGAAAAGTAGAAAAAGATTAGACAATAAAGTCAAAATTAGACTTGAAGACAATTAATCACAAGTTCCACAATTTCATTGTATCCAAAATTAAGGAAATACAGAAAAAGTAAAAGTGGAAAAGACAAGTGTAAGCAATATGGAGATTGATTCCATCTAGGAAATTTTGAGACGATCACTGCTGCTTTTTATATGACTAGCGCACCCTTCAATCACTAGTAATGGATCACAGGGGAACTACTATGTGGTATCCACGGTTTATAACTGCTGCTGCATTTAAACAAGGGAACACATTTCAAGTCAATTAGACCGTTCCCTCAACCTAATCCAGCTTCGCCTTCGATCTCTGTTGTCTTAATGCTCCTTGTTGGAATTCAAGTTGGCAGAAGAACGACTTACCTAATTCCGATGCGCAAATAGCAAATAGCCCCGGAACGAACGTTGAATTGCGAATAAATCACGAACAACACTACCTCACGTTAGTCTAGATGCAATCACGAGGAAAGCACCCGATTTCCACAGCGTAAATGCCTATTGTTCTTGCAAAGATGAAATGGAACGCCTTGATGGAAAGGGGAGAGAAAATGAAGAAAATGTTCTGAACGCATGTTTGTCCAACCACTCCAACAGTTATCTTCGGGGGTCTTTTATATGACCCCATCACACCCCTTCATCGTAGCATATCAAGTCCAAATGGTGCGGTCCAATCGCACCCCATCATGGACGTACTAGCTAAAGTACAACATCTCCCACTCGGACATGATGGGCTTGATAGCTCTCTATCAAGAATATAAGGCATTCAACATTTATCAACTTTACAAAATAATTCATACTGGCAAATAAGCCGTGCGACCAGTGAGTACACCTGCACTTGGGAGCTCAAATTATGCACCTGTTAGGGATAACATAATGGCTACAACCTTGAAAAGAAATAAACAATCGATGTCTCATAGTGTGGCACCCCTCGACGGCCCCCGATCCGATTGGGGTCGCCACAGTTCGCTTACCTTTCACTTTCCCTAATAACATGACACTTTGATACCATTTCAATTGTAACGGGTCCATATAACCTGAGGGTTTACATCTTTTAGATCGGTCCCTTACGTAGCTCATATAACGGAAGTACATCCATCAACTCCCTTCCCTACATTCAGAAAACGATGCACACACATTAAACATTTAGGTAAAAGTCGTACACTTTTATTTACTTAAACCAGATGGACATCATTCATCGATACATCGAAATGCCAATGTTTTCTATACTTGGCTATACTTCAAAAGATGACCGACATCTCCTCCCAACAGTCATATATTTAAAGTCCATCGATCAGTGTCGGCGTCCAAAAGTTCATTCCTTTTGCTATCCTCCTCCTCGCGATCATATCCAACCACTTGATCCATCTACCAGTGGCAGTGGCAGCAGAAGTATCTTATCTATTTTGAAATGTTAATCCCCAAAATGGGTGAGTACAACCACTTAGTAGTAAAGATCCACCAAACTACTCATTGTGTCAAACAGAACAGTCAAGGAATCATAACAAAGCACATATCATTCATGCATATCAAGCATACCTCACCTCGCAACCATACATATATCATCATGACATCATCATCAAGCATTCATGCATACTCATGCCATATGTGTATATACCACCATGCACTCATCATCAATCATTCATGCATATATCACCATGCAACGTGCATATATCATCATGCACTCATATCATCCATGCTATCAAGCACACGTCACCATGCAGTTGTGCATATATTATCATGCAGTCATGCATATCTTGACATGCCATCGTGCATATATCACAATGATTCGTATCATCCATGCTATCAAGCATGCATCACCATGAGATCCATTCAAGCATTCATGATCGCATTCTCAATGTCAAATAACATCAATTTATTTTCATAAGCAGATCATGCATCGTGCCATATGCATACACCTATGTACATGATTCATTTTCAATTCTTATCTTTCACAAGGATCTTATCAGTTTTTCTTTTCAGGGATCAATGTTTGCATCCCACAATTTATCGTTCGCATCTAATCAGGCATCGCGAGGAACCTCCGGCATTCAGCCATTTAAGGCCACTGGGCATCCGGCACACACCTCCGAGCATCTCGTATCCCAACTAGCATCACGAGGCATCTCCCTGGGCACAAACCTCCAGGGCTTTCGGAATTACATACCGACATACCACCTGGATTCCCCCCCTCCTCTGGAATTACGTACCGTATACCGCCGGGCATCTCGAAACTCCCGAGGACCCTCCGGAATTACGCCACTAGGCCACCATGCATCCGGCACCCCTACATTCCGGGCATCCCGACACTCCTGGGGCATCGTCGGCTCACACCTCCGATGGCCTTCTCATCACCACAACGCATATTCCCATACATCTCATTTTCAATTTCACATTTGATGCAACAATGCCAATAATTTGACAGCAGCCCTTTTTAAAATCATATAACATGTATTGGGAAAAATATCATTTGATGCAATGGTTTTGAAAACTTCATTGATTTCATGAAAATCCATCAATCCTTTGATGTCATATGAAATGTATGAATGTCATCATGTCATTGCACGAATAATAATCCAGGATATCATGATTTACATAATATATCCAATAAACAATAAATAAAACAATTTCCAGCTTAAACAGAATGCGTGCTATTTATGAAAAATTCTAGAAAATTAGCAAACGATGGAAATAAATTCTGAAAATTTACCACAATGTATATAAGACCTAAGAAAACACATTTTGTGAAGAACACCATATCAAAAAAGGCTTCACAGAATATGTACAAGTCCATGCATCACCGAAAAAGGATTTTAACATCATTCATGCACAGTTTTGAAAACAATTTCGATTAAACCCTGTATAAATTCGGAAAATTATGAAATTTGGACACGTTGTATTTAAGACCTAGGGGTACAAGTTTCATGAAGAAATCGTAATCCAATTCGTTCTGGATGAGAAGATAAAATCGATTTACTTTTCCTATTCTCGGTATTATTTTGCAGATCTACCCGTGTTGAAGAAAAATCGTTTCCTTGGTCATTACTGGTCCATTTACTCTGAAATTTCAGTATGTTGTTTCTCATAATATTACCTACAACTTTCATTGAGGACACACGATCCAATTTTAATTGTATGATTTTATAAAAAATCTCGAAATCATACTAGGTTGAAGCAGCGTTTTTCCCAGATCCAGTTTCTTCAAAAGACAACGGTTTCACCAACCTATTTTCGTTCATTTCCTCTAAATTTTTTATATTTTCTACCTCAAGAAGTATACTACAACTTTCATTAAGGGATCCGGGTGAGATTCTCAAAGGAAATTAACTTTATAGTCCACGAAGTCGTTGGAGTTCAGTACAACATTTCCAGATCTATCGTCTTCAAAGGAAAAGTCGTTGAGTATGTTAGTCTTCAAGATGTTTTCTACAACTTTCGTAAAGGGGTCGAAGTGGAATTCCAACTAAAAAGTCACATGCAACACACGAAATCACCAAGAGGTCAACAAAACAGTTTCCAGATCTAATATTTTCGTAGAAAAAGGGTTTCACCCCTCAATACTTGTCCATTTTATCTAAAATTTTAGTATGTTATACTTCAAGATGTTCTCTACAACTTTCATGAAGAGGTCGAAACAAGATTCTAACTAAAAAGTCACATGTAACACACAAACTCGCGGACGGTCGGACTGGTCCTTCCGAAATCAGCATGCATGACCAATGAATCTCTCTTCAAAGCTCCGAAATCTCATCCCATTTACCACAACCAAGACTTACCATCTACTACACATACACACAGAATACAAAGGGTAGGTTTTAGGACTTCACTTTCCTTAATTCAAAGGAAAACACAGCAAGAACGATGGCAGGACTAGGCGGGCTCGACGGTGTCTCCTCTTCCTCTCTTTCTCTGGTTTGGTTTCCTCTCAAACTCTCTCTTGGTCTCTCTTGTCTTCGTACGAAACCTCCTCCCCTTTTGTTCTTTGATTAATAGTTAATCACCCTTTCTTTTGCATGCAGGTGACAAGTGTTTGCTTTGCATGCTCCTCATTTTGCATGGGGGACACTTGTCCCCAAGAAGGAGACAAGTGTCTCCCTTGCCGAAGACACTTGGAGGAGGCCATGCGGCTCCTCCTCCCCCTTCCATGCGTCGACCACCTCATGGCTCTATGGGCCGGGCCTCTTGGCCCACTTTAGGCCCATCTCACTTAGGCCTAAAGTTCAAACTTAAATGGCCCAAGTTTATTTTTAATAATACATCTTAATCCTCATTTAAATAAATACCTAATTGCATAATAAAATGGCCAAAAGACTTTGTGACATTAATCCATAAAATCAAATCTATAAAGTCCATATTCAAGAACAAAGTCTTATTTATCAAATTGTCTTATAGCACCAACCTTGATCATCCATTAACATAAGATGTATTTCTACCCAAATAATTCTCCATTAAAATACTCGGCATTAATCTATTAAAATTCTTTGGTCTAAAGGCCATAACATAAATCAATAACACTTCCATCACCTATTCATGGTTCATGGTATATCCAGGGGTTATTATGGAGTTTTGGGATGCCACACACAGTGCCCCAGACATATTTTGTTACATCAATCCAAGTATATTTATCCCTTAAAGGCTATACTTGATTATTCTCAAAAACACCATGTATTTACAATTACATCTGCAACCACATAGGGCGATATAATTGGTTGACCAGTAAATACATGTAATAGATGTAAAACAACAATAGTCTTCCTTCGCACTCATGTCTCTCTCAATTTCAGAACAACTGCTTTCCTAGACACGTCCCATAGGCCATATCTATTCATGACCGCCCGTAACATGCTAAAGTAGCAACATTAATCTTTCACTTCGAGAACATAGTCAGAAGTAACATAGGGCACAAAAATTAAGGTAAATTATAAATTATCTCAAGGGCTCACACGATGAGTAAATAGGGATAATTTTACTCACATTCCCTTGTTGGTCATATAATGCACATGTAGTATGAATTACATGCTATAGTGGATTACTTTTTCTATAATAACGTATATCATTTATTAAATATATCCACTATACGGATCTTAGCCTAAACATAGTCACGTGCTTCTCACGTACTCATGTTTAGCCCGAGTTCTATATCAGCTCGCTTTCTATAGCGCCCAATTAAGTACTCGCATCCGGCATCTTACAGGCATACATGATTATGAGACTATCATGTTCAGTCTTATTATAAATAAATCACAGACCTCATCTTAACTCTAATCAAGGCGACATATTTTATGTACCAGACTTGCTATTTAGCATTTATTTGTACATAACGTCTCATCCTAACGTGCTTTCTAAAGTACTTGAGGCGATTGCTCGTGTGAGTGAGCCAATCATTGCATGCTGACATATTTTTCAATAATATATGTGTGTTTGTGCTAGTCTCATAGTGGATTTGTATTTATTGATTAAAACATCAAATCACTAATAAACAAACAAGTACAATACTTCTGTCCACAAATACATAAACCAATGATCTTCTATGATAATAGATATCACATTCTACGCAATCCTAGTGACATCTATGGGTCAAGAATATGTCTCTAGGAATGACCTTCGTAAATGGATCAGCAACCATTCTATTAGTTGAAATGTATTGCAGGATCACTTCTTTCTGTGCTATAATATCTCTGATGAAGTTATTCTTTATGTCAATGTGCTTTGTCCTTCCATGATACTTGGGATCTTTCACATAGACAATGGCTGCTTGACTATCGCAATAAACTATCACCGGTTTTGGAACTTCAGTGATAGTGGCTAAATTTTCCAAGAAACGTTTTAGCCATACTGCTTCTTGCACTGTGGTAGAACATGCAATAAATTTTGCCTCCATCGTAGACAAGGCCGTGCATGTCTGTTTCTTGCTATTCCAAGAAATTGCACCTCCATTGAGCAAGAATGCATATCCAGAAGTCGATTTACGCTCATCCAGGTCTCCACCCCAATCGGCATTTGAATAACCCAATAGGCATAAATCATTCCCTTGGTAACAAAGTCGATAGTCCATGGTGCCCTTCAAGTATCTCAGAATCCTCTTCACTGCTTTCCAGTGTGATTGACCGGGATTTGATTGATATCGGCTCACCAATCCTACGGCATAACATATGTCGGGTCGAGTACACATCATAGCATACATCAAACTTCCGACCATACTAGCATAAGGAACAATTTCCATCACTTTTGATTTCTTCTGGAGTCTTAGGACACATCTCAGTACTTAGGCCTTTACCTTGCATGACAAGGGTATCAATGGGATTACAATGCTGCACATTGAAACGCTCAAGAATCTTCATAATATAAGACTCTTGTGATAAAGTAAGGAGTTTCCTCAATCAATCTTTTTCGATCTTAACTCCTAATATATAAACAGCTTCTCCCATGTCCTTCATCTTAAAATTGGAGGACAACTATTCTTTTATGGTGATAACCAAAACATTGTCATTTCTAGCCAATAGAATATCGTCCACATAAAGTGATAAAATCACAAATTTATCTTTGGACCGCTTGACATATACACAGTGATTTTCTTCGATCATCGTGAAACCAAAAGTTATTATTGCTCAATGAAAACGAAGATACCACTGTCTAGATGATTGCTTAAGGCCATATATTGAGCGATGAAGTTTGCAAACTTTATGCTCTTGACCTTTAGCTTTGAAACCTATCGGTTGTTTCATATAGATTTCCTCATCTAATTCTTTATTGAGAAATGCCGTCTTTACATCAATTTGATATAATTTAAGGTCCAAATGTGCAACAATGGCTAGAATAAGGCGTATTGAGGCAAACCTTACAACTGGTGAAAAAGTTTCCTCATAGTCTACACCCTCTTGTTGAGTATAACCGTTTGCCACAAGGCGAGCCTTATACTTTTCAATGGATCCATCTGCCCTTCGCTTAATCTTGAAGACCCATTTGTTTCCAATGGCCTTACGATTGGGTGGTAGATCAACCAAGTCTCAGACATGGTTTGCCTTCATTGACTCTATTTCATCTTCCAAAGATTTTCTCCATTCTTCCTTATCAGAGGATGAGAGAGCCTCTTGAACAGTCTTAGGCTCGGCATCGTCATTTTGAGCAATCATAAATGCTTCCCCTTCAATCTCAAAACGACGACGGGGAATACTTTTACGATTACTTTTATGCAATTGAATTTATCTTGAATTCAATTCATCAGGCGATGCAACACTCCCACTAGGTCTTATGTGTTGAGGCAAATCTTCATTTTCCTCTACAACATCAGTGGGTGTGTTATCAGGATCTTTCATCTAATATAATTGGAAGTCCTTATCAATCTCACCTCTACTAGGAAAATCGTTCTCCAAGAACGTAACATCTCGTGACTCCATTTCGGTCACACTTCCATCAGCTTGTTCACCTATGAACACGTACCCTTTCGAGTGTTCGGAATATCTTATAAAAATACATCTCTTCCCTCTAGGACCTAATTTGCCATGTTTATGGGAAGAATCATGAACATAAGCTGCACATCCCCATGGACGTAGACTACTTAAGTCTGGTTTCCTACTAGTCCATAATTCATAAGGGGTGGAAGTGACTGATTTTAAGGGCACACGGTTAAGTATATAGGCAGCAGTCAATAATGCATCTCCCCAATAGGAGATAGGTAAATTTGCTTGCGTTATCATAGACTTAACCATTTCTAATAGGGTTCTATTCCTTCTCTCAGCTACCCCATTTTGTTGTGGAGTACCAGGAATAGTTAATTGTCGTACAATTCCCTTTTCATCACAAAGAGCCTTGAATTGCTCCGATAGATACTCACGTCCACGATCGGTTCTAAATGCCTTTATTGTTTTGTTCAACTGATTCTCTACCATCGCTATATATCGTTTAAAGTAGTCTAATGCTTCTGACTTATAGGAGATCAGAAAGACATAACCAAAACGTCATCTATGAAAGTGATGAAATATGAGGCTCCATACCTCGCCATCACATTCAAAGAACCACAAATGTCAGAATGTATGAGATGCAATGGAAATTCAGTTCTAGTCCCTTTACTGAATGTTTTCTAGTTGCTTTTCCTGCTAGACAATGTTCACATACGGATAGACTAACATTAGTGAGTGACCCTAAAAGGCCTTCTCTAGCTAATCTTTGCATTCTTTGCAATCCAATATGACCTAATCTAGCATGCCAAGTACTTGCATCAATCTCAACGTTATTAGAATATGCAATTAAAGAAAAACAACCATCAACATTAACATTGTATTGATCATAGTCAATGTTTAACACCATAAAACCATTCAATACATGACCTGAACCATAATAAACTATACCATACAAAATGTCAACACAATCACCATGGAAATTCAATATATAACATAAGCTAAGAAGAACAACTACAAAGATCAAGTTTCGTTGAATATCTAGAGCATAAAAGATATCATGCAGGAATAGGTTTCGACCACCACGTAAGATTAATTTACATGTGCCGATTCCTTTCACTTCAACTCTTGAGTTATTCCCAACATATATCCATCTTCTCCTAGGCGGTATCCGACGATACTCCACAAATGCTTCGTGGCACCCTCGACGCCCGGATCCGATTAGGGTTGCCACAGTTCGCTTACCATTCACTTTTCCTAATAACATGTCACTCATAATACTATTTCAATTGCAGCGGGTCCATATAACCTAGGGGTTTACATCTTTTAGATCGGTCCCTTGCGCAATTCATGTAACGGAAGCATATCCAACAATTCCCTTCCCTACATTCAGAAAACAATGCACACCAACTAAACATTTATAAGTAAAAGCCGTACACTTTTATTTACTTAAACCAGATGGACATCATTCATTGGTACATCAAAATGCCGTGGTCTTCTATATTCGGCTACATTTCAAAAGATGACCGACATCTCCTCCAACAGTCATACACTTAAAGTCCATCAATCAGTGTCGGCGTCCAAAAGTTATTTCCCTTGCTATCCTCCTTCTCGCGGTCATATCCAATCACTTGATCCATCTACTGGTAGTAGTGGCAGCAGATGTGTCTTATCTAGTCTGAAATGTTGGTCCCCGGAGAGGTGAGTACAACCACTCAGCAGGTAAATGACCAATAAACCACTCAATGCATCATACCACACAATCATCACAATCATAGCATTACATGTCATTGAAGTATCCATGCACAATTTACCTTGATAATATGCACATGTCGTCATATCTCATGTACATACATCATCATATAGTCATCACCATCATGTCATACACTTACAATCATCATGTCACATGTACCATCATAATTACCATGCATCCATGCACTCATCATCATCATATCACATGTACCATCATCATTACCATGCATCCATGCATTCATCAATCATCATATCACATGTACCATCATCATTACCATGCATCCATGCACATATCATCATCATATCACATGTACCATCATGCCATAGGTGCACATACAACCATGATTCATATCATCCATGCTATCAAGCATATATCACCATGAGATCCATTCATGCCTTCATGATCGCATTTTCAATATCAAATAGCATCAATTTATTTTCATAAGCCGATCATGCATCATGCCATATGCATACACTCATGCACATGATTCATTTTCAATTCTTATCGTTCACAAGGATCTCATCAGTTTTTCTTTTCAGGGACCAATGTTTGCATCCCACAATTCATCGCTCGTATCCAACCAGACATTACGAGTAACCTCCGGGTATGTATTCAAAATACAACCGGGCATCCGGCATTTACACTCCCTGGCCGGGCATCTCGCATCCCAACTAGCATCGCGAGGCATCCCCCCGGGCACAAACCTCCAGGGCTTCCGGAATTACGTACCGACATACCACCAGGATTCCACCCTCCTCTGGAATTACGTACCGTATACCACCGGGCATCTCGAAACTCCCGAGGACCCTTCGGAATTATGCCACTAGGCCACCGGGCATCCGGCACCCCCACATTCCAGGCATCCCAACACTCCCGGGGCATTATCAACCGCCTTCAACAATTTCCTCATTTATCATTATTCATGTTCACCGATTTATGTCTCAAAATTAGCATGGCATATGATGTAATGGCAAACAAGATCACTTTCATCCTTTGATCCATACATGCATCTCCAATCATCATCATACATGCAGCAAGACACAATCATTCATAACAATACAATTCATGGAGTCCATGCAATTTAGAATAGTCCATTTATCATGCCTTTTCAAAGTTTACAAAATTCCAGCATGTACCATTTTAGAAAATATTTAAATTAAATATCCATATGCTTCTAAAAAATCATGAAATCAAGGCATGTGATAGACAAGACAATAAGATAATAATTTCATGAAAAACACATGCCCAATAGAGTTCCACACAAGAAGATATAATCCACACGATTTCAGCATGCAATTTCGGATAGAAACAGAATGTGCAGTTTTCAAAATAATTCGATTAAAATACCCGAACGACCTCTGAAAATTATGAAATTTTACCAGGTTATAATTAAGACACTAAAGTAGATTTTTCATGCAGACTTCTAGACCAGATTCGTTTTAGATAATTTTCTATAGTCATCCGAATCTTCTGGTTCTCGCACCAAAACGTCCAGTGTAGGTATCTTCGAAATATCTAGTTTTCACCCACTTATTCTTCTTCATTTCATCTGAAATTTGGATATGTTTTACTTAAAGAGGTCCCCTACAACTTTCATTAAGGTATCTAAGTAAAATGTCGAAAGAATAGTCACCATATGGGTCCATGAATTCTCGGGTGTCCAGTACCGCGTCTCCAGATTTATTGTCTTCAAGAATAAGTCGATTCACTAGGCTACACTTGCTCATTTTACTTAAAATTTGAGTATGTTAGTATTTAGGATGTTCTCTACAATTTTCATGAAGAAGTCGAAGAGAAATTATCTGTAAAAAGCAACATGCAACCCACAAAACTACCAAAAGGTCAGCAAAGCAGTTCCAGATCTAGTATCTTCGTAGGAAGAGGGTTTTGCCCCTTAAATCTCAACCATTTTATCCCAAATTTTAGTATGTTTTAGTTTAAGATGTTGGCTAAAACTTTAATGAAGGAATAAAAGTCAAAATTTAACTCGAAACATGCATGCAAGACTCCACAAGTTTCTGGGTCGAGCGGTACACACGAAATCAGTAAGCATCTTCAATAGCAAACCACATTTGCTTCGATTTCTTGCCTCTAAACATCCAAGATTTTCAACCACACATGCAAGACACACATGAAAGAGTAGAAATTGATCCTAACTTGCCTCTAAGATCAAGCGGATGACAGCAAACGGACGGCACACCGGCAATGGACGGACGGCGTGCGGGCGGCGTCGGGCGAGCTCCTTCCTTTCTCTCTTCCTCTCTTTCTCTCTTCCTCTCTTTCTCTCTTTCTCTCCTCTCTCTCGGCACCTAGACCGACCACTCCCTCTCTCTCTCTCTTTTTGGCTGTATATATATATATATATATATGCATGCATCCTTATTTTGCATGGGGGACACTTGTCCCCAAGGAGGAGACAAGTGTCTCCCTTGTTGAAGACACTTGGAGGAAGCCATGTGGCTCCTCCTTCCCCCTCCATGCGCCGACAGCCCAATGGGCTCTATGGGCCGGGCCTCTTGGCCCACTTTAGCCCATCTCACTTGGGCCTAAAGTCCAAACTTAAATGGCCCAAGTTTATTATTATTATAAAAATATATATTTTAATAATACATCTTAATCCTCATTTAAATAAATACATAATTGCATAATAAAATGGCCAAAGGACTTTGTGACATTAATCCATAAAATCAAATCTATAAAGTGCATAGTCAAGAACAAAGTCTTCTTTATCAAATTGTCCTATAACACCAACCTTGATCATCCATTAACATTTTCCACTTAAATAAATACCTAACTTGCAAAAATAATAAGGCCATTAAACTTGTAGTCACAAATCCATAAATTCCAATTTATAATACACATGGTCAAGGATAGAATTTTCTTTCCTATCACATAATTATCCATCAAAAGTTTGGCCATAAATCTTATTGCAAATTATAGATTAAATGACTATAAAATAACTTAACGGTACTTCCATCACCTATTCATAGACTTTAATGTAACTAGAGGTCGTCATGAATTTTGGGATGCCATAGCTTCTCGGTCTCTAGCTACATGGTCTGTTGCTCCTGAGTCTACAGTCCACATTGGATGAGATTCAGCAAACATTACAGTACTAGAAAAAAAAACATTACTCAAAGTAATGGAGTAATAGGGTACCTTTTTCGGCTCAGTGCATTCATGAGCAAAGTGACCCATCTTGCCACAATTGTGACACTCCATCTTGGCCTTGTCCTTCTTCCCACCACGCTTCTTGCGTCGGAAGGTTTTAGCCCTCTTGGGTGCTTGATCAGTCATTTTCCCTTTGTTGTTGAACTGAAGATTCATCTTTCGCTTAAAGCCCGAAGCTTTGTGCTTGAAGCCCGAAGATTTGCGCGAACTCGATTCAGCAACATAAGCATGGGTAGAGGATCTCGCAGCCTCTAGGCACTCATCATCTAATTCCAAATGACGTGCAATATCATCAAAAGTGATAATATTCTCATTATGCATCATATTGATCTTCATATGCTCCTAATTGTCAGGAAGAGATCTTATAACAGCCTGAACTTGTTGTTCATCAGTAAGGGAGTGACCTGTTGACTTTAGCTCACGGATCATGTTTGACATCTCCCGAAGATGCTGCCTCATTGTTACATTTGGGCGCTTTCGGAATGTGTCAAACTTGATGATGAGTCTCCTCAGCTTAGTGGCAGATGTATCCCCAAACTTATCTTTCAAGGCAACCCACATAGCTTGAGCTTTGTCATAACTCTCAAACTCACACATGAGATTATCTTGCATACAGCTCAGCAACGTGATGTAAGCAATGCTATTTTTCTTTTTCCAAGCTTGATAAGCTTCCAGATCTCTCCTATGTTGAGCTGAAGTTCCATACTCAGGTTCATCTATGGTATGGTTGAGGGTTTCCAAAACCTCTTGCTCCTCAAGGATGTACTGAACCTTTCGGTGCCAAATATCATAATTGTCACCGTTTAACTTCTCACCCTTATTGAGGTCAGCCACAATGGTCTTGGATGCCGAAACCATAATCAATTGCTATAACACATTGACATAATAAATGCAGAATCAATACTAGCACACTATACAGAGTAACACACATATTTAATTTGCAGCAAAGACAAACTAAATTAATGATAATTCAACAAAAGACACAAAAGCAAAAGTTCACAATGTTCCCAATCAACTTCTATATACAATTGTTCTATTATCATTAATTAGTTTAATTTGTGCAAATTTTAAGTTCTAGGTGAGAACTCCTTTCAATTCTATCTACCAACCTACGAACTCCCACTAGGAAAAATAATTACACGACCTTATGTAATTTCTACATTTTTCCTTAACAGGAAAAACATAGCATGATAATAACCAACGTATAAATAACAATCATGCTTCAACTATAATTAAAATTACAATTCAACATGTAATGGATTTCTTATCATTGTTCTAATTTTCTAATAACTAGAAAATTGCAAGTATATTAAAATATATACATCATATCATTGAACCAAGCTCTACACAGCATATATAACATTATTTGCACACAAGCTAGCTACTATATTTCCCTAATCACAAGAAAATACAAGCTACAAATGAATAAGCTACATTAAACCCCAAAAAAATACGCATACATAGGGTTTCCAAAGCATTTTCATACATTTATAAAATTCAAAAGTACAAAATAATCATACCACAGTGTAGAGAACATTCATACGAATCAAACGCTGTTGACCACGCTCCAATCGAAGCTCGCACGCACCTCCACGCGCCGCCTGAATGCACGGCGCGTGTGGAGTACGCACCAGCAAGCCAAATGGCTCTTGGCCGGTCCAACCAGTCCGACCGGTCCAACTGGTGACCGGTCTGACCGGTTTGACTGCCGGACCGGTTGACCGATCTAATCGTTGACCGGTCAACGGGTCGGGTTGGGTCGGGTCGCCGGTCGGGTCGGGTCGTCAGCTGGCTAACTGTCGCCAGCGGTGATGTCACCACGCGTCGGTTCGTCGGCTGGCGCGCGTCGCCCACATGCCGGTTCGTTGACCAGCGCTTCAGGCGCATGGCGCCCACGCGCAGCGGCTTCTTGCCATGCGTGTGGGCGCGTCCGACGTTGCCCGACGGCGATCGACCCATCTTCGGACTCGTCTTGATGAGCTCTTTCACCCTGTATATTCAAAAATTAATTTTGGCCAAAAAATTATTTCGAAAAACGGCCAAAACCTCACGGATGCATGCAACCCCGAACCCGTTCTTTGCTCCGGTTCAATGTCGAGTTTTTCATATGGCAATTCCGACTATCAGAGATCCAAACAGAGTAGATTTCATACTCCTGATCTCAATATCAAATGGTAAATGAGAAAACTTGATGAAAAATAAGGCATAAATCACGACCGTGCTCTGATACCAATATTGGAATTCAAGTCGGCGGAAGAACGACTTACCTGATTCCGATGCGCAAACAGCAAATAGCCTCGGAATGAACGTTGAATTGCGAATAAATCACGAACAACACTACCTCACGTTAGTTTGGATGCAATCACGAGGAAAGCACCCGAGCGTAAATGCCTATTGTTTTTGCAAAGATGAAATGGAACACCTTGATGGAAAGGGGAGAGAAAATGAAGAAAATGTTCTGAACACACGTTTGTCCAACCACTCCAACGGTTGTCTTCAGGGGTCTTTTATATGACCCCATCACCCCCCTTCATCGTAGCATATCAAGTCTAAATGGTGCGGTCCAATCGCACCCCATCATGGACGTACTAGCTAAAGTACAACACTCCCTACTGTCAATCCACCATTATAACCCAAATTCAAGGTATCCCAGTGCTTACCCATTCACCCTTCTCTGGTGCCTGGCATGTGGGAGGTCTTGCCGGCTTCTGCATTCAGAACAGAGATGAAATGAGGATGGAGGACGCCGAAGGGGCTTTAGCAAGACTAGTGTCTCCCTGCAGAAAATTAGGCAAAGTAATGTCCGTTAGAGATGTGGCTAACCTTAATGGAGTTATACCAGAGAAATCACGGATACAGGGCAAACAAGAGAATATTTTGAGACTGGGTTATCGGAGGTCCTTGCTGATTGGAGGCGGAAAAAGTTCTCGAACGCCATACAAGAGATAAACCCCTTGAAGGAGTTTCTGGTAATAACTAACAGCCCTAGTTTTGACCGTAGCAGAGACAGAATCCAGCGGACAAAAGAAAAAATAAAATTTCTATGGCAGCAAGAGGAGATGTACCAAGAAATAAGATCCAGCATCAACTGGATGAGAAGGGGGGACAAAATTCTCAATTTTTCCGTGCAAACACTATTCGGCGTAGACAGCAAAATAAAATTTCAGCATTTTTCAGCATTGGAAGATGAAAGTGGAGGCTGGTACCGAGAGCCAGGGAAGTTAAGAGAGATGACCATGGGCTTTTTTCATTCACTCTACACAATGAAGGGCGCATGTAACTTTGAACCAGTGCTGGGTCAACGTTCTCCTAAGGTAACGGATGAAATGAACCAATCTAACCAGGGAAGTGACTTTGAAAGAAGTTGGAGATGTAATTTCAATTGGGAGTCTCCAAGGCTCCTAGCCCCTATGGGCTGAATAAGCTTTCGTCACCACTGGAATGAGATTCAACACGATGTAACTCAGTTGATTTCAGACTTTCTCTATTCAGGTAAGCTCCACAGACAGCTCTCCCGATTGATTGAGTCGGTGGGCAAGTGAGCTGATCTCGCCTTTGCTGATCTGCTTGAAGAGTTCTCACGATCGCGATGTAGTAGTGTCTATCTGCTCCAGTCTATGACCTACTGTTTGCTTTGCTAAGCAGTATGCCCTGGGTAAAAATGTCACAGGTTCCAATCCTGTCATCCCTGCCTAAACCTTCTCCTCTGGGCAGTAAGGAGGAATCCATGTTGATCGATCAATAGAACCTAATCTCCCTTATCCCTAGAGTTCATAACCCGGAAAGTCTAGTTCAATTCCATCCCATCAGTTTGTCTAATTTCAGTTACAAAATAATCTCAAAGGTTTTGGCTAACACCTTAAACCTCTTTTACCCGAACTAGTAGCAATGGAATAAAGTACTTTTGTTCGTGTGAGACATCTACGAGAGAGAATTTTGATAGTGTAGGAAATTTTACATTAATTGCGAATCAGAAAGAGGAAAAAGAAGTTCCGAGTGGTGCTGAAACTAGATATGAAAGAAGCTCATGATAAAGTTTACCAATTGAAGCATAATGAATATATGTGGTGAGACTTTCTAATAATTATTTAAGTTTAGTTAATGGTAATTTTATTTAAAACTATTATTACGTGACTAACTATGATTGTTGTTTTTTTTAGGTGGTTAGAATTTGAAAAAAAATTCACATATGATTAAGGACTGAAGTTCTATAATTTATGTTTTATGTTACGTGTTTTAATTTTTTTATTATTTATTTTGTTTTACGTGTTTATCTTTTATAAATTGTTGCTTTTAACAAATGAGAAACCTTCATTTTTGTTGTTGTGTTCACTTTTGTTTTGCTTAACTAAAAATTAACCAAAAAAAAAAAAAAAATACATGTTAGACTCTAGAACCGACCCTAGAAGGTAAAATTGAGGAACTTGTATCAATGGATAAGTTTTAGATTCCAGGTTTAACCTCTAAGGAATTTGGAATTGCTTGCCCCTAATTTCTCTATCCAGTCCTATGTTTGGTGGAATACGTGCATGACCTCATAATGAAGTGATACAAGTGGAAAATAAGAAGGATGAGAACGGATGATGGCATATGCGGAGAGTAGGGCATGAATCACTTGTCTTGATTTATTATGATGGTGAGTTTAATGTGAACTCCTCGAAATTCGATTGTTTTTTTATTGTATCCAAATAGAGCAATGGCGCTTGTTGTCAACGCTATCCGTTCATCCACTCAAACGTGGAATTGGAATGAAACAAGAAGACAGCTTGGAGTCCATATCAAAAAGAAAAGGTGCCCTTTTGGGGAGGGGGACCAGACCTATCAGCGTCTGCACCTTTCTGGAATGGGATTGTTGAAAACCGGATTGGCATTGAATAAAATCGCCAACGAAAAGCAAAAGATTCGCAGGATCGTCAATTTCGGGAACGCCAAGATGAGACTGGAACAAGTTGCTACGTCTTTCGGCTTGACTTTATCATCTCCACTATGAATTCAGAAAACATTAATGATGGAATTAGCAGAAAACCCTAATTGAACTGAATCATTTTTTGGGATATTCGATAGTTAAGTGAGCAACTTAATTAGCTGCAACTTGAACTAAATATGATAGAGAGAAAAGGATCACAAGTGACGTAGTCATGAAAGTATAAAGATCTACAATAAATATTACAAGTAGTTTGTCGTGATTTTAAAAGGAAAAGGATTATCAGAAAAAGTCAAATCTATCCAAATTTTGAGGTCGACTTTAACTTTTACTCAGAGAGAGAGCAAATATAGAAATGGAATGAAACAAGAAGACGGCTCGGAGTTCATATTAAACAGATAAAAGTGCCCATTGGGGAGGGGAAGAGCCAAGACTTCGCCTCCTCCTCGTCCTCCTCCCGCCATCGCCATGCGCCGCAGCACTCGCCGTTGAGGAAGTCAGGGACGGAGCCCATCGCGACGAGCTCGGTGGCAGCAGCGGCCGCATCGAAGAAGGGACCCTCTCGTGGCAGCCAGTGAGGGGTTGGCAGAGTGCACATCTGCATCGCACGTGGTGCACAAGGCGGCGGCCGTCGCGGAAGCCATGGCCGTTGGAACTTCAGGGGTGGGGCTATGGATACGAGAAAAAGCAATAGAGAAGATGAAGTAAAAGGAAGACGCTTTTTCTAGTCCAACAATAAAGCTCTAGCTTGGCTCGCAATCATCGCCGACCTAGTTGATGTGACGTGTAAGGCAAATTGTGTTTTGTCCCATGAGATTTTAACACCAAATACAAATCCCCCACCCTCCCTTTTTGAAGTGCCCTCATGACTATTTGATTTTTTTCACATATTGTTTGACATGTCCTCCTCTAGTGTCGACTTCAGCATGCATTTATCACGTGAGTAATTCCCTCATTTTATGAATGGCAAATCCGTCCGACGAGTATGGGCCGATTACATTTTACTTGAGGTAAGTTGGCCTTTGATTTCTTAGTATTTTTTGAAATTTTGGCAGCGATTCTCTTGAAATGTTGAAATAGGTCTTAATGCTTACAAGTTAGAAGGCCCACAGTTTGATCCTTTTTTCAAGTGTAGCCCAACTCTTAAGGGCGTGTATGACAAAATTTATGTTTCTCGATTTTTTCGTTTCTACGTTCTCCTAGGAACAGGTTTGAAACAATCCGTTTGGTAACGCAATTTGATTTCTCTATTTCTGAAACAGATTTCTATTCCAAAAATAGAGAAATTGAAGAAATCGAAGTTGAAATTTTTAACTTCTCGGTTTAGAAATAGAAATCGAAACTGAAATCAGACCATATAAAATAACCTTGCGCTTTCTTGCTAACTTAATTCACTCATAACCACAACTTCACAAATTATTGCTAATTTTCTTTTTCTTATTTTGCTTGTGTTTTTTTTTTTTTTTTTTTTTTTTTTTTATAACTCCCTCTTTAGGATGAAATGCAATTGAATGGGTCCCCAATTTTAAAAAAACGACCAAAGTTCTTAAATGCTTACTTAAAAACAATGGGGCTCTTTCCTCCTAGAAAAGCACACGCATGGCCAGTTGAAGAAAAAATTCTTACGTAATAGATGAATAAAAAACGTGCATAGAAATTTAACCTTATTTTTTACGGATTCAAAATTCTTGCAAAACAAAATAATTAGATTGTTACACAATCTTGAATTTTAATTCGAAGGCAAGAGATTCAAGAGAATCTCTCTCTTTGCTATGCAAGGGCCATTAAAGATTCATTGAGCAACAATAAAGAAATTAGGGATGAGCAACGGACTCGATTCAATTCGAGAATCAAAATAAACCGACCTTCCCTAATTGGTTCCTAATCATAAACATTACTTTAAGGTAGAATTCTCATATATTCCTTTACACCATTAATTTTATTTTGTTGATAATCTTGTATAATACTAGTTTTTGATAAAATGACAAGGCTGTATAGGCGCCATTGATGGCACCCATATTTATGCTTCTGCAATATTTGTTTGAACCTACGCATGATGAGCTTGCAAACGATACATTGACCAAGGACGGAAACCAAATAAATATGCTTAGGAAAACAATTGCTAATAAAATGGCAATGGATAATAATATGCCGGAAATTTCATGAAATTGTATTTTCAACTTTTGTAATGTATTAGTATAATTTCGACTATTATTTTGTATTTGAGGATTTCCCATGTTGTTTTAGTATTATTTCGACTATTATTTTGTATTTGAGGATTTCCTATGTTGTTATCTAATCAATTTCTATTGCTAGAAATAGAAATTTTGTTCTGTTATCAAACATATTTCTGTTTTAGAAATATAAATTTTGAGTCATTATAAAACGGGTTTCTTTGCTCAGAAACTTGTCCGGGGAATAGAAATTAAGAAATTGATTTTTGGTCAGAAATCAATTTCTGTTTCAGAAATTTTGCCATGCGCAGCCTAAATAACCATAGAATTTTGTTTTAGCCTAAATAACCATAGAATTTTGTTTTATGTATCTCCATATTTGGCCCAAACTTTTAAAATTAGCACGTAATTAACCATGCTTCGTATGTCACTTATAACTGACCTCTTAAAGTTTACAATGTAAGACAAGCTACGAAAGCAAAATAGGAAAGCATAAAAAACCTTATATCAAATGCTGCATCAGCATTTTTCGACTCTTTCAAATGGTATATTAACTAAAGTGAAAGCATTAGCAATCGCATAAACATGTGATATTCGTATTTAGGTGTTTGTGTAAATTGATGTAAGCACCAAGGCATCATACGTTCTCTCTACAAGACAAGAAAGGGGGTTATGAAGGAAACATGTCACTCGCCCATAATATATACATTATGCCTATTATATGACGTCTTGTCATTGTTAGGACTTTCCTCTATATTTCTTATTTCACCAAGTGTCTTGTCCTATTATTTAAGGTACCTATCTCAGCCTACCTCCGAATTCTTCACCAGACCTTCGTTTAGATACACAGATTAATTGCATGAAGATTTCATTAACTAGTGCCCCATTGGCACTTCTTATGTGACGAATTAAGAAAACTTTGCAAGAGTTGATGCACCGACTATTTTCAAGTCATATATAAGGGATATTTTGACAATTGGATTATTTCAAAAACAAATATATTTAACAAGTGCTCTTGCAACTCGTTAACAGGGCTGGATCTAGCCTTTAAATCTCGAGGGACCCAAGGGTGATGTATCAATTCTAAGTATGTTGATAAGGTTAAATGCATTTTGATTTTAAGTCTAAATAAGATACATAGCAGATATTGTAATAATCAAAACTAAGATACTTAATTACAAAGTATTGAATCATTTTTTTAATGATTAAATTATGCATAATGATTGATTATCGATATGATTTTAGTGCATGTTGACACCTCAATTTTGACAATCCATTTAGTCATTTATTGTATAAGAAAATTAGGGATCAATCTTAACCCCTAAACAAGAATACAATTAGTTTAATTCATATTTGCATTTTATCTAAGTTATGCATCACATGTAAGTGCCATGGCCGTAACACGATATTACCAAGGATTATTACGCAGCACAATCAAGAGCTATGGCCGGCCATAATTATAGGAGGAGTTTAAACACCACACTCAACTCTTTGTCGATGAGATATGATCTCCAGTGGTGATTTTATTCAACAGTTATCCATTCAATTCTTTTCCTATCCGCCTTTGCATTGTTTCAAACCCATGTTTCATAAAAAAGGAGGGGGTTGGTTGTGTGAAGGATATTTTATCCTATCCATGTTGCAAACGTGATTTAATCGGCTTAATCCGCGGAAGAGATAATGACCAAAAGTGGTCGAGCTTTGAAGTGGTTCTCAAATCCGATCAAACTCTTATCCGATAAACCTTGATCTTAATTCAAACTCGATCTAATGATACCCCCCTTAGACGTACAGAAAATTTTCAAGGAAACAGCGAAGCTCTCTTCCTTGGAAGTAGAAAAATTCTAGCGTGCGGTTTCACCAAAACGACAAGTGTGCATTTGTTAACTATTGGATCATGCTCAAAATTTGCGGAGAGTACGTAAAACATTGTTTTTGAGTTTGTCCGGTGGGATTGGAGAGAAATACGTGGAAGTATGTCTTTGACATGTGCTGGATCAAGACAAGGGAGCTCAACGCGCAGTCTCGCGAAAACGGTGAAAATATGTTCGTTCTAGGTCGGAATGCCTTGATATTTTGAAGAGATCCCATCAAAGGAATCCAGCACCAAAGATTTAGAGACTTGGGATTCGACCAGGAGCTAGCAATTCTCACCAAGCCCAATCCTTGGTCATGATTCATGCCAACTCCAGCCCAACTATCGCTGTGATCTCCTCACTGTCATAATCTTTACTGTTGTTCCCTCGCCGCTATATAGCCGCCTGCCCTTTGCCGGTCGTGTCATCAAACTTTGCTCGCCGGTTGTTGTTGAAACAAAGTTCAATTTTGGTAATTTCTTAAATTAAATTAAATTTGAATATTTGATTACTTAATTTGGATGATTTATTCTAATTGATTTCATATTAGATTATAGGCGTCGCCCAAATAGGAAATTTCATTTTTTTTTTCAGGTCCTGCATATCTATGATAATTGGGGTTTCGATCTTTAAGACATAAGATCAGATCCACAATTTCTTTGATTTCCTATTTTGGATATGGTATGGTGAATATCTGATTATGTCAATTTAGTAAACATTCTTTTTATAAAAAATACAAAAAATTGCATTGCATTTAGGATAGATTGCATTCTATTAATTTTCTAATTTAAAATTGCATATCTAGGAATCATGTTGTAATTACCTAATTTGGAATAGGATTTAATATAAATTATTTCCTAGTTAAAATTAGGTAATCGCATATTTTAGGTAATTTCCTATTTTAGTTTTAAAAAAATCATAAAACACAACACCCACATATCATATAGAATTAGTTGCGTCATTGCCACATCCTCGCATTGCCATGCCATCATTGCCATGTCATCATATCAATGTCATTTAGTGATTGCATGTTTAGGCTCATATAAATTATATTGCGAATCATATTAGATTAGTTCATAATTTTTGTCCATCATTAAAACTAGATAATCTATGTCCCATGTCATTAGGCTAATATAATTACTGCATGTTTAATTGGAATTCATGCAATCATAGAATTTAGATTAAAATTGCACCCACAAGAAGAAAAGCCCAAAAAACAAAAATTAAATATCATTGCATTTGAAAATTATGTTTATGGCATGCATTAAAATCAACCAAGATTATTCACAAAATATTTTTGAAAATAAAGAGAAAAAATACTGAAAAGGTGTGAGATTTATCTAGAATAACCAAGTCTTTGTATCCATAAAAGACTAGTGATTACTAACGATGAGTGGTTCCCGGTTCTGGTTCGGTTCCGTCTGGAACCTGGAACCTACCATCGGGTATAGGTTCCTCATTTTTTGAAACCTGGAACCTACCTGTCAGAACCAAGAACTTGGAACCTACCTTGTCACAAGTTCCGGGGTCGGTTTCAAGTTCCAACAGGTTTTTTTTTTTTTTTTCAATTTCAGAATAAACTATGCAACAAACAAAGTCATGACGTGGAGAGAGAAAGTGACAATGGCATGACCAGCAGTGACTACCCTCATAAGGATGACCATAAGGGTCCCATACCCATGATAAAATGTTCGGCATTCACCAAACAAAGTCATAAGACTACTAATGCAAGCAAGGTTCAACCCTATAACTTGGAGATGGGAATATCAGTGCGAGACCAACCATAAATCATTACAACATAGAGAAACTAAGATAATGCATTCTGGCTATCAAACATATCACAAAATCAAATGTCCTCTTCAAGCGCAACATGCAAGTCTTAGCAAAGTCTTGTTCCTAGTTATGTGGTCTAATTCAAAAGACTAATACCAGAGAATTCCAGATAATTGTAGCATCTCTATTAACAAAAGCCAAATAAGGAACAAGTCGATGCAAAAGTACTACGGAGTCAATAAAGTTGTTCTGTTGGAAGAAATCAATGGCTAACTTACACTGATCTTAAAAGTGTACAGAGTCAACTATATATTACATGGAATGATGATGGTACAAAGTTACTTTGCACCAAATGTCAAGGGAGCCATAAAAAAAGCTCCTTTCCCCTTCTTCTCTAGTATTTGAAGATTCATTATGCTTTGATATTGCAATTTAACATTAAGCACCAACTCCACCTAGTAGGAAATGGCTTTGTTTTTTTTTTTATTTTATCATTGTATGCTTTTTCTCATAAAGTGCTTGTCTTCATCTATGTTGTCCAGGCTAGGCTATCGGTGGATTACAAAGTTACTTGCCCTTGGGCTTTAGGCAATGCTACTTATGCCTGGTTTTCTTCAAGGTGTGTTCTCCATATCCTTAAGGTTTCTATTCTTGCACCTTCTTGGGTTCTCATTGTTCCTCCACAAATTTGATTTGTTGTCATGCAAAGGGACTTAGCAATTTCAGGAGCATAAGGCGAAATGATGTCCCTCAATTCATCCGCTTTACATATCGGAAGAATCAGACTCTGAAAGTTGGAATTCCAATTCCAAACCCGTAGTTCTGCTTCCTTCTTCTAAGGAGACTCAATTGAAATCCCATTTCTCAAACAATTTGCTAAAGTTAGGCAACAAAGTTTCATCTTTACCATTTATAGCGAGTTATAATCTGATTTTAATCTAACAAAAATTCTCTACAAAACAAATGGCAATCAAGAGAATCCAGTCACTTAGCTGAGAGCGATTAGATAATTACCCGTTGCCTAGATGCCATCCGGACAAATTAGCCGCTTGGCGAAGTGCGTCTCTCCACTTCTTCACTCTCTCTGAACCATCACCATCACCACCAACACCACCAGCCTCAATCAATTGAAGAGATACAAGCAAAGAGAGGATTAAAGATGACAGAGCAAACGAACCTAGGTTTAGGACGGATGATGCCTTCTGCTCCTAGAGAGAGACCATCCTTCGATTTGTTTCTCTGGCGGCAACTTTTTGCAAAATCGGAGACGGCGAGAAAGAGAGAGATAGAGAGGGAGGGAGGGAGGGAGGAAGTTAGATGAACTGAACTCGGTTCAAATCAGTGGTTGAGTTGAGCGAGCTCGACTCGAGAGGCTGAGATGTGGTGGCTTGTTAACATGCGGGCCGTTCGTCATTGAAGTCTGCACAGCAGCCGCGTCGTCGGTGGAAAAACAGTGACGGTGGAACAACAAAAGCGTCGCAGTGGTAGCCCGGTAGCAGATCGTCGTAGGGAGGCGGCACACGTGACGGCAAGAGTCTTCAGCGTCGTCAAACGGAGTAGTGGCAGCGTTGACTGCGACGTCGTGGGTCGTGAGGGTAGCTTCAAGGGCGGTGAGCAGGGAGGACATGGAGGGCGGCGAGCAGCGTGGGGTTGTCGGGGGCATGGAGAGTTGCAAAGAGGAAATGTAAAGAAAAGGGAAAGTGAAGAAGGCTGAAGATGAAAGAAAAAAATAGGGTTTCTATGCTTATTACTAAGGGTCCCAGTTCCGGTTCAGTTCCAATTTCGAAAAAAAAAATGGAACTTGGAATCGGAACCTGTCTTTCCAGAACTGGGAGCTGAATCGGAACCCTCGGTTCGGTTCTCCAGTTCTCAATTCTACTCAGGAACCGTATTCACCCCTAGTGATAACTCATAAATGAAATAATTTGCATGTTAAATTAATTAAATGGAAACCCTAAAGTTGCGATTGGTATGAGCTTGGCTTAGTAATCTATTGACTTTCCCTTTGGTGGTTCAACTTGAAAAAGGTCGCAATAGTACATGATATGTTCGGGATGTCACATTGCTTATGTCGCAATAACAACTTGTCAAGTTTGTTCACCCTTACAAATTTTGATGTATCTCCAATTTAATCTATGTTCACTTTGTGAGATGAAAATGTAAAATTTCTCATTTTTTTTTTTATTAATTATATCTAATTCTATCTATATATTTGGGCCGAAGGTGTTATTTTACTTTTTTATTTACAAAATTACCCTGACAATAAATAACGAAAGGACAACAAAGTACATAATTAACATATCTCCCCTGACTCCCACTTCGCCCACTCCCTTATATAACGCTTTATATAATTATTCAATTGCGCGTGCTCGATCAATAATTACAAATATTAAGGGAGAGATCAACCATTGGTGTCTCTTCCTCTTTAATCATTATTTGTGTTTTATTTGATTTTTCATTAAGCCTTGATAATCACCACCCAAAACTTCCTAATTCAATAAATGAGTGAAAGTTGTTACTTATATAGTAACTATTATCACGTCATGAACACAAGCGCATGCACGCATGTAGAGCGAATTGGTGTTAGTACAAACTTAAAAGAAAGGTCGAAATGTCCGCGTCTTAGTGTAAGGGCTGGGAAGCGCATGAGAAAAGGCAATCGATGTTAAGGCCTAATCTAATGGCCAATGCACCAAGCCGATGCTCATTAATTGAGTAGAGATTCATCAAATGGACTCCCATTTCGCCAACAATATATATATATATCTTCCTGGCTTCGCTAAAAGCACCAAGGCTATGCCTTGAACTCTCTTACCTAGCCCAGGGGTTTTCATCTCGCGTCTTAAATGAAATGAGCGGACTCGAATAAGCAGTATAGTATTTTATGAGATCCAATAGTATGGTAGAAAAAAATATATGAATCCTTCTTATTTAGACGTTCAAACAAATAAGGATCATATTTTTATCTATTTCTGACTAGCGAAACTCCCTTTAACTAATGTTCTAATTGATTGGTTACAAACACATCATCAATATTTAGGGAAAATTATCAAAAAATCTTCAACCTATTACACTTTTGCCAATTCAATTATAAGTTTTTTTTTTCAATTATGTTAATTAAGTCTTAAACTTTTTTACATTTTGCCTATTGTGTCCACCCAATCAATTTTGACTAAAAAGCGGTGACGTGGACTTCATTGGTGTTGACATGAACATTTAGTAATAATTTAGTAATTTTTGAATTTTTTTATAGTTTCTTTCTTATTATCTCTTCCTTGATTTTTTTTTCCCGGTTTTGGTGTGAGGGTTGGTGACCCTTGCGTTGAGATGGGGAGAGCTACAATGCTTCGCTAGCCAAAGGTGAGGGCTTGGTGGCCTTGTTCACCAAAGCAAGGGTGCACAAGCCCTTGCCTAGACCTAGTGGGGGCCACCAAGCCCTCACCTAGCCTAAATCTGGCGAGACTGCCATGGCCCTCACCGAGAGCTTGAGAAGGCCGTGAAGCTAGCCCTCCTCCTCTCATTTTTTTAAAGTGAAGAAAAAAAAAAAAAAAAAAAAAAAGAAAAATCAACAAAAATTAATTCTATTAAAAATGTCAACATTAGCATTGGTTGTGTTACAGCCGGTGTCTATATTAGCAATTTCTAGTCAAAATTAGTCGATTAGATTCAATTAGTAAAATGTGAAAATGTCTAAGACTCAATTGAGACAATGATAACATTTAGGACCAAATTAACAAAAGTATGATAGATTTCGAACTTTTCTGATAATTTCCCCTCAATATTTTTCTCTAGTTTTGGATGTGAGTGATATCCATATTTATACTCCACCAATTAAAAGTCTTGTTCAAGGGAGCTTCCTTTAATCCTAATTGAAGTATTCTCTAAACCACAATTCAAAAAATATACCCCTTAAGTTCTTATTTCAGGATCATACCTCAGGATCATACCTCATGGCATTAGGCTTCAGTCAATTTACCCTCTCCAGAATCCCAATTTCAGATGGAAAAGGAGGGCAAGACTAAGAGCACTGAAAACAAAAATACAAAGTTTCTCGTACCGTGGCATTATTATAGTATAGAGCTGAATCAGATGGATCACATGTAAATTTTGTATACATGATACGACTATCTGACCCCACTAGTAGGGTAGCTCTATTATTTCTTTTAATTTCTTAACTCTAGTACAACGGACGTTTCCACAAACACAAATTAGGACAGTATTTCTCCATAATATATCGAATACTAAAAACAGGTCATTTTTCCAAAAAAGTATTAGATGTAAGAAACCCGATAATGATGACTTATTCTATCTTATCTATAAATTTGAATGACTAAATACAGCTTACACGTGGAATTTTTTTTAAGAAACCTTTGCAAGAGTCCATATGTGCGTAAGCATAGTTTATGAATGATATTATTGGGCCATGCTTCCATCCAAATTAGAGTAATTCCTCTTAGGAGTCGGCATGAATTCAGAATAAAATCAGAAATTGGAGAGTGAAATTAGCGGGAATCAGTCTGGTTTCAAGTTTTAGAGAGAGACGATTTGGTTTTTGATTCCACTTTTCTAGAAACCGCCTGTTCTTGGTTCCCATAGGAACCAGATCGAAATCAAGACCAGGATTGAGAACCGGACTAGGAGCAAATTCCTAATTTTTCTCCTGAACTGAAACCTAAAGTAATGCTTAGATTTTTATATATATCTAATGAGTGCTTGCTTTATTTAATATCTCTCTTTTATTTATATGGATTATTTTAATGAGGAGATTATCATCAATAGATAAAGTTTACTAGTTGAAGCAAAATGAATATATGTAGTGAGGCTTTTTAATAATTAGTTAAGTTTAGTTAATGGTAATTTTATTAAAAATTATTATTAAGTGATTAACTAAGGAAAATTCCAAAATAGGATCTGAAGTGTCCCTATTTTCTCAAATAAGGGCCTATAGTGAACTTTTTTTTTTTTTTTTTTTCAAACAAGGGCTTGAAGTATTTATATTAATCTCAAAGAATGGCTTAAAGTGGTTATGACCGTTTCAAATAAGATAAAACACAGGTAGGAAGGTCCTTCTCACCTATTGCCATTACCCCATCACCGGTGGGGTGATGACAAAGGTTGGTGACTTGGCCGACTAGAGGCAAGAGAGGGCAAGCGACCCTCTCCCAGATCTGGCTG
The DNA here is from genome assembly GCF_016545825.1 of Eucalyptus grandis. Classification (NCBI taxonomy): domain Eukaryota; kingdom Viridiplantae; phylum Streptophyta; class Magnoliopsida; order Myrtales; family Myrtaceae; genus Eucalyptus; species Eucalyptus grandis. Next base: position 21,870,122 of record NC_052620.1, read on the forward strand.
GGAGAGGGTTTCTTGCCCTCTCCTGCCTCTAGCAAAGGTTTGCCGGCCCTCGCCTTTGGTTGGCCGAGGTCACTGGCTCTTCCCTAGGTGCTGGCGACCCCATCGACCTTCACTGCTATCTCATCGGCGATGAGGTGGTAGAACCCTCCTGCCCATGTTTTTTTTTCTTCTTCTTCTTCTTCTTCTTAGTTTTTGAAAAAAAAAAAGAAAAAAAAATTAAAAGGATGAAATTGCCCTTCACATTTTGTGAGTTCAAGACCTTTTTTAAAATTGATATATGTACTTCAGATCTTTATTTGAAATAAAGTTCACTTCAGATTTTCATTTGAGAAAATGATGGCACTTTCAAGCATTATTTAAAATAATGCCCACTTTGGACCCTTATTTGAGAAAATGAAGAAACTTTAGGTCCTTATTTGAAAATTTCCCTAATTAACTATTATTTTTTTTTCAAGTGGTTAGAATTTAAAAAAAAAAATTCATGAATGATTAAGGATTGAAGTTCTATAATCTATGTTTTATGTTATGTGTTTTGAATCTGTTAATATTTATTTCGTTTTATGTGTTTATCTTTTATGAATTGTTGCTATTGACAAATGAGAACCCTTGATTTTTGTTGTTGCATTTACTTTCATTTTGCTTAACTCAAAATTAAAAAAAAAAAATACATGTTAGACTCTAGAACTAACTAGAATTTATAATAGAGTTGTTTTAGGTTAGGTAAGTTCCAAATTCTAAAACAATAAGGAACTTGTATCAATGAATATGTTCTAGATTGCAAGTTTAACCTCTATAGAATTTGGAATTGCTTGTCCCTAATTCTTCTAACTGGTAGCATGGACACGTTGCATGAGCTTCCGTGTCGTATTTGAGCGCACGGTCAACACATGTCAGATTTTTCGACATGTGGTCAACTCTTCTCTACACATTTCGACACGTGTGTACGGAAGTGCGAGAGGTATGGTCGATTTCGGGGCGGATCTACAAGTGCGAAAGAAGAGAATCATTGAAGAAGATGATGGAGGGTGGAGGCAAGGCTGAGGGAGCGATGACAAGGCTACCGATGACGACAAGGTTGCAATTGCAAGGGGAAGGCTAGAGGAAGAGCAGAGACAATAGCGACCCAAAGGGCTGCGATTGCAATCCCGTGATGGAGGGCCGAAGGCGAGGCTACGGTTGCAAAAGAGGAATGGCCGGAGGCGAGTGATTGCGAGATGACCGAGAGAGAGCAAAGATCGAGAGGAAGAGGGTTGTGCGAAGAGGAGGAGGAGGTGGCTACATCTAGGTTTTAGAGTTTCTTCCTCTTTTAGTTTTAGGCTTTAGCAAGAAGAGTAGAAAACAAATAAAAGATGGGGATTCTGATGGATGGGACTTTGCGTATAATTTTCAAGAAAGGCAATAGCAGCTTGACAGGGGTGGAGGCCAGGGGGAAAGAAATGAGAGAAATAAATTTTTGGAGGGAAGAAACGACGGAAAGATTTTTTTTTTTTGGGGTGGCGTGACAGGAGTTGGGGGAAAGAAATGTTGCAAATAAGGGCGTGCATGGTTGTGTTTATAATTTTTGTTCATGAATAGATTTTTTTGTTTTTTTGTTCCCAGGGAACAAAAAAAAACAGAAACGCATTTATTTGCGTTTTTGTTCCAAATCTATTTTTTTTTGTTCTCGGGAACAAAATTCGAACAGAAACAAGAAACAAAAAAATTTGTTTCTTGTTTGGAACAATTTTTAAGAACAAATTTTCTCTCTCATTTCTTTTCTTCTCTTTTCTTTTCTTCTTCTTTTCCTCTTCTTTTTCTTTGGCCGTCGCCGGCCCGGGCGAGGCGAGGCCGAGCCTCGCCTTGGCTGGGCGAGCTCGGGCTTGCCCACATCCGGCGAGGCCGAGCTCACCCAGCCACTGGTGAGGCTCAGCGTTGCCGGACCACCGCCAGGTCGACGTCGCCGAGCCTCGCCCACACCGGAGACACTCGGCCTCGCCTTGGTTGGGCGAGCTCGAGCGAGCTCGGGCTCGCCTACATCCGGTAAGGTCGAGCTTGCCCAGCCACCGGCGAGGCTCGGCCTCGCCGGGCCACCGCCAGGCGACCGGTGGCTGGGCGAGCTCGGTCTCACGGGATTTGGGTGAGCCCAAGCTCACCTAGCCAAGGCGAGGCCTAGCCTCGCCGAGGCCGGCGAGCCTCGCCGTGGCTAGGCGAGGCTGCCAGCCCTTGTCGGCCGATCGCCCGCCATGGCCGAGGCCAATGACCGGCCAAAAGAAGAAAAAAAGAAAAAAGAAAGAGAAAAGGAAAAATAAAATTAAAAATTAAAAATTAAAAGAAACAAAAAAGAACACAAATTTACCAAACATGTTTCTATTATTTTTTTATTCCCGAAACAAATTTACCAAATGCGTTTTTCTGGTAAAAAATTGTTCCCCGGAACAGAAATAGTTATTTATTTATTTATTTCTATTCCCTGGAACACTTTTTGAACATAAACACAAACAAACACGCCCAAAATTTTTGGGAGGGAAGAAACGAGGGAAATTCATCACATTTTTACCGTTTTCGAAAAATTCCTTGTCAACAGCCTTTTTTTGTACTTCTTTGAACTTCAGATTCATTATCTAGTGCAAGACAAATATAAAGTATGAAGAGAGAGAGAGAGAGAGAGAGAGAGAGAGAGAGAGAGAGAAGAAAGAGAGGGAAAGGGGAAAACGAATAAAAGAAAAGGTGGGCATCCTCTAGAAGGCAAGGGAGTGATTTTTTTCTCTTTATTTTTTGTCAGAAAAATAAATAAGCGATGCTAAAAAGGTGATTTCGGAAAATAAAAGCATTGAATGATAAATAATGATAAATTTTGGTCATTTTAGAAAATCATAAATTTATATAAATAAGTTGATTATAATTTCATGCTAGTCATTAGTTTCATCAATATTTTTTGTTATAGTTAGAAACATATCCCCAAACATGGATATGCATTAATTATAAATATATCTTTTGAATTTTCTATGAATAGATTTATGTTCATAAAATTCTAAACACAAGTGCATGTATCGAACAAGTAATATAATGATGAGAAAAAGTATCGTCCCACGGAGATCGATAATTAATAAACCAATTAAATACTAAAAGAGAGTAATTCTAAAATTTATCTAACAGATCAAATATAATTAAGAATAAATTAAAAACGAAATTTGTAGACTAAATGCAGTAAATCAATCAGATAAATATGTTAGAGCATCCGATTTCACCATAACCACTAGATATGAATTTCAGATTATTGTGAATATAAGAACGATATCAAACATGTGATAGCGGAATTTCCTAACCTATTTACTATCCTATCTTTAGGTATAACAAACCTACCTAGCTTATTAATCCACTATATCTCTATGTGAATTAAAATAAACATGAGTGCATTAAAAACTATAAATATTCCCGGCTTACAATGAGTCTTTTGGATCACCTTATCATCAAAAGCTACATAAATAATGCGGTATATCTCTATCCACGTTTAATTTATGTTATATATTATAGTGAGCAATTGCATATTATCACTTCTCAGTCTCAAACATGCACATCAGATCATTCAAGTGGTGGACAATCACTCAAAAGCATTAAACACAATAATATATAACTCACATAAATGGAATCAATTGTAAAACATAAAAATCATGAAATTCATATCAATCATGATGATTAGGCTACATCGTAGCCCTAACAAAAGAAAATTAGAACATAGTAGAATAAGAAATAAAAATATAAATCAAACCCAGTATCTTGAATCAAAGAACATGAATTTTGTCACCACTTTTTTCTTCTCTTCAAAATACTTGAAAAACTCTCAGAAGAATGAAAAAATGATCTAACGCTAAAAACCTAGCTGCTCTCTCTCTCTTTCCTATTTATAGGAGATCCAAAATATCTATCTCCTAACGCTTGTAGATAACATTAGGGAACAAAATTAAGAATTTCCTGATTTGATATCCATCTTCCACTGCTTCTTTTATTTGAATTCTTGATAGGTGCTATTCTTTTCCTTATCTCCTCCATATCTCATTTCTGCATAAATAAGGAAAATTCAAATAATTAGAAGGAAATCCAAATATTTTCTCATAGATAATGCATTAATTGTTGCCTAAAATAGGTAAAATAACTCTATTTTTATAGAGTTATCAAACTCCCAAACTTAACATTTTGCTAGTCTTCGAGCAAAAGTATGACATAACACATACTCAACCTAGCAACCTCCTCCATGACATTTTCCATAATTGCTCAAATTCGCAATTCAAAGAAAAACACAAATTTCATCTAAACATTGAAATCGATTTATAAGTTAAGATGAATTCTAACTATATGATCCAAGTGTGTGTGTGAGAGTCCTCATCTTTTTCGAATTATATGCAATCCGGATAAATTCACATTAACATGTAACCTCTAAAAAATTCTCAATAATTATGACCAAATCTCATAAGTTTGCTTTTCATTCCTCTCTCCACTAATGTAAGCTAATCATCCAACCAAAAATCAATAGGACTTTTCTCGGGATTTAATGTAAGGTTGGGTTAAAGGTGAGATAATGGAAATTTTAAGCTCAAATCACCCATCAACACGTTGCTTTCTATGATCTAATTAGAGACAATGTCACTGTCCAATTTCACTCATTCCAGATAATTTTTCTGCCGCCATATATCACCATTCTTTCTTCTTTTCTTTTTTTTTTAATTGCTTTATGGTGGAATTTCTCCCAAAGTCCCTCCTAATATAACATGAAAATTTCCAACCCATTGAGTATCCAAAAGGCTCACTCAATTGAAAGTTGGATAGGGAACCATAGAAGTAATTTTTTTGACAATACACCCCAAACAACCATAGCAATCACTTCCTTTTTTTTTTTTTTTTTTTTTTTCATACTCCATCATTCCTCCAAAATTTCTATCAAGTTCAAATAATTTTTTATCCCAAAAGAAAATCAACGTGTTCATAGGGCATGGGACAATGATATAATTTGATAACGGCTAGGCTAAATATAGATGGATGCCAATGAAAAATTGGGTAATAATTAAGGCCCAAAGGGGTGACTAGGGATAAATAAACATGGTTGGCTTGAAAGGCTCAATCGATCCAAAAACTAACTATATCATTTTCTCAGTTAGATTTAGCTAGGATTTCGCCTCAAGAGAAAATCAAACAAATTCTAAGATTTGGGTGAAATCTAAGAAAATCACATACTTCACATGAATGTTCTCTAGATTTACGCACAATTCAAAAATTAAGGACTTTTAGTGTTCGGTAAGTGGATCAACATAATTAGAATTAAGATTAACTCACACATCAATTGCAAGTTTAAATAAAATTTAAATTTTCCTAAGAATCGTAAAAATTCACAACCAAGAATGCAATCATGATAAAAAAAAATCCAAAAAAAAACTTGTCTAAACCCCCTCCCCCAAACTTGAATGAAGCAGTGTCCTCAATGCGAAAAATAGAATAGGAAGAAGAAAATTTCCCTAGTTGTAGGATAAGTCCATAGATGATCTTGATGATTAAACTCTTGAAAGGTGCTCCCTAAAAATTAACTTGGATAAAACAGAGAAAAGTTTATATATATTGCAAAACATAAACTTAAAAGTAAAGTAAAAACATAATTAAAATGATTGGGTTGCCTCCCAAGAAGCGCTTGCTTTATAATTTTTAGCCAAACTATCTCAGATGTTGCTATTCTAAAGGATGAAGTTCAATGGTGGTATTCTGCTTGTTGTAACCACCTTCAAAGTAGGGCTTCAAACGTTGACCATTCACTTTGAATGTGCCCTCAGTGTCATGCGCAACTTCAATTGTTCCATATGGGAATACCTGTGTAACAATTTTAAACTCTCTTCTGAATATGTGCTTGTCATGCCATCTCTTTGTACTCTCCTTGTACAACTTAGAATTTTCATAGGTCTCATTGCGAAATTCCTCCAATTCGTTCAGTTGCAATAATCTTTCTTCATCTGCAAACTGCATATCAAAATTCAGAAATTTCAATGCCCGATATGCTTTATGCTCTAATTCCACTGGTAAGTGACAAGTCTTTCCAAATACTAGCCTAAAAGGAGACATTCCAATTGGAGTTTTGAACGTTGTCCAATAGGCCCAAAGTGCATCATCAAGTTTAATTGACCAATCTTTCCTAGAGGCATTCACTGTTTTTTCTAAAATTCTCTTGATTTCCCTATTTGAAATCTCTACTTGACCACTAGTCTGAGGATGATAAGAGGTTGCAACTTTATGTGTGACTCCGTACTTACTCAAAAGTGCTTCAAATTGCTTGTTGTAAAAATGTGTCCCCCTATCACTTATGATTGCCTTAAGAGTGCCGAATCGGATAAAAATATTTTTCATCAAAAATTTCACCACAACCTTAGCATTATTTGTTGGCAATGCTACAGCTTATACCCACTTAGACATATACTCCATAGCCACTAAAATGTATAAATTTCCATAAGAAGGTGTAAAGGGTCCCATGAAATCAATACCTCAAACATCAAATAATTCACACATAATAATGTTGTTTAAAGGCATCTCATTTTTTCTTGAAATATTTCCAGTTCTCTGACAATTATCACATGAAGCTACATAGGAGTATGCATCTTTAAAAAGCGTAGGCCAATAAAATCCATATTGTAAAATCTTAGTTGTAGTTTTTGTGGCACCAAAATGGCTACCCGCCCCTCCATCATGACAATGATGTAGAATGTTTGCCTTCTCTTTATCTGGAACACATCTCCTTATGACCTGGTCTGCACATACTTTAAACAAGAAACGTTATTCCCAAAAATAATTTTTAACATTAGAAAATAATTTTTTCTTCTGTTGATATGATAATTCAGGAGGAAGAACATTACTTACCAAATAATTTACAAAGTCAGCGTACCAGGGAATTTTTGTGGACTTGATAGAAAAAAATTTCTCATCGGGGAATTCTTCCAAAATTGGTGTTACCTTTTCCTTTGAATTTGGAATTCTTGATAAGTGATCTATAATTAGATTTTCAGTCCCCTTATTGTCTTTGATTTCTAAATCAAATTCTTGTAGTAATAGAATCCACCTGATCAACCTGGGTTTTGATTTTTTTTTTTCAAGCAGATACTTAAGAGCAGAGTGGTCAGAATAAACTATAACTTTTGAGCCAATTAAATAAGAACGAAATTGATCAAAAGCAAATACTACTGCCATAAGTTCCTTTTCTGTTGTTGAATAATTCAATTGTGCACCTGACAAGGTTCGACTAGCATAGCATATGGTTCGAAATTTTTTATTATTCCTTTGTCCCAAAACACCTCCTACTACAGAATCGCTAGCATCACATATCAGCTCAAAAGGTAAATCCCAATTTGGTGCTGCCATGATTGGTGCTGAAATTAACTTCTCCTTTAGAGTGCTAAAAACTTGCATGCATTCAACAGAAAAATTAAAAGGAGCATCTTTTTTCAAAAGATTAGAAAGAGGTTTAGCAATTTTTGAATAATCTTTTATAAATAGCTTGTAAAATCCTGCATGCCCCAAAAATCATCTGACAAGTTTCACAGATGTTGGCGGAGGCAATTTTACAATGACCTCCACTTTGGCTCGATCGACTTCTATTCCGTTTCAAGAAATTTTATGCCTGAGCACTATTCCTTCCTACACCATAAAGTGACACTTCTCCCAATTCAAGACAAGGTTAGTTTCCTCACATATTTGTAAGACCAAAGCCAAATTATTTAAACAAGAATCAAATGATAGGCCAAAAACGGAAACATCATCAATGAAAATCTCAATATATTTTTCAACCATATCAGAAAAAATAGCCATCATGCATCTCTGAAAAGTAGCTGGCGCATTACAAAGACCAAATGGCATTCTTCTAAAAGCAAAAGTACCATAGGGACAAGTAAAAGTAGTTTTCTCTTGATCTTCTGGTGTAATAGGAAACTGATTATACCCTGAATATCCATCCAGAAAGCAATAAAACTCATGCCCCGCAAGTCTTTCTAACATCCGATCAATAAATGGTAAATGAAAGTGATCTTTTTTTGTGGCATCATTTAATTTTCTGTAATCCATACACACGCGCCACCTAGTAACTGTTCTAATTGGAATCAATTCATTGTTGTCGTTTTTCTGAACAGTCATACCACCTTTCTTTGATACAACTTGTACAGGACTTACCCAAGAATTATCAAAGATAGGATATACCTGCATCAAGTAGCTTAATTATCTCAGCTTTCATTACTTCTTGCATCTTCGGGTTCAAACGCCTCTGAGGTTGGATAATGGGTTTATATTGCTCCTCCATTAACATTTTGTGCATGCAAATTGAAGGACTAATTCTCTTGATATTGGCTATTTTCCATCCAATTGCACCCTTATGCTCTCTTAATACTTTGAGCAATTTCTCCTCCATCAAATCTGTCAAAGAAGAAGATATAATTACCGGTAAAGAAGAAACTCCATCTAACTAAGCATATTTCAAATGATAAGGTAAGGGTTTGAGTTTAAGAATTGGAGGCTCTTCAATTGATGGTTTAGGCTTTGTAATTCGTTGTCCCAACTCCTCAAATTTAATTGCATTTTTCCTTGAATATGGTGGAATTGCCTCCATGAAATTTGTGTACTCATTTATCTCCTTATTCTGAATATCTTTGTCCCTTGGTTGAATCAGACATGCTTAAAGTGGATCTCTAAAAATATTTTCCTGAAAAACCTTATTCACCAACTTGTCAAAAACAAGAATTATCATCAGATGGATATTTCATTGCTTTAAAAACATTAAATGAAACAAGATCATCTTGAACTCTAAGGATTAACTTCCCTTGTTGTACATCAATCAGAGCTATTCCTGTTGCTAGAAAAGGTTGACATAAGATAAGTGGTACCTCAAAATCTTCCTCCATGTCAAGAACTATGAAATTTGTAGGAAAAATAAATTTGTCAACTTTTATCAAAACATCTTCCACAATACCTCTCAGATATTTAATTGATCGATCAGCCAGTTGAAGCGACACTATGGTTGCTTTTACCTCACCCAATCCTAATTTCTTGAAAACTGAATAAGGCATCATATTAATACTTGCACCTAAATCATATAATGTTTTTTCAAAGTAAGAATCCCCAATAGTGCAAGGAATAGTAAAACTCACCCAATCCTAATTTCTTGAAAACTGAATAAGGCATCATATTAATACTTGCACCTAAATCATATAATGTTTTTTCAAAGTAAGAATCCCCAATAGTGCAAGGAATAGTAAAACTCCTTGGATCTTTTAATTTCGGAGGCAATTTGTTTTGTAGGATGGCCGAACACTTCTCATTTAACTTCACAGTTTCATAATCCTCCAATTTCCTTTTGTTTGCCAAAATCTCCTTAAATTTTTTTGCATAACTAGGCATTTGCGCTAAAGCATATGCAAAAGGAATGTTAATGTGCAATTTTTTAAATACATTAAGAAATTTAGAAAATTGCTTATCTATTTTGTGTTGTTGGAGTCGCTGAGGGAATGGAATTGGTGGCACATATACCTTGGGATTATCTGGAAAAAGTTTACTCTTGCTTGTCTCATTTGATTGTTTATTGACCACCTCTTCCTTGTTTCTGAAAATCTCTTCTTCTCCCACTTGTTTACCAATTCTTATGGTAATAGCCTTTATGTTTTCAATTGGATTCTTCTCTGTGTTGCTCGGCAAAGAACCCTGTTGTCTTCCTGACATCATGCTTGCTAACTGACCCACTTGCATCTCCAGATTTCTAATTGAAGCCTCTTGGTTTTGAAATCTCACATCCATGCTTTTGATGAAGTCATGAGTTGTGTTAGCAAGTTTGGTGACTATGTCTTCCAAATTTGACTTTGTCTCTTCTGATTGTTTGAATCCCGGTGGTCTCGTCACATTCGATTGTTCCATGAAAAATTTGGATGATTGCGCCATCCCGGATTGTATGTGTTGGAGTAGGGATTATTCTGTGATCTGTTAAAATTCCCAACAAAGTTAGAATTTTCACTAGATTGTTTGAAAGTATTACCTACTTGACACACTGTGCTAACATGTCCTCCACCGCAAAAATCACATGTCAAATTCTGAATTTTCATGACCGAAACACTCATATTATCAAGCTTTTTGTTGAGTGTTTCAAATTGTGTAGCAATTGTAGGAAAAGCATCCACTTCATGAACTCTGCTAACTTTTCGCATTGGTAGCCTCTCAGTAGGCCACTGATAACTATTGGACGCCATCTCCTCTAATAGATTGTAGGCTTCTTATGGTGTTTTATTATTTAAAGTTCCCTTTACAGCTACATCAATCATAGAACGAAGATTTGTACTAGAGCCATTATAAAAAGTTTATACCTGCATCCATACGGGTAGTCCGTAATGTGGGCATCTCCTAAGAAATTCTTTAAATATTTCCCATGCTTCATATAATGATTCATTATCCATCTGCATAAAATTAGTAATATCGTTACGTATCTTCGCAGACTTTGTAGGTAGAAAGAACTTACTAAGAAATTTCTGAGCCATATCATTCCATGTAGTAATTGATCCTGCAAGAAGAGAAGAAAGCCAACTCTTAGCTTTGTCTTTAAGAGAGAATGGAAATAATCTCAATCTAATAGCATCATCTGTAACTCTATTATATTTAATGGTGTCACAGATTTCAAGAAAAGCATCGATGTGAGCGTTTGGATCATCGCTTGGTAGCCCATTGAATTGCACTGATTTTTGAAGCATCTGAATGAGTGATGGCTTGATCTCAAAATTGTTTGCTTGAATTGTAGGTCTTTTGATACTTGATGTGGTGCCTTGAACTGTTGCGCAGCATAATCTCTCAAGAGTCTACGTGGATTTTCATTATCACCGTCTGCCATCTTCTTAGCGTGATTTCTCTGTTCTCTCAGTCGTCTTTTGAATGTACACCCGATTTCTGGATCAAGCGCAACAAGTTTCCCTTGTTGGCTACATGTCATAAACCGATGTACACCCTGAAAAATAAAACAAAACGAAAGCTAGATTAAACTTAGAATTATCTGGTATCAATATTAATTAGTATTATACAAATGATCCCTGGCAACGGCGCCAAAAACTTGTTCGTAAAATTCTAAACGCAAGTGCACGTATCGAACAAGTAATATAATGATGAGAAAAAGTATCGTCTTACGGAGATCGATGATTAATAAACCAATTAAATACTAAAATAGAGTAATTCTAAAATTTATCTAACAGATCAAAATATAATTAAGAATAAATTAAAAATGAAATTTGTAGACTAAAAATGTAGTAAGTCAATCAGATAAATATGTTAGAGCATCCGATTTTACCATAATCACTAGATATGAATTTCAGATTATTATGAATACAAGAACGATATCAAACATGTGATAGCGGAATTTCCTAACCTATTTACTATCTATCTCTAGGTATAGCAAATCTACTCAGTTTATTAATCTACTATATCTCTATGTGAATTAAAATAAACATGAGTGCATTAAAAACTATGAATATTCTCGGCTTAATGAGTCTTTTGGATCACATTATCACCAAAAGCTACACAAATAACGCGGTATATCTCTATCTACGTTTAATTCATGGTTATATATTATAGTGAGCAATTGCATATTATCACTTCTCAGTCTCAAACATACATATCAGATCATTCAAGTGGTGGCCAGTCACTCAAAAGCATTAAACACAATAATATATAACTCACATGAATGGAATCAATTATAAAATATAAAAATCATGAAATTCATATCATCATTATTAGGCTACATCGTAGCCCTAACAAAAGAAATTAGAACATAGTAGAATAAGAAATAAAAATATAAATCAAACCAAGCATCTTGAATCAAAGAACAAAAATTTTGTCATGACTTTGGTATTCTCTTCAAAATACTTGAAAAACTCTCAGAAAAATGAAAAAAAACGATCTAACCCCAAAAACCTAGTTGCTCTCTCTCTTTCCTATTTATAGGAGATCCAAAATATCTATCTCCCAATACTTGCATATAACATTAGGGAACAAAATCAAGAATTTCCTGATTTGATATCCATCTTCCATTGCTGCTTTTATTTGAATTCTTGATAGTTGTTATTCTTTTTCTTATCTCCTCCATATCTCATTATTCTGCATAATAAAGGAAAATTCAAATAATCAGAAGGAAATCCAAATATTTTCTCATAGATAATGCATTAATTGTTGCTTAAAATAGGTAAAATAACTCTATTTTTATAGAGTTATCAATTTATTAATATTATTAGTGTAAATTCATTATAGGCTATTTATTTATTTATGAATTTGAATTAAATTAATTAATAATATAAATATTAATTTAATATATAATATGTCTCAATATGTTAGAATTCTCTATTTTTGAGAAATAACGTATTACATGTCATATCATGTTGCATGTCGGTGCTATTTAGATCTTAGATCTTGTGATTGGTGGATTACGTACATGACCCTAGAATGGAGTGATACAAGTGGAAAATAAGAAGAAGAATGAGAATGGATGATGGAATTACTTGTCTTAATTTATTATGATGGCGAGTTTAATGAGAACTCTACGAATTGTTTTTTATTGGGTCCGATTAGAGCAATGACTCTCGTTGTCGACGCTATCCGTTCATCCCCTCAAACATAGAATCGGAATGAAACAAGAAGACGGCTTGGAGTTTATATAAGAAAGAAAAGGTACGCTTTCGGGAATGGGGTTGGGGATTAACAAGCAAAAGATTCACACGATCGTCAGGATGCCAAAGCTGCTACGGGTGCGTTTGGGAAGACTTTTGGGGAAAGTCTTTGGGAAAATGCAAAGACCTTTGAGTTGAATGTGTTTTTCAAAATGCAAATTGTGTTTGGTAAATTGTAATTTAAAAGCCCTTTGTGAAGTACCTTTGGCTAAAATGGTGTTTGGGGGACAAAGGGCTTTTGTGAAAAAAAAAAAAATATCAAAAGAAAAATAAAAAGAAAAAACAATTGGGCCGGCGAGGTCGCAAAAGATTCACACGATCGACCTCAGGATGGGCCAAAGCTGCGTGGTCGCGTCATTCAACTTAACTCGCGCGACCTCGGCGAGGGCCGCGCCCGGGTCGCGCGACCTCCGGGTCGCGCGACCTCGGCGACGGCCGCGCCCGGGTCGCGCAACCTCGGCGACGGCCGATCGTCGCCGAGGCTACGCAACCCTCGGCGACGGCCGCGCTCGGGTCGCGCGACCTCGCCCGGCGGTGGCGCGACCTCGCCGGATGTCGGGCGACCTCGCCGGCGGTCGCGCGACCTCGCCGGTGGTCGCGCGACCCGAGCAGCTGCTGCCGGGGGACCTCGGACGGAGAAGATGAAAGTGAGGCAGAAAACGGAAAAACAAATAGTTCGTAAGGATAATTTTGGAAAAAAAAAATATGAACAAGAGTATCAACTTACCGAGAAAGCTGAAATGCCCAAGGCAGGGTACCCCGCCTTGGGCTTTCAGCCTCACAAGGCAGGCTTTCAGCCAAATGCCTTACAAAATATTTTGCCAAATACCAATTTTTTAGCCCAAAGGGCTTTGGAGGTCTAAAGGGGTTTGGAAATGCTAATTCCAAACGCACCCTACGTCATTCAACTTAACTTTATCATCTCCACTGCACCGACCAAAAAAAAAATCTCCACTGCGAATTTAGAAAACATTAATGACCGAATTAGCTGGAAATCCGATCGAATCGTTTACCATTAAAGTGAGCAATTGAATTGGATCGAATCCCGACCCGAACCAAACACGAGAAAGAGAAATGGATTACAAGTGATGTGGTCAATAAAGTATAAAGATTCACAATAAATGTTACAAGTAGTGTGTCATGATTTTAAAAGGAAAAGGATTAGAAAAAATAAAATATATCGATATCTTGAGGTAAAGTTTACCTTTTACTCACAAAGAGAGAGAGAGAGAGTGCAAATATAGAAACGGATTGAAACAAGAAGACGGCTTGGAGTTCATATTAAAAAGAAAAAGTGCCCATTGGAGAGTGCACGTGCCAAGACTAAGCCTCCTCCTCGTCCTCCTCCGGTCCTCCCGCCATCTCCATACGCCGCCCCACTCGCCGTTGAGGAAGTCAGGGACGGCTGCGACGGGCTCGGTGGCAACAGCGGCCGCGTCGAAGAAGAGACCCTCACGTGAAGGCCGACGAGGGGTTGGCAGGGCGCACAAGGCGGCGGCGGCCGCGGAAGCCATGGCCGTTGGAGCATCGGGCGTGAGGCTATGGATGTTCCATGAGAAAAAGCAACGAAGAAGATGAAGTAAAAGGAAGAGAGAGAGAGAGAGAGAGGAGCGGAGGAAAGTGTAAAGGGGAGGGAGAGGGGAGAGGGGTGAATGTCATTCGGGCTTGGGCCCCAGATGACAGGTGTCGCCTGACCAGACCTATCACCGTCTGCGGTGCGACGCCTTTTTGCCTCTGCCAACGCACGCCTTCAAAAAATCAAAAACACGTCCTTTTCCTCATTAAAATAACCCAAACATCATTAATTCCACCGATCACTGATTTGCCTAACTTAAGGCCACCCAAGACTGACAATGAACGTACCCGTGTGCACGTTGTAACCTTTATCGTGTGAATATGGCGCATGCATGACAAATTGTTGCAACTACGAATTTGAAAGAAAGGTCGAAGTGTCTGCATCTTAACGTATAGGCAGGGTAGCACCTGATAAAATACATCAGATGTCAGAAAGTCCAAAGGAAGAAAATTGGGAGGAAAATTGTATTCTGTATTTCATGAATGACTATCTTTACAAGTATATACTCCTATTTGTAATGTAATAAATGTACACTTGGGAAAGAATAATGATGATACATGAAATCAGAATCTTATCTTGGATTGATTCACAGAACGATATTGTAGATCAATTATTGTCCCAATTATAATCGCATATGATTTTCAGATATCTTCACATACCCCATATCTTTAACATTAGAGATTTGGACCTTATATAATGGCCAATCTATTTCCTACGTTTGAGTGTGCTTGGCGACTGCGTAGGAAGAGAGAGAGAGAGAGAAACCGCCCCTGCGTTGTCCAGTCGCCAACCATTTAAACAGAAGCTGCACAATATGTTTTGAACTCATGAACATTATGCCGACGTGGTTATATCTGACCTTGGATTTGCAAATGGTCGGCCTTTTCCTTTCATAAATACCCCTAGTCGGCTGCTCTCGACGTTTTCTGCGTCGCTTTCCCTCTCTCCTCAATATTTTCTCCTCTCCTCTGGTTATTTCTTTTCTCTCTCCCCGCGAGATGGCCCAAAACAAGCTTCTTCTATCCTTTTACTTTCTTCTTGTAGCCTTCTCTGCAAATCTCAACACCCCTCGTGCTAGGCCGTTGGTGGCTTCCACTTCGCCGCCACTGCTGCCGTTTCCGCCGCCTCCACCACCACAGTCGCCACTGCCGCCAACGCTGCTGCCATCTTTCCATGGTGGGGGGCACTTCACGCCCAAAGTTCCTGGGCATAGCCCCGGCATTGGAAATTGACTCAGAACTAGGGTTTAGCACTGACCTGGTGTTCAACTGTGTATGTTCTTCACTTTCATCATAAATGTATTGCCATTCTAAATACAAAAAGAAATCAGCATGATTTATGGTGAACTAGGTAACCCTTCCACCATTAAATGCTTTCAGAAGGAGAAGAAGAGCTCTTGTTTGGTGTTTTGTCAAAGAGGGTCTTTGGCATAAGGTTTATGTTTATGTTTATTTGTTGAAGTGTGCAGGATGTTTGTCTTCGTCATAAATGTAATGTAAGTATTGTGCTATTATATAAGAATGTAATGGTGAGTGTTGTGCTATTATATAAGAATGAAGGAATTGTGCTATCATATTATAATGTAATGGTGAGTGTTGTATATTGATCGAAACTACAAGAAAGCATACTAGGAACAATTTCTTCCTCCAACATGTGCACTCAATTCCAAATTTCCAAAGTTATCATTATTCTTTTGGTTCTAACAAGGGAATACAGTTCTGGAATGCTTAACACTTGCTCAACATCTGCAAATCCAAGAGATCATCTAAGCATAATTTCGATGAAAGACCGATCGTGTATTACATATATGCATGCCAATGAAGACAGCCAATATCTTTTAATGCATAGCAAGGTAGTCACATGATCGGATCAAAATGAAACATAAACATGCATGTTTGCAACATGCGCCAATTCAAAAGTATAGAAGTAATCGACAATTCCGACACAACTAAGCAGAAGTGCAACTCCACATTATAAAACAATTTTATATGTATTAGCAGTACCAAACAATCAATGCACTATTGAAGAATCACAAAAAGAAAACCTTCCAATATACTCTATTCTCTCTCTTAGGCCTTATTTGATAATCATTCTGCTCCCGAAAGTAATTCCTAGTTAGAAATGGCTTTTTTTAATTATGTTACTAGATGGCTTTCTAAGCATTTGAAGCCATTTAATAACTATCCAAAATTTATATTTGTGAGATAGAAATACATTTGGTAAGATCTCAAATTTCTTTGTAACTTAGAATTTCTTTTAATTTTTAAATAATTTTTTTTTTATATTTTTATATTTTTTTCTTTTTTTTTTCCTTTTCTTCTTCTCCTTCTTCCACTTTGGCCAATCATCGGTGATCAGCTAGACGAGGGTCGGCGACCTCATCAGAGTGTCGCCGACCGAGCCTTCCCAGTGTTTCGGCGAGGCTTGGCCTCGTGAAGCCATCACGAGGGTGGTGTCGCCTGGCCTTGGGGAGGCTAAGCTTGCGGTGGCTTGATGAGGTCGAGCCTCGTTGGCGAGTGGGCGAGCTCAACCTCGCTAAATTTAGGTGAGGCCGATCTTGCCTAGCTAAGGCGAGGTCAAGCTTTGCCAGCTGTCGGGGGTCGGAGACGCTTTGACGAGGTCATCAACAATAGTCAGGCCAATGATTGGCCAAAGGGGAAGAAGGAGAAGAAGAAAAGGAAAAAAGAAAATTAACTTGATTCTAGAGTTGTTCCCAAGAATAAAGAACTAACATTTTTTTCTACTTTCTTTATTTTGTTCTAAATCTATTCTCAAGAACAAATTTGTTCCCAGAAACACAAAAAGTTACTAAACGGATTTCTATTTTTGTTTTGTTCTGGGGAACAAAAGAATAAAATCAGGTAGCCACATCTATGGAAGATGTTGTAATTCTACAGGATTAGTCAAGATGTCTATTTAACAAGATGAGTTCACAACATGTGAAATCCATCTTATCTTCTGGTTTAAGATGTGTGTGGTAGCTGTGTAGTCAAATGAAACTCAAGAATTGGTGTACCAAGTGAAGGACCTTGTCATCATAGAATCTAGAGGATGGAAAATAGTTATCCTCAAGGTCAAATTACAGATTAGAAACACCAACTTACTGTGGCTTTTCTGTGTACGTTTATGGTTGAAGCATCTATACAGTCATAATTTGAAGAATTTCTGTGCATGTAGAGAAATAAAAACCCCCAAAAACATTTTTCTCCAAAGATAGGCCAATTTTTTGGAGTCTTAGAACATTTGAAAATCTTAATTCGTGCCTTTATTTAGCAGCTTTAGTTTCTAGATTAGTTGGTGATGATCCCATTAAATTCTAATTGTCAAAACCTGAACTTTACTAACGTGGATATATTGATTGATCTTCTTTCAAGCTCACTTAACAGGTAATCTGGATGCATTTGAAATGCTCCTGCCTCAACCAGATTTTCCTGATTTCTAATTTTCTCCACAGATAGGCCAATTTTTTGGAGTCTTAGAACATCTAAAAATCTTAATTCGTGCTTTTATTTAGCAGCTTTAGTTTCTAGATTAGTTGGCGATGATCCCATTAAATTCTAATTGTCAAAACCTGAACTTTACTAACGTGGATTTATTGATTGATCTGCTTTCAAGCTCACTTAACAGGTAATCTGGATGCATTTGAAAAGCTCCTGCCTCAACCAGATTTTCCTGATTTCTAATTTTCAGCTTATAGGCACAGGCAAAATGATTTACTAAGGCTTTAGGTCATTTCGGTAATGAAAGAAGCCCCATCTTCGTGAAAAACAACTTAAGTACCCTGGATCCACAAACTCATCAAGTGATCTACCGAAGACACTCACCCTTTTCAGCCACTCTAAGAGCCAAACCCTCTGGATCTGCTTTACGTGCAGCTTCAACCTAGCCAGAGTAACCTGAAAGTCTAAGAATCTATTCAAATACAATTATCACTCAAGCTATAAGTTCACTTTGATTACTCTTAACAATCTGAGTGAATTAGTCTAGGACAAATGACCTGTTGCCAGCTGCTATACTGGTCGTAGGCACTCAATATATGACTACTTCTGCAAAGCTTGTCTCATTTGCAAAATCTGAATCAAAACAAATTTGTTACCCCAGAGGCTGACGAGTATGCTGATGAAAAATCACGAAAACCAATTCTTAAGTTAAAAAAGAAGAAGTTTCTGCCTATAGGAGGAGATTGACCTAAGTCCACTTCCACCTCATTTCTGACTGGATCACCATGAGGCAGATGGCAGCTGCACATGGTGAGAACATTTAAGGCGGCATCGAGTTCCCATCCGCGCATATACCCGATAGAAAAGATTCATAATCGAATGACCAAATAGAGAAGATTTGATGGTGACTATGTACAGCAATTTTGCAATATCAAGAACTCAACATTATCAATCAGCTCATCTTCATTACAAAAGTCTTATTGACCCTAAACATACTTTAGAGCAAGTTTAGCTGCCAGTTGTTTTATCTTTCAACCGCAAGCAACGGTGCCAACTGTTACTCCAGATGCCGTGGCCTCCAATAGACCAGATATTGAATGATTTTCTTCGTTACACTCAATTAGTAATTGAAGTAAGTAGTCTAAGGCACCATTATGTAGAAAACAATTGGATAAAGCAAGAGCATCCGTTAGTTTTCCTCCACCAATTAATCTGCAGAAGTAGATCAGCGAGATTTAAAAATAACCCATGACGAAATCAGAAGTAGAATGTAAAGTGCAGTATAAAATTGAACCATTGAGATGAGGCCACATTTAGCACTCTTAACTTGCCTGGTTTTAGCAATTAGGTCCTCAAAATTTTTATTGGTGCAATTGAGTCTTCTAACTTGCATGTGTTGTGCGTTAACATGGCAGCCAACATGATTTTTTTTAATAGTTTAATAAAAATAAAAATAACAATACGATAAAAACAAAGACCACAAGAAGGAAGTTGAAGGGAGAAAGAGAGAGATTGTGATAATGCAGCCGGACAGGCATCGCCATCTCTACAATGGACACTGCACCGCATCCTACTGCTGTCATTTCCAAAGTCAACCTCTATCATCCACAGACACTTGACTTTGCCTAGAATGCTAGAACACACAATGACTTTGCAGAAAGGATTGATCAATCGCCGAAACTTTTCACGTGATTGACCATAACTTCATCAATAGCGAATGCCAGCGAGAAGTAGTTTTCATGGTCCAGCTTAATCAACTCCCTCAATTGCTCACCATGCAAGGCCGCCACCACAGAGTATCCTTTTAATCTTATCGAGCTTGGTAAAAAATTGGCCACCACACAATAATTTGAACCTCTTTCTTGGTACAATATACTCAAAGCTGGATCCTAGACTCTCAATTGGAGGAAAAAAAAGTGGAATTCGGGATTGGGGGTCCTCTCAATCCGACGATTGTCCATTACCTGTCATCACAATCGCACCCATCTTGTCATTGTTTATCCCCATGGAGGTGTTGGCTATGTTGGTAAGTCCAGCTAGAGGTGGAGGAGATGGAGTGGCAGCACCGCGACAGGTCTCCGCCTCTGGCGTC
The DNA here is from genome assembly GCF_016545825.1 of Eucalyptus grandis. Lineage (NCBI taxonomy): Eukaryota > Viridiplantae > Streptophyta > Magnoliopsida > Myrtales > Myrtaceae > Eucalyptus > Eucalyptus grandis. The sequence goes on from NC_052620.1 coordinate 21,889,916, forward strand.
GGTGGTGACGACCACCATAGGTCTCTTTCTGGGCACGCGCACTCCACTTCAAATTTCCTTTTCTTTGTTTTTCCTTTTTCTTCTGTTTTTTTTTTTTTTTTTTTTGGGTGAAAGTAAGAAATCCTTTTTCTTCTGTTTTAATAGGGGCGCATAAAAAAACCTATTTCTCTGTTTTTCTGCTCTAAGAATAGAATTGAAAAAGAAATCTATTTGATAATATAATATAATTTCTTTTTTGTTTTTAGAACAAATTTTTAGCCTAAAAATAAATTTGGAACAAAAATAAGAAGAAGAAATTTTTACTTTTCTATTTCTATTCATAAAACCTCCTCATTGCTTGTTTGCGTTGCGTACCATATTTCCACATTCTACATCAACGCTTTCAATTCAATTGAATAAAGGTGCAAACGATAATCATTCTCTTCTGAGGCTTTATTTTTGGCTTGAAAACTATTTTCTATTTCTATTTATGGATGAGTTTTTGAGAAAAATACGTGTTTGATAATAGACATAAAATTTCAGCTCTCAAAATAAAAATTTGTTTGATAAACCTTCCTAAATATCTTCCTCTTGGTTGGCGAATGGCTGGAGGTGGCGGATCATGGCGAGCAAGTGGGCATTGATGGGGATAAGGACGTGCGATGAGAAGAGTTTTTATTTGAAGAAGAAGAAGATTGGACAATAAACTCAAAATTAGACTTGAAGACAATTAATCACAAGTTCGACAATTTCATTGTATCCAACTTTAAGGAAATACAGAAAAAGTAAAAGTGGAAAATACAAGTATAAGCAATATGGATATTGATTCCATGTAGGAAATTTTGAAGCGAACCAGCTGTATATCTCTATCGATACATCATATGCAATATGGAGATTGATTCCACGTAGGAAATTTAGAAACGATCGCTGCGGCTTTTTATATGACCAGAGCACCCTTCAATTACCAATAGTGGACCACATGGGGACTACTATGTGGTATGCACGGTTTCTGTCTGCTGCTGCATTAAACTAGGGAACACATTTTAACTCAACTATACTGTTCCCTTGACCCAATCCAGCTTCGCCTTCAGTCTCTGTTCTCCTAATGCACCACCCCCCTGACAATCCACCGTTTATCCCGAATTCAAGGTGTCCTGGTGCTTACCCGTTCACCCTTCTCTGGTGCATGGCATTTAGGAGGTCTTCCCGGCTTCTGCATTCAGAACAGACATGAAACGGGGATGCAGGATGCCGAAGGGGCTTTAGCAAGACTGGTGTCTCTCTGCAGAAAATTAGGCAAACTAATGTCCGTTAGAGATGTGACTAACCTTAAAGCAGTTATACCAGAGAAATCACGGATACAAGGCAAAGAGGAGTATAAGTACAAACTGAGTTATCAAAGGTCCTTGCTGATTGGAGTCAGAAAAAGTTCTCGAATGCCATACTAGAGATAAACTTCTCGAACGCCATACTAGAGATAAACTCCTTGAAGGAGCTTCTAGTAAATATCTAACAACCCTAGTTTTGACCATAAAAAGCGAAAGAATCCAGTGGATTAAAGAAACAATAGAATTTCTTTGGCAGCAAGACGAGATGTACTGGGAAATAAGATCCAGCAACAATTGGATGAGAAGGGGGGACAAAATTTCTCAATTTTTCCATGCAACCACCATTTAGCGTAGACAGCAAAATAAAATTTCAGCATTTTTCAGCATTGGAAGATGAAAGTGGAGCCTGGTACCGAAAGCCAGGTGTCGCGACCAATTTTTTTCGGGGTGTGAACCACCTAGGTTTTGGCTAATGGATTGTTAAGCTTAGACTTAACTCGGGCTCTCCCAAGCCCATACCAATTCGCAATTTAGGTTTAAATTTCTTAACATGCAATTGATTTTCAATTAGGAGTCGCCACTAATCTATTTTTGGTGGGTCGATTAGAAACCTAAGTAAAGTAATGAGAGATTTACTTTACTCCTACGAACCAGAGATTATGGGTACGGGGACTTGGTTACACTAGATTTCTCTAATGCCCTTTCGGTACCATTTCTTTTTATTTTAAAAAATGTTTTTGCAAGCAGTTTGAATTGATTTTAAAATTATTTCCCTAACATGTGAGGCCATCATACGGGTGCACAAACCACCAATTTAACATCCAAGAAAGCAATGAATAAATTGCAGGACTTAGCTCATAGCAACGAAAGCATCTACGTTGTTAGATTAAAATCCACATCAACAACCCTAAATATGATTTCTAATTAACACGCAATTTTTGTTTTGTTTTCACTTAATTAATGAAAATCATGCGATATGCAATGCATGCCACTAATTTAACATGAAATGATATGACATGGCAACATGACTTAGCTATATGACCTAAGCAATATGACATAACTAAGCATGTAGTCTATCCTAAGCATGAGATGATTTATTCTAAATAATTTTTTTGTATTTTCTATGAGATTCGAAATTAAAGAAATGCAACATTTAAATATGCAATCTAAATTAATCTAATGACCTAATTCTAATGACAAGCAATTTCTAATTAAATGCATCTAACAAAAATCACTAAATGACGTGCATTGTATGAAACTAATTCTATATGACGTGCACATGATTTTATTTTCCTAATAAGCATGCAATCTATTTAGGAGAAATTATCTAAACCTATAATATGCAATCTTAGCATGCAATGACGTGCAAAAAATGCCTTAATTCTACATGACATATGCATAATGACTTCTTTTCTTTTTGTGTTTTTCCTTTTTTCCCTTTTTTTTAAAATTTCGAAATTAATAATTGCCAAATAATTAAACATGCAATCCAAATTAAAAAAAGAACTAGCAACCTAAATTAATTGATTTGATTTTTTTATTTTTTGAAAATTCGAAATAAAATTCCTATTATGAACATGCAAACCCTAAAACTACATTTTTTGATTTTTTTTTAAAGAAAACTAATTTAAGTAACACCACAGCAAATCAAGCCATATTGATTCCCAAATCGACGAACCATATCTCGCGCATGAGATCGGGTTGGCCAATTTCACATAAATCACGAATCGGATCTTGAGCGGGAGATCGGATTGGCAATTTTTTTAAAGTAATTGCGAGTCGGATTTCGAGCTTGAAAATCGGACAGCCAATCACTAGTTCCCAGGCAATTTCATATCATGGAATTTCAATTTCACATTAAAGGAATAATTACACTAGAAAGATAAAATAAAATAGCAAAAATAATAAAACAAAAATAAGATAAAGAAAATACCTAAATTTTCTTTTTTTTTTTTTTTTTTTTTTTCTTAAAAAGAAAAAGAAAAACAAAGTTGTGGCCAGTCCGGCGAGGGGGATCACCGGCTAGGGTTTCGGCGAGGCTCCGGAGCGGCGTGTCGGCGCCGAGGCGGCGAGGAGCATCGCGGGTCCGCTCGAGCCGGGAGGCGAAGCGGAGGCGGAGTCGGGCGGCACGGGCTGCGTCGCGGGGCTGCGTCGGGCGCTCGGATCACGGGCTTCAGCCGGCGGGGCGCCTCTGGGGACGGCGGGAGGCCTCGTGGTGGCTGCGATGAGGAGCTCCGGCGTCTGGATCGGGCTGTTGGGAGCGGCGTCCGGTGAGAGAACCGGATCGGGGCGAGCGTCGCGGCGCGGAGCAAGGGTAGCGTCGGATCCGGGTCTTCAACGAGTCTCGGCACCAGTGAAAGGGAAGCGTCGAGCTGGGTTCGGGCCTTCTGTCGTCGGGGACCTCGGATTTGCAGGCGGAGGGACTCTAGCGGCTGGATCTCGGCTCAGCTGCGGCTCTAGGTCACCGGTGGCTTGGGATTTGACGGCGGAGACAGATCTCGCAGAGGAGGGTTGCAACGGCGGGGATTGGCGCGGCGTCGGGGGCTTCTGTTGCGGGCGCAGTGAGGTGAGGCGGAGGCGGCGGGTCGCGGGCCGAGCAGGCGGCGGCGTGTCATCGAGGCTCCGGGGGCTCAACGTCGGGGCGGCGCAGGTCGTCGGGGCTCGCGGCTCGAGTGCTCGCGGACGGAGATCGGCGACGGCGCGAGTGGCCGGCGAAGGCCCCCCGTGGGGAAGATGAACGATCGCGCAAGGGGGCTTTTCTTTTCTTTTTTCTCTTTTTTTCTACTTTTCCTCTCTCCACTCACTTTTTCACCCTTTGCTTTTTTACCGACGGAAAGGACCCCTTCTCTCATGCTTTTCTCTCTGAATTTGTTCCCCTTCGATATGGCCGAATGTCTCAATTGCGTGGCCTCTTCCCCAAACCCTACGCATTTAATCTATTTATAGGCCGCGAGTTAGGGTTTTAATTTTCCAAATCCATATCCACGAAAATTTCTTTTTCCAAATGTAATATTTGCTTTTGATACGATTTAGGATTGCAAGAGGATTCTTCTAAAATTTAAAATCTCGCATAAATCAATCCGTAAAATCTTTCCGAGAATATGGGCTTGGGCCAATTTATTCCATTTGTGGGCTTAGTCCAATTCACCAAATTAATATTCCGAACCATCAATTTGAACCCATTTGTCACCGGCCCAATGTAAATGCAAATAAATGCACATAAAACTATATGCTATGCAATTAACTATTTTTTCAGAAATAAAATTAACTCCTAATTTTTTAATGCAATAAATGACTAAGCAGGTTGCCAAAATTTAGGTGTTAACAGCTGCCCCTCTTTGAAGGTGAGCTCGAAGAGGTTGCCTTCAAAGACAAATTGAGACCTAAATTTTGACTATGCACATGCATTGAATGATTTTTTTGTTGGAAAATGAATTCCATTTTTTAATGCAATTTATATGATGCATGCAAATACTAATGCAAATGATAGATGAACCTACCTGAAATAACTTACCTTCAAGGAGGATAGAGTAATTCGAGGTAGTGGGTGTTACCTGTCCAGGACCTGTACCATTCTACGGTCGCCCAGTATGGCAGAAAGGAGCCGCTTTCTCAGGACCCGTACCATTCTACGGTCGCCCAATACGGCAGAAAAGTTTTGTAAGGAACTGCTTTCCCAGGACCCGTACCATTCTACGGTCGCCTAAAAGGGGATTCATTTTCCAGGACCCGTATCATTCTACGGTCGCCTGAATGAGGAAATTGCTTTTCCAGGACCCATACCATTCTACGGTCGCCTGTTAGAGCAATAAATGTTGTCTAGGACCCGTACCATTCTATGGTCGCCTAGATTGAGGTTTTGCTTGGCTAGGACCCGAATCATTCTTCGGTCGCCTAGCCTTGCGACAGAAATCATCCGACCAGGACCCGAACCATTCTTCGGTCGCCTTAATCAGATTGAATCTGGAGGAAAAATCTTTGGGGGACAACTCCATTGAGTGTCGATGAAAAGGACTCTGGGCTACGAAAGCACGCCAGGTTGATAAAAGAAATCTGGGCTATGAAAGCACGTCAGGTTGATAAGAGAAATCCGGGCTACGGAAGCACGCTGGTTCGATAAAATGGACTCTGGGCTACGAAAGCATGCCAGGTCGATAAGAGAAATCCGGGCTACGAAAGCACGCCAGTTCGATAAGAGAAATTCGGGCTATGAAAGCACTCCAAGTCAATTATAAGGGACATCGGGCTACGAAAGCACGCCGAGTCGATGAAGATGGGCCTTGGGCTACGAAAGCACGCCAGGTCAATATAAAGGACACTGGGCTGCAAAAGCACGCCAGGTCAAAAAAGGGACATCGGGCTACGGAAGCACGCCGAGTCGATGAAAATGACTCTGGACTACGAAAGTACGCCAGGTCGATATAATTGGACAACTTGACCAAGTCAAGTGTCGATGTACTTGAGAGAGAATACCTGCATAATGACAAGTATTTTAGAGTATGGTAGAGATATACTTACTTGCTAATATCTCTGATTCTTGGGGATATGTCTTTTGGAATTTAGATATCTTGTGGAGGTCCTTCACCTCATGGTGGAGGTTTCTTATCTCCTAATATCATGAAACATTCTGAAAGGCTCTTAAATTACCTGTCAGACATGGTTTAGAGCAAAAACTGATATGCATTCATCAAAGAGATAGAGAATCTAAGCTACTCTAGAATGCACATTTCAAAATTCAGTGAGGTTTTTATCAACTCAATCGGGGTTCATGCATAATGACCTTTGCATCACCCAAATTTCCACTGGAGAGAATTGTCGTTCAAGACAACGACATGGATTTCTTAAAAATGTTAAATGAGAAACTTTCAGTTAGAAATGACTTTCACTCACTCTCGTTTAGAATAGCTATTTTGTGAGAATCACTCCATCTCACTGTCATCATATTAACAAGGGTCCGAGTTTTCTCACAAGCGGTACGACCTTACCAATTTGAGAGGTCTTTAACAAGGACCGTAATGTGGGCTCGGTCAACGGCTTAGCAAAGGGACTCTTCGAGTCAAGGCTATTGAAAGAACAACTCTTTAATCATCTCTGGGTTTACAAGTCAAGAACCCTACAAAATGAGAAAGAAATAATCTTGCTCGCACTTCTTCGAGCGATGCTTATAAACATATGAACTCCTATGTTAATTTAAGTGCCCTAATCTGAAGAGACTTTGTAAATGAGGTAACGTAGGCTGGGTTCATGGGTTGAGAAATGAAAGGATCATTAGGCTCAAAATGTGTGAATGGTGAGAGTTGGTGATCATCTTGGCATTGCCGCCGGTTTTCTTTTTCATCATCAGGGATTGTCTTCATGAAATGCCCCATTGATTGTAAAAACTCAACTTTTGAGTTCTTTGAGTATTGCTCCATCAGGATTCAATTCTTGCAATTGACAGTCACCTTATCTTGACTCTCTTTCTCATCTATGGGCATTGGCCTTGCTTTTATCAGGCACACCGCTTTTTCATGCCCCTATTTCTTATTCATTTTTTTTCACTTTTTTTTTCATGGGCATTGGCCTTGCTTTTACCAGGCACACTGCTTTTTTCATGCCCCTTAGTTCTATTTTGATTTCAATTTTTGCGCATAGTGCATGCGTAAAATAATGACACTCGAACTTTTAGGGGTCTTCATTTGCCTTTTGCCTTGCCCCCAGTGTGGGAGATGATCACCAACTAGATTTGAAGAAATGAAATTGCAGGCTCAAGTGGGCTACGCAAAGGATATGAGTGTTTAGGATAGAGAAAAGAATGCTCTTCATCATCTTAGGGCACTTAAATTACCACATGAATTCAATGTAATAGCATGACTAGAAGATTGATGCAAGTGAGAGCAAGAAAATTTCAATTCATTTTCCTCACCTTATGATGCTGTTTTTCCTCCAATTTGCCCCAATGTGGGATGGTTCTTGACAGGGATAATTTGAAAGAATTTCCACAAGTATATGGAGCTCAAAGGGGTTAAGCAATGTATTACCTATAGTGTTTGGGATAGAGAAATAAACTATCCCTCATCGTTTCGGTCATCGTACCTTTTGCGAGAGAACTCTTTACCTTGTAGATATGGAACTTCCTACACTCATCTCACAAGTGTATAAGTAGGGGACTGTGTATAGGATAGGGCTTGCCTTTCGTCATCCTGATATGTCTCATTCAACAATCTTAAACATTGATGTCACTCCATTAAGTTGTCTATCTTGACAAATCTCCACATGAAATTAATGAGCTAAATCAATATGAAAATTCTCTTTTCAAAAGAGTCCAGCAACTTTAAGCATGAAAAGTGTTTGTGACTTCAAAACAAACAATTTATTGCACTCAAAACATGGTTTTAAGCATTCATTCAGGGGATTGCTCCACAAAGGGATTATCTCAACAATAGATGTCCTTGGATTGTCTTTATCAATCAAAAGTGACAATTCGCTTTTTGATTTGATGAATACTCCGTTCTTGCTTTTGCCCCTGCACAAGAGAACGTGCATGAATAGGATACTATGCAACTCAAAGTAAATTCAAATTGCACAACCATTTTGGCTCGGATCGAGATTTTGTCTCAGTCATGTCACTACTAGAATCTATAGTGCCGCCAATTCGTCATCTGCAAGGAAAAGAACAAAGCGTCATCTCCCAAAATTATTTATGTTCAAAAACGAGATGTACCTCTTTCACCAAAGATGGATGATCCTCTTTTAACTTGCCCCTCATTTTGTTTGGCCCTTCAAGATGGATATTTCAAGTAGTATCGAGATGTGACCGACATTAACTCTTTAGAAACTTGTTGAGTAACAATTGAACCAATTGCAACCTGATGTGCCTTTTTTTCAGATGCTTTCTTATCGGGTCAAGAAAGTAATGCTCTGAAACATGAAGTAATTGAGTCAGAAAATTAAACAAGGCTAATCTAATGCATGCTTTTTGGAAATGGCTTGAAAAATGATCTTTTTTTTTTGTTCTTTTGGACTTTTTTTTGGATGAGGAAGCATGAAGAAGCATAGTCCTCAGAATTCTCCTTGGATGATATTTTCTTTTCATTGTTGGATATCGTCACCGGGCTAGTTTGGTGTACCGCATCATGTCCTCAAAACAAAACTTGTAATTCTATTGATATTCATCAATCAAATTAGATTTATTGGAATGTGATGCTTAAGCACAGAAGAAATTGAAATCAATCCCTAAAAGCGATAAGAATTCCCATGCAGGGGAAAGTGCATGCCCCTAATTAAATGAGGAAATGGAACAACTTAGGACCATGAATCATGTGTACTTGAATTCTTCACCCTCCTTGATCTTGTGAGGCGAACCCTTCAGGTCAGATATTTTTCTCTATATATGTCACTGGTCTCTTCATGATGGCATCAAATTTGGCTACCTCAGGAAAATGATACGATTCAAAAAGTCTTCTTGGCTCTCTCCTTAGAGTAACAATTTCTCATTGAAGATAGATTGCAACACTTTTGCTTGATGAGATTAGCTCTTTTTGATTCGTCATTTTAGCTCTCGATCGTGAACATATGGGTGAGCGGGATCGTTCCATAATCACCTAATTCAAATGAACGGGAACATATAAGCATGAGGGTAAATAGAAAGTCGATCCATGACAATGATCTAATCGATTTTTCCATTTTGTTCATTTATTCATGAAAAATTCTTACATGAAGGGCATTTCCTAAAAATAGACTAGGAAAATAAAGATAGACACCCTAACAAGAGCAAATTTCCTAAACATGAATTGAAAACAAATTCTCCAAAGGTTTTTTTGGCAAATGATTCATTGCATGGCAATTCCCTCATTTCATTTCTAATTGACAAACGAATTAGATCAAATGACTAACCTAGATTGTCATGGATGGACCAAAAGTAAATTGCATAGTATAGGGATAGAAGACTTATTTCACCAAGGAAAATCAATGGCAATCACATAGACATGCGCATGGTAAGTGACTCGATTTCTACTCTATAAGGCTTATCAAAGTGGAGCCACAAGGATGATCGGACTAGACACGGGCTTGTGGACTATGTCGGGTCCTCATGACTCTGGCTTGGTAAAAGAGCCGACCCGGGTCGCGAGCATGTGGACCGAGGTGGGTACTCTTGACACCATGAAAAAAACTTCGGGATTGAGATGGGCGACTCGTACCGCGAGCATGCGGTCGGAGTGGTATCCATTTCAATACCATCCTAAATGATTCTATGTGGCCCAGGTCCGGCGACGGGTTGTGTATGCAATAGTGTAGTGCAAATGCAAGGCATGCAAAACAGTTCATATCAAGCAATACTTCGTATATGAAAATAAATCATACATTTTTACACCTCCCTGCAAAACAAAGGTTAACAAACACTTCCCCTTATACCTCCCATCCTGCAAGAACATTTAACACCTTAAATGTTAGGGGCGTACTTGGAATCCTCGCTGCCAAACAAAACATTTTTCAAAAGAAAAGAAAAATTGGCCTAAGTCCACTAAGAGTTTTAACTCAAGTCCCCAGCGGAGTCGCCAAGCTGTCGCGACCAATTTTTTTCGGGGTGTGAACCATCTAGGTTTTGGCTAATGGATTGTTAAGCCTAGACTTAACTCGGGCTCTCCCAAGCCCATACCAATTCGCGATTTAGGTTTAAATTTCTTAACATGCAATTGATTTTCAATTAGGAGTAGCCACTAATCTATTTTTGGTGGGTCGATTAGAAACCCAAGTAAAGTAATGAGAGATTTACTTTACTCCTACGAACCAGAGATTATGGGTACGGGGACTTGGTTACACTAGATTTCTCTAATGCCCTTTCGGTACCATTTCTTTTTATTTTGAAAAATGTTTTTGAAGGCAGTTTGAATTGATTTTAAAATTATTTCCCTAACATGTGAGGCGATCATGCGGGTGCACAAACCACCAATTTAACATCCAAGAAAGCAATGAATAAATTGCAGGACTTAGCTCATAGCAACGAAAGCATCTGCGTTGTTAGATTAAAATCCACATCAACAACCCTAAATATGATTTCTAATTAACACGCAATTTTTGTTTTGTTTTCACTTAATTAATGAAAATCATGCGATATGCAATGCATGCCACTAATTTAACATGAAATGATATGACATGGCAACATGACTTAGCTATATGACCTAAGCAATATGACATAACTAAGCATGTAGTCTATCCTAAGCATGAGATGATTTATTCTAAATAATTTTTTTGTATTTTCTATGAGATTCGAAATTAAAGAAATGCAACATTTAAATATGCAATCTAAATTAATCTAATGACCTAATTCTAATGACAAGCAATTTCTAATTAAATGCATCTAACAAAAATCACTAAATGACGTGCATTGTATGAAACTAATTCTATATGACGTGCACATGATTTTATTTTCCTAATAAGCATGCAATCTATTTAGGAGAAATTATCTAAACCTATAATATGCAATCTTAGCATGCAATGACGTGCAAAAAATGCCTTAATTCTACATGACATATGCATAATGACTTCTTTTCTTTTTGTGTTTTTCCTTTTTCCCTTTTTTTTTTAAAATTTCGAAATTAATAATTGCCAAATAATTAAACATGCAATCCAAATTAAAAAAAGAACTAGCAACCTAAATTAATTGATTTGATTTTTTTATTTTTTGAAAATTCGAAATAAAATTCCTATTATGAACATGCAAACCCTAAAACTACATTTTTTGATTTTTTTTAAAGAAAACTAATTGAAGTAACACCACAGCAAATCAAGCCATATTGATTCCCAAATCGACGAACCATATCTCGCGCATGAGATCGGGTTGGCCAATTTCACATAAATCACGAATCGGATCTTGAGCGGGAGATCGGATTGGCAATTTTTTAAAAGTAATTGCGAGTCGGATTTCGAGCTTGAAAATCGGACAGCCAATCACTAGTTCCCGTGCAATTTCATATCATGGAATTTCAATTTCACATTAAAGGAATAATTACACTAGAAAGATAAAATAAAATAGCAAAAATAATAAAACAAAAATAAGATAAAGAAAATACCTAAATTTTTTTTTTTTTTCTTTTTTTTTTTCTTAAAAAGAAAAAGAAAAACAAAGTTGTGGCCAGTCCGGCGAGGGGGGATCACCGGCTAGGGTTCGGTGAGGCTCCGGAGCGGCGTGTCGCGACGGCGAGGCGCAGGAGCGCGCGGGTCTGTTCGAGCGGGAGGTGAAGCGGAGGCAGCGTCGGGCGGCACGGGCTGCGCGCGTCGCGGGGGGGCTGCGTCGGGCGCTCGGATCACGGGCTTCGGCCGGCGGGGCGCTACGGGGACGGCGGGAGGCCTCGGTGGCTGCGATGAGGAGCTCCGGCGTCGGATCGGGCTGTTGGGCGCGGCGTCCGGTGAGAGAACCGGATCGGGGCGAGCGTCGCGGCGCGGAGTAAGGGCAGCGTCGATCGGGTCTTCAACGAGGCTCGGCACCGGTGAAAGGGAAGCGTCGAGCGGGTTCGGGCCTTCGTCGTCGGGGACCTCGGATTTGCGGGCGGAGGGACTCCAGCGGCTGGATCTCGGCTCAGCTGCGGCTCTAGGTCACCGGTGGCTTGGGATCTGACGGCGGAGACAGATCTGCAGAGGAGGGTTGCAACGGCAGGGATTGGCGCGGCGTCCGGGGGCTTCCTGTTGCAGGCGCAGGCAGAGGTGAGGCGGAGGCGGCGGGTCGCGGGCCAGAGCAGGCGGCGGCGTGTCGTCGAGGCTCCGGGGGCTCAGCGTCGGGGCGGCGCAGGTCGTCGGGGCTCGCGGCTCGAGCGCTCGCGGACGGAGATCGGTGACGGCGATAGGGCCGGCGAAGGCCCCCCTGCGGGGAAGATGAACAGTCGCGCAAGGGGGCTTTTCTTTTCTTTTTTCTCTTTTTTTTCTACTTTTCCTCTCTCCACTCACTTTTTCACCCTTTGCTTTTTTTACCGACGGAAAGGACCCCCTTCCCTCGTGCTTTTCTCTCTGAATTTGTTCCCCTTCGATATGGCCGAATGTCTCAATTGCGTGGCCTCTTCCCCAAACCCTACGCATTTAATCTATTTATAGGCCGCGAGTTAGGGTTTTAATTTTTCCAAATCCATATCCACGAAAATTTATTTTTCCAAATGTAATATTTGCTTTTGATACGATTTAGGATTGCAAGAGGATTCTTCTAAAATTTAAAATCTCGCAAAAATCAATCCGTAAAATCTTTCCGAAGATATGGGCTTGGGCCAATTTACTCCCTTTGTGGGCTTAGTCCAATTCACCAAATTAATATTCCGAGCCATCAATTTGAACCCATTTGTCACCGGCCCAATGTAAATGCAAATAAATACACCTAAAACTATATGTTATGCAGTTAACTATTTTTTCAGAAATAAAATTAACCCCTAATTTTTTAATGCAATAAATGACTAAGCAGGTCGCCAAAATTTAGGTGTCAACACCAGGGAAATTAAAAGAGATGACCATTGGCTTTTTTCATTCACTATTCACAACGGAGGGTGCATGTAACTTTGAATCAGTGCTGGGTCAATGTTCTCGTAAGGTAACGGATGAAATGAACCAATCTCTAACCAGGGAAGTGACTTTGAAAGAAGTGCAAGATGCAATTTTTCAATAGGGAGCCTATGGGCTGAGCAAGCTGTTCTATTGACACCACTGGAGTGAGATTCAACACGATGTAGTTCAGTTGATTTCAGACTTTCTTTATTCAGGTAAGTTTCATAGACACCTCAACAGAACCCAATCTCCCTTATCCCTAGAGTTCGTAACCCGGAAAGTCTAGTTCAATTCTGTCCCATCAGTTTGTGTAATTTTAGTTACAAAATAATCTTAAAAGCTTTGGCTAATCACCTTAAACCTCTTTTACCTGAACTGGTAGCAATGGAGCAAAGTGCTTTTGTTAGCAGGAGACATCTACAAGACAGCATTTTGATTGTGCAGGAAGTTTTACACCAGTTGCGAATTAGAAAGAGGAAAAAGAAGCCTGTGATAGAGTGGAATGAGATTTTCTTGGGAGGTGTTTTCTAAAATGTGTTTTGACAATAAATGGGTTATGTAGATCATGTACCATGTCATATCCATGTCTCTTAACATAAAGTTTAATGGGGAACTGCTACCTTTCTTCCATCCTTCTAGGGGGCTGTGGCAAGAAGACTCCTATCCCCATTTCTTTTCATTATTATGACAAATGTGCTTTCTACCCTGCTGAATAAAGTTGTAGAAGAACAACGAATAATGGGGATTAAATAAAATAGACATTGTCCTACGCTATCTCACGTTTTGTTTCCAGACAACTCTATTTTCTTCCTAGATGAAAAGATCCAAGAATCCCAGAGCTTTGCTGAGGTCTTGCTCTAGTGTTGTTTTGCAATAGGGCAGGCCATTAACTTAAACAAATATGGAATTTTCTTTAGTAGTGGCTGCCCCCCTAAGCCTACGAAGGAAGAGATACATGTCCTGGAAATAAATAAAAAAACTGGGAAGTACATGAGGATTCCATTGGAATGGGTACAAACCAAAAAGCACATCTTCACATGGATATTGGGGAGAAATAACATAAAACTAGAAGGATGGAAGGAAAAGGTAATCCTGAAAGCAGGAAACAAGATTCTCATTAAAGCAGTGGTACAAGCAATCCTGCAATGTGCACTATTGATCTTCAAAGTTCTAATCTCTATTTGTTGAGCGATAGAGAAGAAAGTTGCCTCCTTTTGGTGCAGAAGTAGTGAGCCAAAGCTGGCCTTTGTCGGAAGAAATGGGATGTAATGAAGAAGGGGAAGGAGTGTGGTGTGATGGGATTTAGGGACTTGATAAAGTTTGACAATGCACCGTTGGGCAAGCTAGCTTGGAGGTTATCCCAAGTACCTCAGAGTTTGTGGGCTGAGGTTCTGCAAGGCCTGTATTTTCCGAATCAAAACTTCTTGAGTGCAACAAAAGGCTCCTACTCTTCTTGGGGTTGGCAAAGTATCGTGGCAGAAAGGGACAACATATCAAAGGCAGTGCATTGGACAGTGGGAGATGGTGCAGAAATTAAAATTAGACAAGACAACTGGCTGAAAACTAGAGTCATTGGAGGAGAGAATATCCAGGGTGAGCCAAATCTAGTGACTGACCTCATCGACCAGGAGAAGTTTAGAAGGAAAGAACAGCTGATCACTGAGTTGTTCGAAGCAAGAGTTGCAAATGAAATTTTAGCTATCCCAATCAGTGAAAGGGTGGAGAAAGATAGAGACATTGCACACTTTCAGGCACATATTTAGCAAAAAGCGCATATCACCATATCACTTCAACAGAAGAAAAGCAGCAAGCAGAACAGCCTTCTACATCATTTCAAACGCCCACATAACTATGGTGACTGGCGTGGAACATGAATACTATCCCAAAAGTTAAACTTTTCATATGCAATGCGTGTCAGAACGCACTACCAACAAAAGAGAATCTGTTCAAGCGGAAAATAATACCAGAACCCACCTGTCCTATCTGTCGTAAATGGCCTGAAACGATTGAGCGTATATTCCTAGTTATAGCAGTTCTTCTTACAGAGAAAAAAGACCAAAGGAAACTCACCTTCCCTGTATCCGGTAACAGGTTTCCTCCGGAACTTACGGAAGACGCGAAACCACTTCCATTTTCGGGCTCCGGAAACCTGACCCGAGGAGAGTGGTGGAGGTGGCCATGGCTGCACAGAAGAATTTTGAAAGGCCGAACCCCAGGACTAACACGTGTAAAGCAGATTAAACCCTCACTTAAGAATTAACGCCGATGGGTCGTTCGTGGACGGCGATGTCACGGGAAAAATCGCCGGAGCATCCCCGGGACGAAGCCGGGGCTTATTGGTCGCTGGGCTTTGCCGAAGAGATCCGAGCGACCTCGGCAGAGCAGACTGAAACCCACGTGCGACTCGAAGCGCTCGGCTTGTTTAGGAATCCATCCGCACTACCCCCTCTCGTTGGAGTCAGACTCTGATCCGTGTACACACCCACAGACCGTGATCCGGTGCTCGTGGGAAGTAGCTCCACTCATCACCGGGCGCCTTAGTTTAGTGGGGCCAGAACAAACATCTCCGAGTGGCTCACTACGGAAGAGGAGAGAGCCGAGTAGCGAATTGAGTTGTCATGTTAAGGGTCATCAGTTCCAGTCCGATCCGGCTCTATAGTGGAACTAGGACCTGATCCAATTTTGAGAACTAGGGACAGGATGATTTGTTCTTAGTACCATGAATCAGATCAGACCATCAATTCTAGTTCAGTCCAACAGAACTAACCACTTTTCTCTTTTCCATGAAGATTTTAGTTTAACTTTAATTTTCATATATGTATTTAAGAAATAAAATAGTCTATTTTAGGATTTATTTCTATTTTTAGAAATTTAAATATATATATTTTAAAAGAGTTGATATGATCCTATCCAGTTTCCCCCAGAGCAGGGAACTAGACTGAAAATTACCGATTCCATTTTTATGGAATCGAGAATAGACCAAACCGGCCCGTCAACTCCAGTCTGGGCAATTTTTGATTTGGGTAGTTTGATATACTCACCCCTATTGTTAATTCCTGTGATAGAAAGAATTTACCTTATAATTGGACTATTAATCTTGCTCAAGTTTTAGGGGAGTTCCTATGTTTGGAGGCCTATGTTGGCTGTAATTCTGAAATCACTTGACGTAATAAAAAGAGCTTTCAAAAATAAAACTTGTTGAGATATAAAGTGAAATTTCCACCATCGGGGATCCATATACCACCCCTGGTTTCTTAAGGTTAAGGTTAAGGTTGTACCTTGTAATTGAACTATTAATCTTTCACACATTTTATGAGACCTCTTATGCTCATAGGCCTATGTTGGCTGTAATTCTAGAATCACTTTAGGAACTTTTTTTGACCCAAAAAGAAAAAGGTTTTGTTGAGATATAAAGTGAAATCAACAACCCTACAAATGATTTTACGTGTTAAAAAAAAAAAAATCCTACAAAGTGCAAGATTTGTAGATGAATCACACCTGTCTACTTTATATATCCGAGTATCTTGATCAACTCATCCAATCAAGACTACTATAAAACCAACCAGCCAATTTAATTTGAATCGACAACCCAACGTTGCTGCAATTTGAGATGCAACAGAAAAGAAGCTAAACTATGTTATTTAAATACAAAGGGGAAGGATCATAAACACCGTTCTATCTGTGAATCCTTATGAAGGCTCTTTCTCCATTGACACTTTTTTTTGTTGTTGCTCGACTCCATTGACACTTTAGCTATTAGATATAACCAAAATATATATCTTACGCCTAGACCTATCCCACAACCCATCATGTTTCTTTAAATGGATTGTTAAAGGGTCAATCTTTATTTCCCATACCACCTATAATGGAATTTAAAAGTAGGATTAATATCAATGAAAAACCATAAACCGGTATACATGTGATAAATTTATCCAACATTGATTTTTTTTATCATGAAAAACGCTAAATTGATGTACATGCAACAAATTTACTCAAAACTAATAATTTAACCATAGAAAATTCCAAACTAGTATATCTATGATAAATATAATTCAATTAAATTTTTTATCATAAAAGAATCTCAAATTAGTATACCTGTAACAAATTTAACCTTTGTTAACTTCTGTCAAATTTTATTATTAAATTTGCCAACATGGATGGCACATAATGATGTGGTATGGTGACGTGGCAAGTTCACATGAAAATCCATGAGGTAAATTAACCCCCCAAATGTTAGAGGTATATCATTAATGTAAAAGTTTGGGATTTTTCTAAGTTTTAACTCTATAGATTTCGACGTATACCACGTTGCCATGTGTCATCCACATTAGGAAATTTAATAGTAAAATTTGACAGAAATTAATAGATGATGAATTTGTTACAAGTGTACAAATTTAGGATTTTTCATGGTGAAAAAGTTAATTTGGAATAAATTTGTCACATGTGTATCAATTTTGGATAATCTATGGTATAAAAATAGCTTGGGGTAAATGTATCAAGAGTATACTAATTTAGGATTTTTCATGTCAAAAAACTAGTTTATGGAAAATTTATCACATATATACCAATTTGGAATTTTTTGTAGCATTAACCCTTAAAAATAAGGAGACTAAAATATATCTCGGGTTTGATATATATTTTGCCCAAGAACAAGTTCTCCCCTCCGTGGCACTAGGCTTTGTTAGTATTTATACACATTATGTGAGATATGGATGGGTTTATATAATATTCTTTAAGATTATGTGAAAGAAAATCCCCCAATACCATCATGAGGTTACACCAATCATATTATCATTGACAAGATCTCGAATATAAAAATAGAACTATTTAAAATAAAATATATTTACACAAACTAATAATTGAATTTGTTACAGCCATCTCATGATATATCAGATATTATGTTTATTCACATTCATTTGATAACTTTTTTTTTTTGTGTACAGGAACTATATAATTAACATGTCACACAATTAATTGACTAATGAATATATACAAAATATGTTAGTGGCATGTATATTTGTTTAGCTAAGATGGTTCTCAAATTAAATATCTTTCACCGAAGAAGATGTTTTCTTGAATTTATTAGTTGTATTGGGTTTTATGTTATTTCGAAAAGGAAGTTACGGATTCTAATGCAACTATAATAATAATAAAAAAAAGGGATAAATACAAATAGTTGAAACTAAGCGTATTCAGATTTGTTGTGCGAATGCGCCCTTATAATCTAACGTTGTGAATAATTATCCTCTAGCAATTATCACTTCAATTTTAAATATTTTAGAATCTTTGGTACCGCGCTAATAACTATGTCCGTCTTGTTTTCGGTACCAAACTCTTTAGAAACTGTTTTCATATTTATCCTTTTGCTCATGGGCCATACTTGGTACTGAATCGTTGGTATCTTTGATAGCAAGTCTCGCCCAGACTATTTTAGGCCTGCTCTCGTGTATCAAGCTTGGTGGGCTTTGTTATCTGCCCATGGCCCATTAGGCTGATTTTTGGCACTAATTTATACGCATAATTGTTTTACTCTAAATGAACAAGTATTCCGTCTATTGTAATAGGCGGCGTAGCGGAAGCGAATTGAAACATTTGTAATTATGTAGGGAGCTATAAAAATTGACATAAATAAAATGAAGAATAATAATTAAAAAAAGTCAATAGAAATTTACATAGTTCAGTCCGAATGTTGGAATCTACATCCACGAGGAGAGTCAGTACATAATCCATTATAGATTGGAGAATTATAAGGCTGGAATCACTTATGCACTCGAGTGTTTCCCTAACCTAGTATATATCCAATACTTATGAATTTAACAACTCAACTTAATGGACTTGACTCTACAGACATTTCTCTCTAGACTCATGCCTCTCTTTTCTCTCCTGAGCTCTCACTTCTTGCTTACCTCCTTATGGCCTCAAATGTCCTCCTTTAATAGGAGCATGAGAAGAGAACAAGACAAATGGAGACTCCTACATATGTCAACAGCGGCACCTAATATCATGCCTCTCCATGCAGTTGATGGCATGTGTGCATGACCATCATGCACCCTGAGCATAGCTACTACCATCCCTATCTTCATTTAACAAAAGAACAAAGTTAGCTCACAATAGTCACTAACGCTCACCAAACAAATGTACGGGCATGCACACATGAGAGAGAGTAGTCAAATAAGCATGTACTCATAATCTTTGAAGACAACCATGCAGATGGCGTGTGCTGCCGTCTTCGAAGATCTTATTCTTAGCCAACACTCCTTCCATGCATAGAGGATGTTCTAGCTTTGATATACTTGCTCGCTCAACACTGTCGATTGTTGCGTGTGACTTTCAGCAATAAATTCTCTACATGTGCATTGGATCTCATATCGCACTCAAACTCAAAATATAATTTAATAATTTTTCACATTGGCTTGAGTTTTTAGCCAAGTTATAGGGCTCATATTTTCATGTAGGCTCTTCCAACATCTGATGGGCACTCATACTCTACAGACGCCAATCGAGCTCATACAGAGCTCGAGCTTTGCTGATGGAACGAGTTTTGTCATCATGTCTGCGAGTTCTCCGCCGTTGCTATTTTCTTCACAACAATCTTACCCTTCACTATGATATTCTAGATGAAATGGTACCTAATATAAATATGCTTCGTTCGCTTGTGATATATTGGATTATAAGTTAAATATATTGTATCTTGATCGTCATAGTGTACAATGATGCTTTTTGACTCCAGTCCAAGCTCCGTGAGTAAGCCTTTTAGCCATATAAACTCTTTTGCTACAAAGGTCAGTACTGTATATTTGCCTTAGTCGAAGATAAGGCAACATCATCTTGTAAAGATGTCTTCCAACTTACTACACCACCTACTAGCATAAACACATATGCTACTAACGATTTGTGCTCATCCAATTTACCGGCATAATTTGTATCCACGTATCCTATGGTCTCATTACCGTTGTCGTTCCTCCGATACACAATGCCAACGCCTGTTGTCCCTTATAAATATCTAAGAGTCCATTTTATAGCTTCCCAATGAGTCTTACCTAGGCACTTCATGTAACAGCCGACAACTCTTACACCTTGTGAAATGTCAGGCTAGTGCATACCATGGCATACATAATACTACCCATTACCTACCCATTACACTAGAATAAAGAATACTGGACATGTGCTGCTCCTCCTTCTCTTCAATCTATAGTGATAATTTGTCAGAAAGTTTAAACTGTGTGGCTAAAGGAATACTTATAGATTTTGTTGACTACATGTTAAAACATACCACCATCTTCTCAATATATGCCTTTTGAAATAACGTGATGTTCCTACAACCCTTTTATGCAAAATCTCCATATCTAATATTTTCTTAGCAACACCTAAATTTTTCACCTCAAAATTAGCACTCAACTGTCACTTCGGCACATCAATATTAGACATATGTTTAGCTATTAATAACATGTCATCAACATATAATAACAAGTAAATCAAAGTCCCATCCTCCAGTCTCCTAAAATAAATATAGCTATCAAACTGACTTTTCGAATAATCTTGACTAGCTATGACAGTATCAAAATGCTTATACCATTGTCTAGGAGATTGTTTCAGCCCATACAAAGATTTCTTCAATACGCAAATATGGTCTTCCTTTCTTGGAATAGTAAATGTCTCAGGTTGCCTCATGTAACTCATGAAGAAACGTCGCTTTCACATCTAATAGATCTAACTCGAGATCTTGTATAGCTACTAAGGCAAGTAATACATGAATAGATGTATGCTTTATCACGAGAGAGAACACCTCATTATAGTCGATGCCCTCTCGCTAAGTATACCCCTTCGCAATAAGTCTTGCCTTGAACCTGGCTGCCTTTACACCGAGAATGTCCTCTTTCCATTTGTAGACCCATTTGCCTCCAACAATCTTCTAGCTTTTGGGTACTTTGACTAGTTTTTATGTTTGATTTTGATAGAATGACTTTATTTCTTCACTCATAGCCTTTAGCCACTGCAATGACTCGATACTAGCCATCACCTCAGAGTAGGACGAAGGCTCATCTATCTTCACCTCATCACCTACAATCAATGCATAGGTAATATCGGAATAACCATAACATATAGGTGGTTTAGTTTGCCTTATTTGTCTACTTGTGACTATATTGTGCCGTGGTTTTGCTAGTTGTTCAATATTACTGTCTTCAAGAACTATGGCCTCATCCACAATCTTTTCTTCTATTACCTTTGAGGTCTTTAGAGGCTCTACCTGAATCTCGACTTTACTTCTGACACCATGATCCATTTGCTTTGCTTGTTAAGTCTCAAGAGTCCTCCTTTGAAACATTGCAGTCTTGCTCTACTAATTAGAAACCCA
This sequence comes from Eucalyptus grandis, assembly GCF_016545825.1. NCBI lineage: Eukaryota > Viridiplantae > Streptophyta > Magnoliopsida > Myrtales > Myrtaceae > Eucalyptus > Eucalyptus grandis. The sequence goes on from NC_052620.1 coordinate 21,911,084, forward strand.
AGTGACATAGGATCAGTGCACCACAGTTGATAGCCTTTCACCCCATGTTCATAACCCAGAAATATGCATTTCTTTGCCCTCAGCTCAAACTTACCATCACTCAAATGAGTATACACAGGACATTCGAATATCCGTAATCCAGAGTAATCAACAAGTTTCTTCGACCATACATCCTCAAGAGTTTTTTACTTGATAAAAGATGATGGAGATTGATTAAACAGGTAACAACCCATATTCACAACTTCAACCCAAAATTCCTTGCCTAGTTCTATATTCAAAAGCATGTACTGAGCTCGCTCAAGTAAAGTCCTATTCTTTCGTTCTATAATGCCATTCTGTTATGGTGTCCCTAGAATTGTGTGTTTGTCTCACAATTCATTCCTTTTGACAGAATTTAGTAAAGTCCTTACCATAGAGCCATTATCGATTTCCAGGCACTTGATTTGCTTACCTAACTACTTCTAAATCAATGCCTTAAGATTCTTGAACTGATCATATATCTTAGATTTGTTCTTAGGAAGTACACCCATACCTTCCTTGAGTAATCATCGATGAATGTTAGCATATATTGAGCACCTCATTTCGATGGAACTGGAGATGGGCCCCAGACATTTGAATGAATGTTCAACTGGTTACTTGGTCGAAAGTACAACTATACCAAACTTAACACAGTGTTGCTTTTCGAATATGCAGTGTTCACAAAAGTCTAGCTTTCCTATTTTTTGACCTTTCAATAACCCATTTTCATTCAACATCATCATACTTGCTTTACTCATATGCCCCAATCACATATGTCATGACTGAGTTAAGTTTGAGTTTGACTTACCTGATAAAACTGTAGCAACTTCGGTCACGGTTTCCCATAATAAATAATAGAGAGAATTCACCTTCTTCCCTTTAATCACTATCAAAGCACTCAAGAAATCTTCAGCATTCCACCTCCAACGATGTACTTGCACCTGATGTCGTTGAGTGCACCTAGAGAAATAAGGCTCTTCTTGAGCTTCGGTATGTGCCTTATGTTCGTCAACGTCCGCTCTATGCCATGTGCATTCGAATTCGAACTATTCCTATCCCCACAATCTTGCAAGCTACATTATTCTCCAAAAGAACTTTACCATCATCTATAGTCTAGTAGGTAGTGAACTAGTTCCTATGAGGAGTCATGTGATAGGAACATTCGGAATCTAGCACCCATTTATCTCTTGACGAACTCGTAGACACATATAAGATGGCCTTGGCATCACCACTACTCTCCTCGACAACATTCACCACACTACTTGTGGCATTTTGCCAATTACCTTTATTTAACTTTGGACAATCTCTTCGTATGTGCCTCTCCTTATGACACTCAAAGTACTTCACACAACCTTTTGATTTTCTATGTCACGGCTTCGACCTACTCTTGTTTCTACTTCTATTGCTAGGCCACTGATGTTCGTTTCTACCTTGGATCACTAGTCCACATGCTACATCTTGCACTAGACTGTCATCATGCAACTTTCTATGTCACTCCTTTGAGAACAAGGCGAATATTACCTCTTCTAAGGTAATTGTAGTACGCCCTTATAACAAGAAGTCAGAAAAATGTTCCTATGACTTCGGTAGAGACGCCAACAATACCATGCATTTTTTTCTTGGGATAAGTACACTATTAGTGCCAAAAGTTGTGTATGGTGCTCATTTTGATGCTAAAAGTTTCAATCGGATCACTTAAGTGCCAAAACTTTTGAAAAACGATCATTTCAGTGCCAATGCCGATTTGGTTGGCTGGAAATCCAATGCGGCACTTTTTTTTTTATTAATTTTTGAAGCTGACGTGGCTCGCCGGAAGTATAGTCAGCATTTAAACAACAAAACGACACCGTTTGGTGTCTCTCCCTCAATTTAAAACCTTAAACCCTAAATTTGCTGGATAATCTTGGCCATTGCCGTCGTCTTCGTTCTCTTCTCCTCCCTTGCCGTCCTCTCTCCCGCCGCCTATGGCGCTGCTAAGCACTGCCACCTCCTCCACTACCTTGACGAGTCGATGACCGTGGCGAGCAAGTTGCCGTCGACCCCTCCACCTCCTTCGAGAACCTGCGCCTCCGCAATGCCTATGTCGCCCTCCAGGCCCTAAAGTAGGCCATCCTCTCTGACCCCAACAACTTCACCGCCAATTGGATCGCCCCAATGTTTGCGGCTACTCCAACATCTTCTGCTCCCCCGCCCTCAACGACCCTGGTGTTTGCACTGTCACTGGCGTTGACCTCAACCATGGCGACATCACTGGGTTCCTCCTCGAGGAGCTCGGCTTGCTCGTCGACCTCGCGCTCTTCCACCTGAACTCCAATCGCTTCTGCAGAAGCGTGCTGTAGAAGTTCCGGAACTTGAAGCGGCTCTTTGAGCTGGATCTGAGCAACAACCAGTTTGCCAGGAAGTTCCCTAGGGTCATGCTGGAGCTCATGGCACTCAAGTTCTTGGACCTCCAGTTCAATGAGTTCGACGAGGCGATCCCACAGGAGCTCTTCGACAAGGATCTGGATGCCATCTTCATCCACGACAACTGATTCTGGTTCAACCTTTCAGATAATCTCGGCCACTCCTTGGTGTTGTTTTAAAAATTACGATGGTTTTCCCTCCTCCTCCCCCTTTAATCGCCCACATCCCTCGCCTCTGCCTCCATCGGTGATGGGCTAGTTGCCGTCCTCGACTGCCCCCGCGCTTAGCGGCTGCGACTCTGACCTCAACCCCGACCCTGACGATGGCCACTTGGCGGCCAAGTCGAAGGCTGTGATCTCACTCAAGTGTGAACCTCACGTCACATAGCAACGGCGGCCGACGAGGATTGAAACCCTAATTTCAATCTCTAAAAAAAAAAAAAAATCCCAAAATGAGTTGTGCTGCGTTGTTTTTGTTAGGCCATCCACTTAGGATGGCGAAACAACGTCATTTTCTTAAGGAGGACGGAAAACGACGTTTCTCCAGCCATGTCGATTTTTTATTTTAAAATATAAAAGCCACGTAACCATTTTGGCCGGAATCTCTTGTTAGTGGCACCAAAGTGATCGTTTTTCCTCCGATTTGGCATTTAAGTGATCCGATTGAAACTTTTGGCACCAAAGCGAGTGTCGTACACAACTTTTGGCACTGATAGTGTACCTATCCCCTTTTTTCTTCATCATCTAAAATCTAACTGACATTTTTCAAGTCCATTATGAGTTTATTAAATTCATCTAGGTGGGATTTTGTTGACATACCTTCAGTGTATCGAAACTGGAACATCATTTTCAACATATATAAGCGATTGTTCAAACCCTTTGTTACATAGAGGGCCTAAGGTTTTGCCCATAGTGCTGCGGCATCCTTTTCCTCGATCACCTCTATTAGCACTTCATCCAATGAGTTCAACAGTTAGCTCGTCGTTTTTGGCATCTTGCATTTTTTCAAGCAACTTAGCCTTGTGCTTCAATGCCTTGGCTAAACCTTGAGTTGTTAATAACACCTTCATCTTGATGCTTCATAACCAAAGTTGTTCATTCTTTTAAATTTCTCAATTTCTACTTTTCCTCTAGACATAACTGCAAAGTCTTAGCTCTAATATCAATTGTTGTAATTGGTAGTGCAACGAAAGCAAATCAGAACGTTTGCAATTATTGTAGGAGCTATCGAAATTGATAGAAATAAAATGAGGAACAATTAAAAAAAAAGTTGCTAGAAATTTATGTGGTTCAATCCAAATCTTAGAACCTACGTCCACGGGGAGAGCTAGCAAATAAGGGGGTGCATGACAACCACCTGTTTCTGTTTCAGAAACAACTTTTCTATTCCAAACTTGTTTCTGAAATAAAAATCCGTTTGATAAACATATTTTCTTTTTCTTTTTCTGAAATAAATTTTTGTTCCATAAATAGATTTGGAATAGAAATTAGAAGTATAAATTTTTCTACTTTTCTATTTCTGAACAGAAATGAGAAATAATTTTTTTTTCATCATTCATCAACCGGTCCTTCATTCGTCGTTGTTGACCACCGTCCATTGGTCTCCAACTGTCGCCGGTCGCCGTCGTTGGTTGTCGGTCGCTGCTGCCAGTCGCCGGTTGTTGGTCGCCGCTGTCGGTCGCTGGTCGCTGGTCGTCGGTCGCCATCAGTCGCCGCCGCCGGTCGCCGGTCGCTGTCGCCGCCGCCGGTCGCCGGTCGCCGCCGCCGATCACCGCCGGTTGCCGCCGCCGTCGCCAATCGCTAGGTTCTGGTCGCCGCCACCGGTCATCGCCGCCGGTAGCTGCCGGTTGCCATTTGTTGCCGTTGGTCGCCGCCGCCGTGTCGTCTGTTGCCGCTGATTGCTAGTCCACTGTCGTCCGTTGATCCGCAGCCGTTCGAAATGAAGAAATTTTGTGTTGTTATCAAACGAATTTATATTTTTAGAGTAGAAATTTTATATCGTTATCAAACGGTTATTTTTGCTTAAAAACTCATCTAGAAATAGAAATAAAAAAATCCGTTTCCCTTCCAGAAATCAATTTGTAGCCAGAATGGTTATCATTCGTGCCCTAATCTACTATAAATTGGAGAATTACAGGATTGCAATCACTTATGCACTTAAGTGTTTCCCAACCTTAATATATGCCCAATACCCATGATATTTAACAACTCAACTCAATGGACTCAACTCCATGTATGATTCTCTCCGAGCTCACACCTCTTTTTCTCTCTTGAGCTCTCACTTCTTGCTTACCTCCCTACGACCTCCAATGTCCTCCTTTATAGGAACATGGGAACATGGGAAGAGAACAAAACAAACGGAGACTCCTACATAGGTCAACGGTGGCACCTACTTCTGATATGATGCTCTTCCATGCAGTTGAAGATGGCATGTGCGCATGACCATCATGCACCGTCCTAGAGCATAGCTGCTATCATCCCTCTCTCTTCATTTAACAAAAGGACAAAGTTAGCTCACAATTGTCACCGACGCTCACTAAACAAATCTATGGGCATGCACGCATGAGAGATGATAGTCAAACAAGCATGCGCCCGTAATCTTTGAAGACAACCATGCGGATGGCGTGGGCCACCATCTTCAAAGATCTTGTTCATGGCCAACACTCCTTCCATGCATAGAGAACATTCTGGCTTTGATATACTTGCTCGCTCAACATTGTCAATTGTTACATGTGACTTTGAGCAATAAATACTCCGCATGTGCATCAAGTCTCGTATCGAATTCAAACTTAAGACATAATTTTACACCATCAATTCAAAAAAAAGGTGTCGGAGGAGGGAAGTTTTATTGAAACTCAAGTGCTTACATATATCAGACCTACAAGGAATAGTATTATATCAATAGAGATACTGGGTAGCACCATCATTACAAATATAATATGCAAATTCCATGGTAGAGCTAAAAGGACAATGTGATGAAACTCTTTTTTGTTTTTGGTTGAGAAAGATGAAGATGTCATTAACTCGAAGCATGTTTATTTACATCATAAACTAAAATATCCAACATAGTAGGGTGATTGATTTTTGATCTAGTCCAGTCCCACCTAGGAATTGGGAACGAATCGGACTAGAAACTGGATTGGCAAGATTAGTTTTCAATTTCCGGAACCAATCGTTTTAAGCACTTCATCTTGCAATAAAATTTTACACCTGAAGTAAATGAGCCTATCCAAAACATAATCACCATATTCTCATCTTACTGTTAACACTTCAAAATAGAATAAAACAAATCTCACGTTACCATATAGATTTTCCTTATAAAGAAGTATCTTTTATGTATCACTTCTATTTGAATTACATTCTAAACAATAAACTTACTATAATTGAATGCATAATTCTAAAGATGAATCGTGAGCATTTTGGGTGAATTTGGAAAAATTGAAAGAGGAGAGCAAGAGGAAGTGTGTGTGAGGGATTTTAGATTATTAGGTTTGCATTTACAAAAATAAATAAAAATAATTGGTCCGATCAATTTAGTTCTATTCAGTTCCCCTTTGGAACTGAGGATAGGATAACTTGGACACTGATTTCATTTCTAGGAATCGAGAATCGGTCTAGTATGAGCAGTTCTCAATTTGGGCAGTTTCTAGTTCAGTTGGTTTGACTTGGTTACCCCTACAAAATAGGTTTGGAGGGATAAGATTGTGGCATCCAAATTTCGCCAAATCCCAAATAAGTGACGGTCTGTGACAGGTTGACAAGTTTGCTGTCGGACTATGTCGTTGGCGCCATATTACGGCAGCCATTTTATCATTACTCTCGTCAGACCAAGACGTCACATTTCGTGATGGTCTTATGATGTACCCTCATGGTTACATCTTTGCTGTGTCGAGACGATCCGATTTTCGTATAGCTTATTGTCTCATCGAAAATCTTACGTAAGGCCACTCGCGAGACCAACATCATTCGCAAGTGTACCTTATCAGGCGAGCTTTTCAAGCACACAGAGACGTTGACTCCTGAAGTTGTGGCCCCATCAAGGTACCCCTCCTTCACGCGATCGAGGAACTCGCCCATGCATAGCCATGCACACGTCAAATGGTGATCAACAAGGGAGGATAGAAAATGGACCATTAACAACTATGCTCAACTATCTCATTCCCCATGCACATGCTGAAGCTAGGGGTGAGCATGGTCCGGGTTGAGTCGGTCCACCCCCTAACCCTAAAATCAACCCGCATAATGCTGGTCCTTAATTTTTGGGATCGATGACCAACTCTATTGAGCTTGGGACCGAGGATCGAATCGACCCAATAGGTTCGGTCCGGTTCTAGGGTCAACCCGGGACCAACTAATAATTTTTTATTTCATTTTTTGTATTCCTTAAAAAAACGATTGAGGATTGGATTGACCCAATGGGTTTGGTTTGGTTTCAAGGTCAACCCAGGACTAACCAATAATTTTTTATTTCATTTTTTTGTACTCCTTGAAAGGGCAACCAAGGACTGTATCGACCCAATGGATTCAATGATGAGCAAGGTTAGCTAAGAAAGGCAAGCGGTGAGGGTCAAGTAGGGTAAGTGTTGAACAAAATGAGCATCGGAATGTCGAGCGAGGAGCAACAAGCCAAGTGAGCATCAAGCGGTGAGCGGCACAGTGACCCAAAGCAAGTGAGGCGTGTGTCGAGTGGCGAGCGGAGAAGTTCTTTTTTTCAATTTTAGCAAATTGAAGACTAAGAGGACAAATAAGACAGAATATAACGAATACTAGAGGATGATGCCATAAGGTGCCTTTTTAGACGCCGTGAGGACTTTTTACAAAGCATTTTCCTCATTCGTAAATTATGACTATTGACACTGTATAAGACATTAAAAACCTAAGTTATTAAAGAACAATGTAAAATTACTTGAATTCCTCACTAAAAAACTATTTAATGTTATTGATGCTGTTTACTTTAAGGTTTATATATATATAAAATTATGGTTGGTCCGGGTTAAACCGATCCGGAACTCTCAGGATCGAGGACTGACTCGCATAGTGCTGGTCCATGAATTCTAGGACTAAGTACCGACCCTATTTTCCTGAGAACCGAACTAGGACTGATAGGGTTGGGCTGATCCAGGGTTGGTCCAGGGTCAACCCTAGATCGATGCTCACCCCTAGCTTAAGCAAGACCTTTCCTCCCCCAACCCCGAATTTTCTATGCACGTTTCCTGCTTTTCTTTGGTCAACAAATGAAGAAGTCAACCATGCAGCTACGTTAAAATCACGCAACAATTGAAGCTCCCACAGCCGCGTCCTCTTCCCCTTCTACCGGTCAACCGAAGAAGGGAAGGTTGACCCATGCGGCCACGCAACCACAGCCACGGTGGCCAGCGGAGAGCGAGTTTGGGACAGCTGCAAGCCGTGCATCAGCCGCGTCTTCAAGGTGGCGAAGAGAGCCACCGAAAGCGGCCACGTCTTCTCCACTTTTCCCCTCCTCTTGCTGCCACAGGACTTGAGTTTGTTGACTAAGATAGTCAAGTAGCAAGCCGAATAGAGAGGAACCGTTCTCTCCTTCTTCGGCCAACGCACCAAAGTCTCGAGCAAGGGGATGGACACGTCTCCTTGCATGTGCATGCAAGTTGTCCATCTCCCAGCACAGGCTCACTCGGTTGTCTCCTCGGTTGGCTGCCACGGAGATGGGAATTGTTGACTGGGAGAGTCAACACTGACGAAGGCCTCTTTCCCTTCATTCGGCGAGCAGAGTTGCCTCCCTTCAGCATCCACTCTCTCCGTCCTTTTTGCGCACCACAGCAAACCGCGAGCATCATCTTCAATCGTCACGGCCTCGCTGGTGTTGCTTCGTTCATAGTCGACCCGTACCGCCGCATCACCGGCCACCTCTCCATCCCATAGCATACCATCAATGCCGCTCGCTCACGCTTTGCTGTTATCGAGCCGGACCTAGTGACCCAAGAGCTTTTGGATTTGCTCACTGTCAACACCGTTGGATATAAGGCAAGCTGGATTCTACTAACTTATATAATATAGTGTTGTTGTTGTATGAGGAAATGCTGTTAGATTGAAATTGTTTGAATACTGATGTTGGACAGTGACTTCTAGAATGACCGAATCGATTTGAGGTTAGAAAATTGATAAGTTTTCGTGAGTACCTCGGTTTAGGCCTTTGATTTTACACCAAATGTTGAGGTGGTAGCACCTTGGGACTTTTATTTGCAAATCGTTTTAGAAAATCTCTTGATTTGCATCAAAATTTATGGGTACTACGGCACGGTACCCGAATGTTTTAAGAAATGTTTTATATTTTAAAGACTTCTAAACTTTTCATAGAAAACATTCCAAACCATTGGAGTGGGATTGAGACTTGAATTTATCGACCTGCCGATTTCAAATGTATTTATAGATTTCGATAAATTATTTTGTTCCAAGCCAAGAAGGGTAATTTCCGTTCAAATTTCTTTATACAAATTTGAAAACGATTGGAAAAGTATTTGCGAAAGTGGGACTTTCAGGGAAAAATCCAAGGGATTTCTGAATTCGAAAATGTTTTGGCATTGAAATGATTTAATTAGTACACCATGGTTGGTGTGTTATTGCTGTCGTTGGACCCTTGGGTCAATGATGCCCCGGGAGTTGGATTGCCTGGAGGTGAGACATGACACGCTTTGGATGCCTGTGGACCGATGAGCCCCAAAGGTTCCTTGGGAGATTTCAGGATGCTCGAACGCATGACAATACGCATTCCGAAGGGTAGGGGCAGTCATTGATTTGGCGAGCCCTAGCAATTCCTCGTGATGCTAAGTGAGGGTGCGAGATGCTTGGAGGTGTGATGTAACATGCTCTGGATGCCCGGTGACTGAAATATGGAACTAGAAACTTTCGTGATGCCAGGTTGGGTGCAAATGCCAGGAAAAACGCAAACTCTATGTTGGAGAAATCCTCTTGAAGTGTTTTGAAGTTGACAAAACGTTTCCATCAGTCTAGTCTGAAGGCTTGCAGACTCTGCTATTTAAAGTCTGAAGACCTCTGGACAACTAGACTCAAGACTCAAAGTCTATCCTCATTGACAGTTTCTAATCCGTTGAAGAAAGGTTATCCAGAACTTGATGTTTCATTAAGGATGTGACCTTATCGACTGGAGAAGATCTCTTGGCTGGATATGACATGACGGAATCCTTTATTTGATCATAATTGATTTGAAGATTAAGGATCCGATGATTGGCAAAGTATACTTGGAAGGTTCTACTTATGGAAACCGAGATCCTGATTGTATGGGCGAACAAGATTGATGGGCTATCGACATGTTCCTTTAATAGCTCGAATGATCTTCTTAATTGATTCCGTCCAACGGGTAGATTGGAGGATTCCTTTGGTAAGTGCCAACGGGTATGATGGCATGAAGGAGTATATAAGGAAGACGTTCCAGTTGTTCGAGTGTGTGCACGATAGAAGAATTCCAAAGTCTGAAGCTCATTGTTCTTAGTTAATTCATTTGTTGAGCAAAATCGTGTAAACAAAAGAGAGTCTATATTCGTGAGAAACCTTGAGGAAGTGTGGTAGATCATCTACACTGTTGAATCAATGAAAAACTGTGCTGTAACTTCTCTTTTGTTCATAGTGAAATCCAGCCGGTGGGCTGTCAGTGCGGAAGAGTGGACGTAGGCTTGGAATAAGCCGAACCACTATAAATCTTGTGTTCAATTTTCTCTTCCCTAACCTTTACTTTACTTTGATCGTATTTTCCTTTCTATCGTTTGCCTAGAATCGCTTCCGTATCTCGAGAATTTGTTTGTGCACCTATTCACCCCCCTCTAGATGCTTATACTAGCTGTCTCAATTGGTATCAGAGCCTGTGTACTCACTTTGTTTGAAGTGTTTTACTTCAGAGTTAAAGATCCATGGCTAGTATGTTGGCTCCAGGGCTGGTAGAAGGGCAAAGCAATACTAGACCACCTTACTTTGTTGGAAATGATTACAACATATGGAAAAACAAGATGAAAGCATTCCTAAGATCAAAGGATCCTCTGGAATGGGACGTTGTAGAAAAAAGAATCATTCCTAAAGCCGCATCTGTCTCAGAAAGAGGAAAAGATGCTGTTGAGTCTAGCGAAATGACTTAGGAAGAGATAATCAAGAGACAAGCTCTTGATACAAAAGCAATTTATTCATTATATTGTGCTTTATCCCTTACTAAATATAACAGAATATATTCTTGTGTTACAGCTAAAGAAGTATGGATAGATTACATATTACCTATGAAGGAACCGATCGAGTGAAAGAGACTAGAATCAACATTCTCCTCGGTCAATATAAAGCCTTCAAAATGAAACCAGGAGAATCTATAACTGATATGTTTAGTCGCTTTACAGAAATCGTGAATGGTCTTGAAAATCAAGGTCAACCAATTTCTGATCCCATGAAAGTAAACAAGCTACTGCATGGACTCTCCAAGGATTGGAATCACATAAAGACCTCAATCAGAGAGACCCAAAGAATTATGCCACTATCTGTTGATGAGTTGGTTGGGACTCTTTAGTCTTATGAAGTGGAACGAATCAATGAAGACGAAGACCCTAAAGGTAAGAAATCCATTGCATTAAAATCTAATGATGATTCTGATGTTACAGATTCTGAAGACGATATGGATGATGAGGAACTTGCTCTCATGATAAGAAGATTCAAAATGATGAACAGAAAAGGAAGAAGATTTAATCCAAAGAAACAAAGTTTTCAAAAGCAACATACTAAGTCTATTGAGGATGATGAATCAAACAAAGATGTAGTCTGCTTTGAATGTAAGAAAAAAGGGACACATCAGACCCAATTGTCCTCTTCTGAGGAAGAAGAAAGGAAAAACTGAAAAGTACCGAAAAGCTTTTAAAGCTGAAACCTGGAGTGATACAGAGTGTGAAGAAAGTGATGATGATTATGCCAATATATGTCTAATGGCACAATCAGATTCAGATTCCGAGACAGATTCAGATTCAGAAAGCGAATTTGAGGTAAGTAACTTCAAAATCCCTATTAAAGTTTCAAAATACATTGATGAATTGTGTTTTAGTCTTAAGACTTCTCTTAAAAGAATTTCCGAACTCAAGAAGGAAAATTCTGCTCTAAAACAACAGGAAAATATTTTGAAAGAAAAAGTGAAATGTTTAGACAAGAATGTTTCTTCTCTTAAAGAAAGTGAAGATAATCTTTTAAAAGAAAATGCATTCTTGAAAAATGATATCTCAAATATTTCCAAAAGATTTTCTATTGGATCTCGAGAAACCTGGAAAAAATACTGTTCAAAGACCCTATTTCAATAAATCTGGTTTGGGAATGATTCTTTGAAACCATTCCTTTAATTGATTTTCCTAAAGTAAAGGAATGAATCAAGCAAAGACCCACAAGAGATGCTTACAAAAATCATTTTAAAAGGATCTTTGTAAAACCAGTAGGTCGCAATGCTCTCAGATGCTCAAAGTGCAATAGTGCATATCATTTTGAAAAAGAATGTCCTATGATTTGGAAACCTGTTAAAAAGGTATGGGCAAAAACCGCATATTATACTAACACCAATGGACCCAAGAAAATATGGGTACCAAAGAAGGTTTGGGTATCTTTTTTAAATGCAAGTCACTATCAAGAAAAATGTAAAATGGTATCTGGATAGTGGATGCTCAAGACACATGACAGGAGACTCAAATTACTTCATAAAGCTTGTTCGAGTAAATGGTGGAAAAGTCTCTTTTGGGGGAAACAGCAAAGGAAAAATCGTGGGATTTGGAACTGTAAAGATTGGAAATCTCACAATCAGCAATGTTTCCTTAGTGGAAGGGCTTAATTACAATTTGCTCAGTATTAGTCAGCTATGTGATACTGGTTTCAAAATCAACTTTCAAGAGGGAATATGTTTAGGAATTAGTAAAGATTCTACTCAGTCATTCATGGGTCGAAGACATGGAAATATCTACCTCTTGGATGTGAAACCAGATGAATCACAATGTCTAATCTCAATCCAAGACGAAGCAAACTTATGGCACGAAAGCTTGGGCACGTCAATATGAAGTAAATAGCCAAAATCTCAGCAAAGAAGCTTGTTCGTGGTCTACCCAATTTATCATACCAAAAGTCTGATCTATGTACACCATGTATATTGGGAAAACATGTAAGAAATTCTTTTAAACCAATAAATCAAGTTTCCACTAACCGTGTACTGCAACTTCTGCATATGGATCTTTTTGGACCAACCAGAACACAAAGCATTGGAGGTAAGAAATACTACCTAGTAATTGTGGATGATTACTCACGATTTACTTGGGTATATTTCTTGGCAAGTAAGTCTAAAATTTCTCTTACTTTGAAAAGTTTGCTAAAAAGGTTCAAAATGAAAAATGGTATGTTATCTCGAGTATAAGAACAGATTATGGAGGTGAGTTTGAAAATCATGATTTTACAAAATTTTGTGATGAATCTGGTTTTCAGCATGAATTCTCCTCTCCATATACTCCAGAGCAAAATGGAGTTGTGGAAAGAAAGAATAGATCACTTCAAGAAATGGTTAGAACTCTTTTAATTGAAAGTAACATCTCTTCACGTTTTTGGGCTGAAGCAGTTTCTACAGCATGTTACATTATAAATAGAGTTTTTCTAAGGCCTATTCTGGAAAAAACCCCTATGAACTATTCAAAGAAAAGAAGCCTATTGTTTCATATTTTCATGTATTTGGATGCAAATGTTTTATACTGAAAAATGCAAATGATCGAGTTGGTAAGTTTGAAGAAAAGTCATATGAAGGCATCTTCATTGGATATTCAACCACAAGCAAAGCATACAGAGTCTACAACAAAAAGACTCAAACAGTGGAAGAATCAATGAATGTTAAATTCCAAGACTCTATGCAAAATGAATCCATTCAGACTCATCTTGAAGAATCTGAACCTGCTCCAGACTCTACAAAGTCTAAAATAGCTCAGACTTTGAAGGACCAGCAAAAAGTGACTGTTGAAGATTCGAGTGAAGGAAGTGACCATCAATCTGACAAATTAACCAGCAACTGGAAACATAAGTCCAATCATCCCAAAGATCTTATTATTGGCGACATCAATGAAGGAATTCGCACAAGATCCAAAAGGCGCGAAGAGTCTAGTCTTTGTGGCTCTTGTTTCGAAATAGAACCCAAAAGCATAGAAGAAGCTTTATCTGATGAAAGCTGGATTGAAGCTATGCAAGAAGAGCTCCGGCAATTCAGCATTAATGATGTCTGGGAATTGACTCCTAAACCAAAAGGTAAGTCTGTTATTGGAGCTAAATGGGTTTTCAGGAACAAGATGAACGAGAAAGGAAAAGTCATAAGAAACAAGGCAAGACTCGTGGCCAAGGGATACACACAAGAAGAAGGGATAGACTATGATGAGACTTACGCACCAGTAGCAAGGTTAGAAGCAATTCGATTATTACTTGCTTTTGCTTGTTATAAGAATTTAAGGTTATTCCAAATGGATGTCAAAAGTGCCTTCCTAAATGGATTCATCCAAGAGGAAGTCTATGTGGAACAACCACCTGGGTTTGAAGACCCAAGAAAACCAGACTCAGTATTCAGACTAAAAAAGGCTTTATATGGCTTAAAACAAGCACCTCGAGCTTGGTACGATAGACTGAGTAAGTTCTTAACTGAAAATGGATTTGTTAAAGGTAAAGTAGACACTACTCTTTTCATTAAAAGAGAAAGCAAGAGTTTTCTACTTGTTCAAATATATGTCGATGATATTATTTTTGGATCCTCTAATGAAAGTCTGTGTAAGAAATTCTCTAAGACTATGCATGATGAATTTGACATGAGCATAATGGGTGAGTTAACCTTCTTTCTTGGACTTCAAGTGAAACAACTGAAGGAAGGAACTTTTATTCATCAAGAAAAATATGCTAATGATATTGTGAAAAGTTTGGACTGGACAATTGCAAAAAGGCCGATATACCAATGTCAAGTTCCTTGAAGATAGATAAAGATGAAGGAGGAAAGAAAGTCGACCAAAAGTTATACAGGAGTATCATCGGTTCACTTCTTTATCTTACTGCTTCTAGACGACATTTTGTTTAGTGTTTGCATTTGTGCCGATTTCAAGCAGACCCTAAAGAATCACATTTAAATGCTGCAAAGCGTATTATCAAATATATTGCATCAACTTCAAGCTTTGGTCTCTGGTATCCTAAAAGGGAAGACTTTACTCTTCTTGGATACTCAGACGTAGACTTAGCCGGATGCAGAGTTGATAGAAAGAGCACCTCAGGTACTTGTCAACTACTTGGAGGCAGGACAACGTCTTGGTTTTCAAGGAAGCAAAGTACAGTAGCTCTCTCTACAGCAGAAGCATAATATGTAGTTCTCGGAAATTGTTGTTCACAAATACTGTGGATAAAACAACAGCTAAGAGACTTTGGAATTGAAGATTCATGCACGGAGATTAAATGTGACAACACCAGTGCAATCAATCTCACCAAAAATCCAATTCTTCACTCAAGAGCAAAGCATATAGAGATTCGACATCACTTCATTAGAGATCATGTTCAAAATGGAGAAATTACGATTCAGTTTGTTGACTCAAAGAACCAACCGGGCGGATATATTTACAAAGCCTTTGGAGAAAAATCAATTTGAAATTATCCGTTCCGGACTCAACATTTTGAGGTTTGAAGAAGTTAAAGTCTAGAGACTCTCAGACTCAGACAAATAAGATTTTGACTGCAAGACTTTGACTGTAAGTTATTCTCTCTCTCTCTAATCTCATCTTGAAAAGGTACGTTTATCAACCGTGTTTGATAATTGTTATCTCAACCGCTATCTTTAATTGACGAGATTATTGCAACGTTTCCTTTAGAAAAATGAGTTATTTTGAAATGACCATTTTTCGAAAAAGACAGTTATTTTTTTAAAATGGCATCTTTTCACTTTCCATTACGATGATTGGTATCCCCTCCTTTCGACTGTCTTATATACAGTCGGTTTCTCTTCGCTTAACTCCAAAACCCTAAAAAGCACCAATCTTCCATTCCTGTTTTCTTCTCTTGTTTAATCTTCAAAAAAGTTGTCATCTTTCCTGGGAAAGTCAAGCAAGGAATCTTTCAAAGACTAAGAAAGATGTCGTCTTCAAGAAAGTCTTCGAGGATCGCAAGCAGGGGACCACGGTGAATGAGTGAGGGGCCTACGCACTTCGATCTCACTAAAGAAGAAGTGTCTCCAAATTAGCAGCAGAGCCCACAACATTCTCAGCAGCGTCATTCTCCTCCATCTAGTCCTCAAGATGTTGATCATCATCAAAATGAAGAAATCATTGAAGATGCAGACTCTGTAAGAGTTCAAAGGCCCTCTTTTATTTATAAGCTGTATCGTGCTTTAAAAGGGACTGGTACTCCATTGAACTATGTCGATGATTTTCTTAAGGACAAAGGATATGGAAATGAATATATCTTTTTACGAAAAATGGAAAGTTTGGGAATTGCTCGTAAAGGGGTGGCAAATGAAACCCTTGCGAATATCCCAAGTGATCCTCGTGATTGGGGAATTAATCCAGTAGATGGAAATGATGATGACAAATTATACAGCCAATTTCAACCGAGAATGGGAGTTGCGACGGAAATTCGAGGAAAAATGGGAGAGTTGTTTAGATTGAAGGAACAGAAGGATCTATACTCAAAATTGCTGAAGCGTGGGGTGATAAACCCTAGGAGTGTGGATTTTGATTTTTTGGATGCTGTGAATGTGAACTTAAGGGAAAAGTTCGGTCATCTTCAACTTGAAAAATTCTGCTCTGACACCACAGAGGCCTATCCTCAACTAACTGCATATTTCTATTCAAATCTTAGTTTCTTGGATGCGAATAGTTTTTCCTTCAGTGTCAAAGATCAAGACTTTGTAGTGGATATGGATATGCTGGCAGATGTGTTAGGAGTTGAGAGAGGAAGATATCAACAGATCAAAGTTTCTATTGCTCGTACTACACTGGAACTTGTTAAGGACAGGAGAACAGAGGAAAATATTTCCTATTCAAGGATGAGTGCATTCAACATCTTGCTGCACAAAATTGTAATCAATTGCCTCAGACCAAAATCAACTTCCAAGACTGATGTCTCAAGTTCAGAGGCAAAGCTAATGTATGCCATCATCACTGGGAAAATGTTTTCACTTCCTCACACTGTTATGTTCCATATGTATAGAGCTGTGATGAAGGACAGAGGTCAACTTCCTTATCCAGGTCTTGTGACGAAGTTATTCAAACATCTGAACATTCAGCCTCCGCAAATTCTTTGTGCTCGATCGTGCGATCATATGGTGGTAGGACTGAAAATGGTGACTAAGATGCGTTTGAAGGAACTAAGCAAGGCATTGGAGAAATTTAAAAAGAAGACTCCAGTCAAATCTCATCAATTCTCTTCTGCAGGAAAAAGAAAAGGGAAGGAGCCCATGGATGCTCCATCCAAGAGAAGAAGAGCTCTCCTCGTTAAGGATGAAGATGATGAGGATAACATCACCATTTCTGCAATGGCTTTGAAGAATCTCAGTCGATCTGTTCTAGAGAAAGAGTCACAACAGCAGACAGAAGAAAGAGCAGAGAAAGAAGCAGAGGAAAAAGAAATGGAGGAAAGAGAAGAAGAAGAAGAAAGAGATGCTGAGAAAGAGAGAGTTGAAAAAGAAGAAGAAGAAGAGAAAAGAGATCAAGAAGAAGGAGAACATGAGGAGCACTCTCCACCTGAAGGCATGAACACAGGGGGAGACCAAGAGAAAAGAGGAATGTCCTCAAATTCTGCAACCAGTGAGGGAGTCAGTCGATCCCCAGCAGATCCAGAGGATATTTATGCCTCTCAGTTTCCTGAGGAAGGTCATGATGTTTCTTCGCCAAATCTGCATGATTATGCTGATCTACCATCGTCTGCATTTACTCCATCAGATTGTGCCAACGCCAGTACGCAGACCGACAATTCAGCAGACTTTCGCAGAGTTATGGATATTCTCTTGGAGATGCAAGGTCAGATATATGCATTGGGATGTGAAGTTCAAAACTTGCAGAATGCAGGACAAGTTTCTTCGGGTTCATTGAATGATCAAATCCAAGCCATTTCTCTTCAGATTCAGGCTAATGCTAAGGGTGAGGATGTTGCACAACTGAAGGAAGACTTGAAAAGGCTGGAAGGCATCGTTCAGTCAATGGGAGATTTCCAGCTTGTTCGTGTTCCCAAGCATTCTTGACTCCACTCCATTTTCATCTCAATCTTTTTTATGCTGACAAAAAGGGGGAGAGTTGTGAGACTTGAAAAACTTTGAACTTAAATTTGTCGAATTTTTGGCTTGTTTGGTTTGTGGTTTGTTTTGTTTTGACTTGTGAGTCATGTGTGTCTGGATGTGGACTAAATTTGGGATTTGGATTTGACTGCTTATTATTAACTACTATTGATATCTTATGGATGGCTTTATTGCATGTTTTGGACTAACCTATTTTCTGTGGTTGCAGATTCTAGTGTTATTCATTTAGCCATTTATCTCTATAAGATATGCATATGTTTTTGAGAAATGTTTTGCAGGTCAAAGTTTTCCAAATCTGCAAGAAAGTTTTGTCACCATAAAAAAAAGGGGGAGATTGTTGGAGAAATCCTCTTGAAGTGTTTTGAAGTTGACAAAACATTTCCATCAGTCTAGTCTGAAAGCTTGCAGACTCTGCTATTTAAAGTCTGAAGACCTCCGGACAGCCAGACTCAAGACTCAAAGTCTATCCTCATTGACCGTTTTTAATCCGTTGAAGAAAGGCTATCCAGAACTGGATGTTTCATTAAGGATGTGACCTTATCGACTGAAGAAGATCTCTTGGCTGGATATGACATAACGGAATCCTTTATTTGATCATATTTGATTCGAAGATTAAGGATCCGATGATTGGCAAAGTATACTTGGAAGGTTCTACTTATGGAAACCGAGATCCTGATTGTATGGGCGAACATGATTGATGGGCTATCGACATATTCCTTTAATAGCTCGAATGATCTTCCTAATTAATTCCGTCTAACGGGTAGATTGGAGGAATTCCTTTGGTAAGTGCCAACGGGTATGATGGCATGAAGGAGTATATAAGGAAGACGTTCCAGTTGTTCGAGTGTGTGCACGATAGAAGAATTCCAAAATCTGAAGCTCCTTGTTCTTAGTTAATTCATTTGTTGAGCAAAATCGTGTAAACAAAAGAGAGTCTATATTCGTGAGAAACCTTGAGGAAGTGTGGTAGATCATCTACACTGTTGAATCAAGGAAAAGCTGTGCTGTAACTTCTCTTTTGTTCATAGTGAAATCCAGCCGGTGGGTAAGTCGGTGCGGAAGAGTGGACGTAGGCTTGGAATAAGCCGAACCACTATAAATCTTGTGTTCAATTTTCTCTTCCCTAACCTTTACTTTACTTTGATTGTATTTTCCTTTCTATCGTTTGCCTAGAATCGCTTCCGTATCTCGAGAATTTGTTTGTGCACCTATTCACCCCCCTCTAGGTGCTTATACTAGTTGTCTCACTCTAGTCCTTCAAGAGAAAAATCTTTTGAATTGTAAAAGTCGATTTTTCTACTGAGTTACACCATATTGATAGTTGTGCTTGATTATGGGATAAAATTGTGTGACATGGTATGGGATATGTCATAACAGTTTGGCTTTATAATCGAGACCCATGTGATTGAAATGATGTGTTCCAGTTTTTAAACTACGCTTGCCATTTTGTTGGAAAACTCTATTAATTTAATATGTATCTATTCTTTTAGATTATATGTTTTGGGTATTTTGCATGAAATCAAGTGATGATGATTCTACATAATATAATTTAGTAGATCTTTAGCTGCTGAGTGATTGAACTCACCCTTAGTGGGACTAACATATTTCCGATTGAGAAAGATGTCTTTGCTACCTGCACCTCCCGGTACATTCTACGGGATTCCTATTGACTTACAGTGGAAGCAGTCGGAATACTAGGATCATAACCTAGAGGGACTGACTTACGTTCGAGTGAGGGTGATCGTGATAATTGACATCAGTTTTCCCTCAGGTCTTGTACTCCAGGAATACATTGTCCTATTCGTTTGTCGGGATGAGCAAATTTTAGGGCCGCTGCCACCACCACCAAAAGACGACAATGGGGGATCGAGTGACATGGAGTGACCACAAGGGTGAGGACAGCAGGGAGAATTTTTGGACGCCAACATTGAAGGATGGACTCTATGTAAATGGCTGCTGAAGATGTCGGTTAACTTTTGAAGTATAGTCGCGTATAGGAAACTGCGGCATTTTGGATGTATCGACAAACATTGTCCATCTAGTAGATATGTGTAAATAGAAGTGTCCGACTATTATCTATAAACGCGTTTAGTGTGTGCATCATTTCTATGTGTAGGGAAAAATGAGTTGTTGGATACGCTTCCGTCATATACATTACACAGGGACCAATCATGTATATGATAGAACTCCCACATGACTTCCCTGAAGTCCTTTGATCATGAAAAAGGAGGACATCTAGGACAAGGAAAGAAGTGTGATGACCCTAACGGATTGGGGGCCGTCAGGGGGTGTCACAAAGATAGCCAAACTAGGAGGGAGTTTTTTTTTTTTTTTTTTTTTTTCGCCTAGCCATAGCCACCCAATCACCTAGCTTAAAGGCTCCCTTGAACAAAATTTCAAACTTACAAAGCTGAGATAGGCTAGCTTCATTAGGCATTCATCGGCCCATGCCCTAACCCTCCCATGGGCTTTGTTCTTTACCCACAGTGCAGTTGACCAGAGTTGCATTGTCGCTCTCCGCCTACACCACGACATCTCCCGCACCAAGCACACAAATGTTTTTTTATTTTTTATTTTGGATATGTGCAACAGAAGTCCTAAAACTTACAAGGAAAGTGCAATTGAGTCCTAAAACTTATAAAAAAAAATGCAATCAAGTCCTAAAACTTATCAAATGGGTTCAATTG
This sequence comes from Eucalyptus grandis, assembly GCF_016545825.1. Taxonomy (NCBI): domain Eukaryota; kingdom Viridiplantae; phylum Streptophyta; class Magnoliopsida; order Myrtales; family Myrtaceae; genus Eucalyptus; species Eucalyptus grandis. Next base: position 21,931,477 of record NC_052620.1, read on the forward strand.
AGTCCTAAATTTAACATCGTCAAATTTACTGACTGAAATTGCTAATGTGGTGCTAACGCCATATTTTAAATGAATTTCTATTTTCCATATGGATTTTTTTAATTATTTTTTATTCAAAATCTTTAAAATTAGATTTAAAAACTAAAAAGGAAAAACTAAAATTTATTTAAAAGACAAAACTGTTGAAAAAAAAGAAAAAGAAAATGGCATCAGTGGGCATTTCCATTGCAGCTGCCGCCCTTCGGCGATGGGCAGCAGCAGAAGCTCCACTGGTGCCTTTTCTTTGAACAGTTTTGTTTTTTTAAAAATAAATTTAGCTTTTCCTTTTTAGTTCTTAATCTAATTTAAATAGGAATAAAAGTAATATTAAAAGTCATGTGGAAAATACAAATTTATTTAAAATATCACGTCAGCGCTACGTCAGCAATTTCCATTAGTAAGTCTGACGGTATTAAATTTAGGACTCAATTGAACCAATTTGACAAGTTTTAGAACTTGATTGCATTTTTTTTTGTAAGTTTTAGGACACAATTGTACTTTCCTTGTAAATTTTAGGACTTCTGTTGCACATATCTTTTTTTTTTTTTTGGTTCAAGAAGTACATACCAGTTCAGACACCCGCTTTTGTCCACCAGCTGCAGGCACATGCGCAGAGTTAGGGTTTCAACCGCTAGCACCGATCCAGCCAGCCCGGAAGTCGCAAAGCCGTGAATCAGCGCTCCCTGGTGGTGGAGAAAGACTCCAGCGACTGCACATTCCGGTAAGCCTTCCAATTTAGCACAATCGATGTTGATTTCGAGCGCGATCCTCGTCGGTAGCTGCCGGGTAGTGGGTATTTGCAAATTTGGTTCTTTTTGCCTTTTCGCGCTTGGATTCCATCTCACCAAGCTCGTCTGTTCTGTGATCGCACTCTCAACTATCCTCCTTGGGCCGGCCGAGGAGCTTGGAAAATGAAGGAGTTACGCGCCCTCCAATTTGGATTAATAAGTCAACGTAAGCCAAAATCCATATATCGTAGAACACAAAGGCTATGAATGCATATAGTATAGTGCGGTTTAATTAATCTGACCCAGCGTTTCTCTACTGAATCTTCTTGGGGCATGCTGACACTAATCAGGAGGACAAAGCTTAATTGATGTAATCGCCTTTTCGCAAGCAATCAAAGCCTAGCTAACTAAATCTTGCCAGAAACCATGCGATTCTATGGAAGTGAATTTTGACCTATAAAGAAAACGCGTAAGTCCATAGAAACTAAGGACATCCATCAGAAGGCCAGGAATGCGCTTAAAAGTAGGGAAATAGGAGAAACCGACTACCTCTCAACAGCTTTCTCGTGAGGTTCTTCATTCTTCCAGTCAAATGAAAGATTCACCGCCATGTCGTAGTCGGCACAATCAGACTGAAGAGATTCTTCACAGGTTTCAGCAGGTCAGAGTGATGCAGATACTACTGCTGCCATCACTTTCATCAAGTTCATATTCCATGTCATTAGACCATCAAATGGGTGGGTTAAATCAGCTTTGGGTTAGGTCAAAGATAATATGACTTAAATTGATCTATTTAACTTATTTTGATTCATTTTCGTAAAGTATAATTTTAGTGACCCATATTAGACTCAACCCATTTTCAATCCATACTCGACCTAATTCATATTAGTAAAAAATTTAAATATTGAATCCAACTTAGAAAAAATTGTTTCTTAAAATATATTGCTAAAACACTTTGAACAATTTTTATAATTTTAAAAAATCTATTTTTAAATATTTTGTATTATTATATTTTTTTCCTACAATCTTTGGCGACCAGCTACCGATGACAATCGACGACTGATGGCGAGTGGCAGTTATAGGCGGAGACCAGCTACCAATGATGACTGATGGTCGATGATTGGCAATTGGTGATGACCATTGATGGCGTCAGGTGGCAACTAGTGACCAACTGACTTTAAGATTTTCTAGAAAAAATTATGAAAAATCAGAAAATTAAAAGAATTAAACAAATGACTTGTCTATCTATGACTCACTTAAACTTATTAGATAACTAAATCATTTAAGACCCATTAAGTTGTCAAGTAACCCATTTATGATTCATTTAAGCTTGCTTTTAAAACTTAAGGCACCTCATTTATGGCCCACGGGTTCTAAACACATGTTGCCACTATGGTGTTCACCAGCTCATTTTATAGCAGCTCTTTGCTCAAACTTAACTTTGCTATCGCTAGTTGTTCGCTTAGATGTCACAACAAATTCTGAACTTGATGAAGGTTGGTTTGCATTTAAATTCTTGTTGGAAATCTATACATCATCAAAATATAGTCAACAATTGAAATCAAATAACGAGTAAGATACCAATGATTGCATCACCTCTCAAATTGATCAACAGCAAACTCATAGAACGAACTATTAGCGTCAGATAACTGCAGTAAACCATTGTTGAAGGAACTGGAAATAGAAGTGATATAGCTAGTATACGTACTTAGAGGGGAGTGAATAGGTATATAAATGATTTTTCTCGATAATTTCACAATAACAGACAGTTGATAGATTTGAGACAAACAATAATCAAAGTAGGACTGAGAGAAGGGAAGAGAAAATTGAACACGTGGTTTATAGTGGTTCGGCTTATTTCAAGCCTACGTCCACTCTTCTGCACTGACAGTCTATTGGCTGGATTCCACTATGAACAAAGAGATGTTACAGCGATGTTCTCCCTTGATTTCTTGGTGTAGATGATCTACCACACTCGCTCAAGGTATCACTAAGTATAGACACTCTTTGTGTATACAATTTCGCTCAAAATGTATTGACTAATAATCAAGGTGCTTGGACTGGAATTTCTCTATCTGTCATGCACTAAAGCAACTAGAATGTCTTCCTTTATACTCCTTTATGCCATCAAACCCGTTGGCACTTACCAAAGGAATTCCTCCAATCTACCCGTTGGACGGAATCAATCAAGAAGATCATTCGAGCTATTAAAGGAACCTGACGATAGCCCATCAATCATGTTCGCCCATACAATCAGGATCTTGGTTTCCAAGAATAGAACCTTCCAAGAATATTTCGTCGACCATCGGATCTTCAAACGATCTTGATTACGAATAAAAGAATCCGTTAGTTTTATCCAGCCAAGAGATCTTCTCCAGAGGACAGGACTAAATCCTCAACCAAATACTTCGGCTCTGGATTGCATTCGTCACTGGATTAGAAAAAAACTGTCAATGAGAATAGTCTTGAGTCTTGAGTCTTGAGTCTGAGTCGGTGATCCGAAAGTCTTCGGACTCTAAACGAAGGTCTGTATTTATCCAGACTAGACTGATAGAAACGTTTTGTCAGCTTCAAAATATTCTGGAAAGATTTCTCTAACAATCTCCCCCTTTTTGATGGTGACAAAACTTTCCTATAGATTTGAACAACTTTGATCTACAAAACATTACTCAAGCAAATTGGCTATCTCATAAAGATTAATAAATCAACCAGACTCTGCATCCACAGAAAATCGGTTAGTCTTTCATGAGTAAGACCATTCAACAACACTTGATATAAATGCAAAACAGTCAAACATCAAAATCCACAGCCAAGTCAGTCAAATTCAAGTTCACACTCAAGTCATACTCAAAAACAAATATTCAAACACAAAAGAAATTTAAAGTCAAAGTTTAAAGAGTTCAAATTGCAGTTCTCCCCCTTTTGTCATCATTAAAAGGTGAGAAAAGAGTCAAGTCTGCTTGGGAATACGCACAATTTGGAAATCTCCCATCGACTGTACGATGCCTTCCAGCCTCTTCAAGTCTTCCCGTAGATGAGCCACCTTTTCTCCTTTGGCATTGGCTTGAATTTGAAGAGCGAGGTCTTTCATTTGATCTGCCAGGGTAACAAAAGATGCTTGTGCAGCATTCTTCATGACTTGAAGTTCACATTCCAGAGCATAGATTTGACCCGCATTTCGAAGAACATCAAGGATACGACGAAAATCTGCTGTATTGTCCGTTTGTGTGCTCGCATTTGCTCTTTCGGATGGAGTGAAGGCAGACGATGGAACTTCGGTGTAATCGAGCAGATTTGGTGTTGACGTATCATGTCCTTCCTCAGGCATTTGAGAAGCCTGAAAATCTTCTGGATTTGCTGGTGAGCGACTCACACCTTCACTGTTGATAGCATGTGGTGTAGTCCTTCCTTGCTCGCCATCTCCCCCTGTCTCTAGGACCTCAATTGGGGAAGAGTGATGGTCATGCTCTTCAGCGTCTTGATTCCCTTTCTCTCCGGCTTCATCTGTAGACTTTTCTTTTACTGCTTCTCCTTCTTCTTCAGCTTCTTTCTCTTTGTCTTCTTTCTCTTTCTCTTGTTGCTCCTCTGCTTCTCTGTTCTTTGCTTGTCCCTCTTCTTCTCTCTGTTCTTTTTCCTCTGCTTCTTTTCCTTTCTTCTGTCGTTTTGTTGATTCAGGTACAGAACGTCTGGTCCTTTTTAATGCAGAGATAGTGAGATCTTCCTCTTCATCCTCCAAGATAAGAGTTCTTTTCTTTTTGGAAGGAGCACCCATGGGCTCCTTCCCTTTTCTCTTTGATGCAGAAGATACTGGAGTCTTCACTTTGAACTTTTCCATTACCTTATTAAGCTCTTTCAGACGCATTTTTGTCAACATTTTCAAACCCACCACCATTTTGTCGCATGGTCGAACACAAAGAGTATGTGGAGGTTCAATGTTCAAGTGTCTGAAGATCTTGGTCACAAGACCTGGATAAGGCAATTGGCCCTTGTCCTTCAACATTGCTTTGTACATGTGAAAGAGAATGGTGTGAGGGAGAGAGAACTTCTTCCCGAATTGATCGCGTACATCAATTTCGCCTCGGAGTTAGACACGTCAGTCTTGGATGTAGACTTTGGCCTGATACAGTTGATCACAATTTTGTGAAGCAAGATGTTGATGGCATGCATTCTTGAGTAGGTAACTCTTCCTTCTATACTCCTGTCTTTGACAAGTTCCAATGTGGTACGAGCGATTGAAACCTTGATTGGTTTATATCGTCCTCTTTCAACTCCAATTATGTCTGCCAACATGTCCACATCTACCACATAGACTTGGTCTCGAACACTGAAGGATATTCTATTCGCATCTAAAAAGCTAAGATTCGAATAGAAGTATGCTGTCAATTGAGCATAACCGTCTGTGGTATTGGAGTAAAATTGCTCAAGTTGAAGCAGATTGAACTTCTTCTCCCTTAAGTTCACATTAATGGCATCCAAGAAATCGAAATCAACACTCCTAGGGTTTATCACCCCTTGTTTCAACAGTCTGAAGAACAGATTCTCCTGTTCCTTCGATTTAAACAAATCCATCATTTTTCCCTTCACCTTCGCAGCAACACCCATTCTAGGTTGAAATTCATTGAACATTTTATCATCATCGTTCCCATCAGTCGGATTCAGTCCCGATACACGAGGGTCACTTGGAATGTTCGCAAGTGCTTCCTCGGCCTTTCATTTGGGAGCAATTCCCAAATCCTCCATTAAATCGCAAAAATATATACTCATTCCCATAATTCTTATCTTTAAGGAAATCATCTATATATTTCAGCGGAGTCCTAATGCTTTTCAACGCACGATAGAGCTTGTAAATAAAAGAGGGTTTTTGGACTCTTACAGGGTCTGCGTCCTCGATTATTTCTTCCTCCGGTTGTTGACTCGCACCTTATGGGGTAGATGATGAAGAGTGACGTGGTGGAGAGTGAATAGGGCTTTGTTGCTGACTCAGTAATTCTTCCTCTTCGGTGAGATCGAAATGGGTAGGCCCCTCCCTCATTCACCGTGGTCCCCTGTTCGCAATTCTTGAAGACTTTCTTGAAGAAGACATCCTTCCTTGTCGTTGAAAGATTCCTTTACTCGCTTTCCCAATAAAAGATGACAACTTTCTCGAAGATGAACACGAAGTAGATACATGATTGGGAGGAGAATGCCTTTTTAGGGTTTTGAAGTTTAAGCGAGGAAAACGTATATATAACTCAGTTTTAAAAGGAAAAACCAATCGGCACAAAGGAGAATGAACGAGACGCCTCTTTTAAAATCGATAACTGCCAAATAAAAGTTAATCTTTTTGAAAAGACAAGATTCAGTTTTTCTACGGAAATTATAAATTAACCGAACTAATGATCGTACCTTTTTGAGATTGAATATAATAATAACTTACAGTCTATAGCCATGAATGTCTGAGTCTGAGGGTTAGAGAGTCTCTAGACTTTAACTTTCTCAAGCTTCAAAATGTTGAGTCTGGAACTGATAAAATCGAATTGATTTTTCTCCAAAGGCTTTGTGAATATATCCGCTAGTTGATTTTTGAATCAACAAATTGAATCGAGATTTCTCCATTTTGAACATGATCTCTAATGAAATGATGTTGAATCTCTATATGCTTTGCTCTTGATTGAAGGATTGGATTTTTAGTGAGATTGATTGCGCTGGTGTTGTCACATCTAATCTCTGTGCATGAGTCTTCAATATCAAAGTCTTGTAGCTGTTGTTTTATCTATAGAATTTGCGAACAGCAACTTCCAAGAGCTACATACTCTGCTTCTATTGTTGAGAGAGCCACAGTGCTTTGTTTCCTTGAAAACCAAGACATTGTCCTACTTCCAAGCAACTGGCAAGTTCCCGAAGTGCTTTTTCTATCAACTCTGCAACCGGCCAGATCTGCGTCTGAATATCCCATAAGATTAAAGTCTCCCTTCTTAGGATACCAAAGAACGATGCTTGAAGATGAAGCAACGTATTTAATAATACGTTTCGCAGCACCGAGATGGGATTCTCTAGGATCGATTGAAACCTAGCACGAGATGCAAACACTCAACAAAATGTCGAGGTCTAGAAGCAGTAAGATAAAGAAGTGAACCAATGATGCTCTGTACAGCTTTTGATCAACTTTCTTCCCTTCTTCATCTTTGTCTATCTTCAAAGAACTTGACATCGGTATGTCGGTCTTTTTGCACTTTTCCAGTCCAAACCTTTTGACAAGATCATTAGCATATTTTTCTTGATAAATAAAAGTTCCTTTTTTCAATTGTTTTACTTGAAGATCAAGAAAGAATGTTAACTCTCCCATCATACTCATTTCAAACTCGTCCTGCATAGACTTAGAAAATTTCTTGCACAGACTTTCATTAGAGGATCCAAAAATAATATCATCCACATATATTTGAACAAGTAAAAAACTTTTGTTTTCCTTTTTGATAAATAAAGTAGTATCTACTTTACCTTTGACAAAACCATTTTGTATTAAGAACTTACTTAGCCTGTCGTACCAAGCTCGAGGTGCTTGCTTTAAACCATATAAGGCCTTTTTCAGTCTAAAGACTGAGTCTGGCTTCTTTGGGTCTTCAAACCCTGGTGGTTGTTCCACATAAACTTCCTCATGGATAAATCCATTTAGGAAGGTACTTTTGACGTCCATTTAGAATAACCTGAAATTTGTATAACAAGCAAACGCAAGTAATAGTCGAATAGCTTCTAACCTTGCTACTGGTGCGTAAGTCTCATCATAGTCTATTCCTTCTTCTTGCGTATATCCCTTGGCCACGAGTCTTGCTTTGTTTCGTACGACTCTTCCTTTCTCATTCATCTTGTTCCTGAACACCCATTTAGCTCCAATAACAGTTTTACCTTTTGGTTTAGATGTCAATTCCCAGACATCATTAATGTTGAACTGCTCCGAGCTCTTCTTGCATAGCTTCAATCCAGCTTTCATCAGATAAAGCTTCTTCTATGCTCTTTGGTTCAATTTCAGAAATGAGAGCCACAGCACTAGACTCTTCACGTCTTTTGGATCTGGTGCGAATTCTTTCATTAATTTCGCCGATAATGAGATCTTTGGGATGACTGGACTTATGCTTCCAGTTACTGGTTGATTTGTCTAGTTGATGATCTCTTTCTTTATTGAATATTCACGAACAGCTTGATACTGGTCTTCTAGAGTCTGAGATGCTTCTTGAGTTGTAAGCTTTGGAGGGTCTGGAGCAGGTTCAGACTCTTCATGATGAGTCTGACTGGATTTATTTTGCGTAGAGTCTTGAAATTTGACATTCATTGACTCCTCCACAGACTGGCTCTTCTTGTTATAGACTCTGTAGGCTTTGTTTGATGTAGAATATCCAAGGAAGATGCCCTCATATGATCTTTCTTCAAACTTACCAACTCGATCTTTTGCATTTTTCAATATAAAGCATTTGCAACCGAACACATGAAAGTATGAAATAATAGGCTTCTTACCTTTGAATAACTCATAAGGGGTTTTCTCTAGAATAGGTCTTAAGAAGACTCTATTGATGATATAGCACGCTGTTGAAACTTGACTTCAGCCCAAAATCGTGAAGAAATCTTACTTTCAATTAAAAGAGTTCTAGGCATTTCTTGAAGAGATCTATTCTTTCTTTCCACAACTCCATTTTGCTGAGGAGTATATGGAGAGGAGAACACATGCTTAAAGCCGATTCATCGAGAAAATTTTGTAAAATCTTGATTTTCAAATTCACCTCCATGATCTGTTCTTATACTTGAGATAACACATCCTTTTTCATTTTGAACCTTTTTAACAAATTTTTCAAAATAGAGAAGGTTTCGGACTTACTTGCAAGGAAATATATCCAAGTAAAGCGGGAGTAATCGTCCACAATTACTAGGCAATATTTCTTACCTCCAATACTCTGGGTTCTGGTTGGTCCGAAGAGATCCATATGCAGCAACTGTAGTACATGATTAGTAGAGACATGATTTATTGGCTTAAATGAATTTCTTACCTGCTTTCCCAGAATACATGGAGTGCATGGATCAGTCTTTTGGTATGGTAATTTGGGTAGACCTCGAACAAGTTGCTTTGATGAGATTTTGGCTAATTGCATCATGTTGACATGACCAAGCTTTCTGTGCCATAAGCTTGCTTCGTCTTGAATTGATATTAGGCATTGCGATTAATTTGGTTTCACATCCGAAGATAGATATTTCCATGTCTTCGACCCATGAAAGATCGAGTAGAGTCTTTACTTGGTTCCGAACATGTTCCTTCTTGAAAGAAGATCTTAAAACCAGTATCACACAATTGGCTAATGCTGAGAAGATTGTCATTGAGTCCTTCCACTAGGGAAACATTACTTATTGTGAGATTTCCAATTTTCACAGTTCCAAATCCCACAATACTTCCTTTGTTGTTCCCTCCAAATGAAACTTTTCCACCATTTACTTGAACAAGCTTTATGAAGCAATTTGAGTCTCTGTCATGTGTCTTGAGCATCCTTTGTCAAGATACCACTTTACCTTTTTCTTGACGGAGACCTCAAATTCACTTTGTCCGAGTCCGATCCAGGAATGCGAGTCCGAGTCCGGTGTGCCATCGGACATAGGTTGGCATATTCACTATCACTTTCTTCACACTCGTATCACCCAGGTTTCGGCTTTGAGAGCTTTTGAAACTTTTCAGCTTTTCCTCTCTTCTTCTTTAGAAGAGGACGAGTTGGGTACGATGTGTCCCTTTTTCTTACATTCAAAGCAAACTACATCTTTGTTTGGTTCCTCATCATCAATAGACTTGGTCTGCTGTCTTTGAAAACTTTGTTTCTTTGAGTTGAACCTTCTTCCTTTTCTATTCAGTTTTTCTGAATCTTCTTATCATGAGAGCAAGCTCCTCATCGTCCATATCATCTTCAGAATCTGTATCATCAGAATCATCATTTGATTTTAATGCAATGGATTTCTTACCTTTTGGATCTTCGTCTTCATTAATTCGTTCCACTTCATAAGACTGAAGAGTTCCAATCAGCTCGTCGACAGATAGTGGCATAATTCTTTGCGTCTCTCTTATTGAAGTCTTTATGTGATTCCAATCCTTGGAGAGTCCACGCAGTAGCTTGTTTACCTTCATGGGATCTGAAATTGTTTGTCCTTGATTCTCAAGACCATTGACAATATCGTAAAACGGCTAAACATGTCGGTTATAGATTCTCCTGGTTTCATTTTGAAGGCTTCATATTGACCGAGGAGAATGTTAATTCTGGTTTCCTTCACTCGATCTGTTCCTTCATAGGTGATATGTAATCTGTCCCAAACTTCTTTTGCTGTAACACAAGAAGATATTCTGTTATATTCAGTTGGTGACAAAGCACAATATAAAGAGTAAATTGCTTTTGCATCGAGTGCTTGTCTCTTGATTATCTCTTCCTGAGTCATTCCCCTAGTCTCAACAGTTTCTTTCCCTCTTTCAGAGACTGATGCAGCTTTAGAAGTAATTCATTTTTCTACAACGTCCCATTCCAGAGGATCCTTTGATCATAGGAAAGCTTTCACCTTGTTCTTCCAGATGTTGTAATCCTTTCCATCAAAGTAGGGTGGTCTGGTATTGCTTTGCCCTTCCACCAGCCCTGGTGCTAGCATACTAGCCATGGATCTTTTACTCTGAAGTAAAACACTTCAAATAAAGTGAGTACACGAGCTCTGATACCAATTGATATAGCTAGTATACGTACCTAGAGGGGGGTGAATAGGTATATAAATCATTTTTCTCGATAATTTCACAATAATAGACAGTTGATAGATTTGAGACAAACAATAATCAAAGTAGGAATGAGAGAAGGGAAGAGAAAATTGAACACGCGGTTAATAGTGGTTCGGCTTATTTCAAGCCTACGTCCACTCTTCTACACTGACAGCCTATTGGCTGGATTCCACTATGAACAAAGAGATGTTACAGCGATGTTCTCCCTTGATTTCTTGGTGTAGATGATCTACCACACTCGCTCAAGGTATCACTAAGTATAGACACTCTTTGTGTATACAATTTCGCTCAAAATGTATCGACTAATAATCAAGGTGCTTCGGACTGGAATTTCTCTATCTGTCATGCACTAAAGCAACTAGAATGTCTTCCTTTTATACTCCTTTATGCCATCATACCCGTTGGCACTTACCAAAAGAATTCCTCAAATCTACCCGTTGGACAGAATCAATCAAGAAGATCATTCGAGCTATTAAAGGAACCTGACGATAGCCCATCAATCATGTTCGCCCATACAATCAGGATCTTGGTTTCCAAGAATAGAACCTTCCAAGAATATTTCGTCGACCATCGGATCTTCAAACGATCTTGATTACGAATAAAAGAATCCGTTATTTTTATCCAGCCAAGAGATCTTCTCCAGAGGATAGGACTAAATCCTCAACCAAATACTTCGGCTCTGGATTGCATTCGTCACTGGATTAGAAAAAAACTGTCAATGAGAATAGTCTTGAGTCTTGAGTCTTGAGTGCTGAGTCTGGTCTGAAAGTCTTCAGACTCTAAACAGAAGGTTTGTATTTATCCAGACTAGACTGATAGAAACGTTTTGTCAGCTTCAAAATATTCTGGAAAGATTTCTCCAACAAGAAGAGCCACTGCCATTGTATTCAATATTGCTCCCATATATAAGCAAACTCAGGATGAACTACCAGCGTCAGATGACTGTAGTAAACCATTGTTGAATGAACTGGAAATAGAAGAGCCATTGCCATTGTATTCGGTATTGCTCCCATATAGACATGCTAGGACAGCCCTTACGGAAGAAACTTTTGCCGGATGTTTCATGATATCCAACGGAAGAGAGAATAGCGGCACCCTGGGTGCTCCAGGGAACAATTAAAGGAGTTGCCCTTAGCTTCTCTAGAAGAGGGAGCCAGAATTTTCTCCAAGTGACTTCTAGAGCACATAGTAATAACAGGAGTGCATGCCCATCCTCGGCCAGAACGTGGTGGATAAACAGGAGGCACGCAGGCAGAAATTACTTCATGGACAAAATCAGCACACATTATCTCTGCCGCTTTTGCCGCTGCATCAGCATTTCTGCGGTCAAATGCCAGACGAGTCAAAAGCTGCAGGGAAACGGATGAGTATTTTGTGATGAGGTTTAGCTAATCAATGAAGTCCACATTTTGCCCAGACTTTTACAAAATTACCATGAAGCGAAGCCACAATTCAAAAGTCACTGTGAACCATCATACTTAGAGATTGAAAATAAAGAAGACGATTCACGAATAATCTTCTAGCAAACGAGCAAATTTTGAGTTTCCACAGCAGCTGAATCGCATGAGTTTCTGTCGAGTACTATATTGAGATTATTTTCATGATGTAGAAACCTACCAACTAGCTTGGTCACCATCAGCTTACTTAAGCAAGTTCAGCAGTAACACTTCTCTAAGATGATCACCTCACATATAATACTTGAAATAAGAAACATTAAGACAAACTTCTGGCCAGAATTATATAGACAGATGGGCTGCTTTCACATATTAGACTACTAAAGCATAATTCACCCGAGAAGAGATAAAGACAAAAAAGAAGACAGGATTTTCTTTTTTTGGATGGGAGGCTTTCATTCTAGAGTTTCTAGAGATATTTATGCACACGACCTGACTTGAACTTGCACATACAGTGCCAGGGAAGTAAATTTATACACAAATTTAATGCCAGAAAAGCAGGTCTCAAATGATAAAATATGTATACATATTTTCCCACTTTCAGTAAATGTGGCCTTATTAAACTATAGGGATTCCCACCAGGGACCACAACGATGGTATGTATCATTACAAAATCTTTTCACATGAGACTGCGCCATATTCCTAGTTTGAATAATTTTCAGGAACTTCAAGAAACTACAGACAATATATGTATTATGACCCACAAGCTATTACATGTTATCAGAATGAATGCCCACTGTAGAAAGCCATTTGATCCAGTATTATCCCGAATGAGAACATAGAGATGGACATAATCATAGATTTCCATACTTTGAAATGAAAAATTAAGTCATACATTTTAGGTTATTTGAAGATGATTGAGAAAAAGTTGAAATCACGAGTTATGTCCGTCTTATCAACTATGTCACCAATTGCAGCAATGTGTAGTATGAACTGCGAAACATATGTCGATGGCTGGGAAGTTAAAGGGCCAAATAAACTCTTTCCAGCGTTTTTCAAATCATTATTGTTAGCCTGTAATTTCTTTTCTGTGGTCACTGAATTCAACGATGTCTCTTTGACAGTTTTAACCCAAGGCCAAGAACTTCCTCTCTGCTGGAATTGGCCTCTGTTTCTTCGTCAGCAATGGCTCTTGCCAGGTTATATTGCTCGCCTAAATGTGGAAAACAGAATTAGAAAGCCATAGTTCACTAAAAAGATGATGGCAATCTCCCAGCCCATAAAGAAAATGTACCACTTAGGGACTGTCGCTTGCCCCTGTGAGCACCTTCCATCATCTAATGTAACAAACCAAGAGCATGCTCCCACTGGCCTTGTCAGTGAGAATCCTTGGATGACGGGACGACAATTTCCACAGACAGAAATTTCTGAATAGCAGGAGGATTATCCTGGTGCCAAAAAAAAAGAAAAAAGAAAAATGCAACCAATAGGTCAATCAGAAGCATACAAGTAGAAATCATGTTATTGCAATTACTTAATTCCAATAATGAGGAGATTGACTGGAGAGATAAAACAGGGATGCACAATGCAAACTGTGAAAAAGATGGCCGCCCACTTAGGAAGAGCTAAAAGCAACTAGGATCTGTTTGATTGGGTCCTAAAATCCATATCTCATAGTTGGCTTAAGAAAACATCATTGGGCATGATATTTTAAAGCTCCCTCCAACGAAAACAATGGAAGAAGCAGGCAGATCCCATGTAGATTCAAAACTTCAATCGACAGAGTCACATAGTGACGAGTAAAAATAGCAATGCCCAAACAGAACATGCCTGTGTCAATACCTGACAAATGCAGAAGGCCTTGGTTTGGAAAAATAAGGGGTACCAGAAGACGGAAATTCGTGAAATTCATATAGAATTAGTCTCTCTCAAGCATACAGGAAACACAGGAAAAAATTCTCAAGAGTCTCAGCATCGGCAAAAGCAATGAACTTCTCCCAACTTATAACAGGCTGGACAACTATATTTTGTTGCCCATATATACTCTACTGTAATAGAAAGGCACCAGGGGAGATCGGATGCAAACCACATTCACAACAATTGTACAATTCCTACTATCAAGTCTACAAGAAACTGCCCCAACAATGAAGATCCACAGAATGAAAAGCTAAGCACTGGCAACCACATCCATCCTTTTAGAAAAGAAGAGGATACTTTCATCTTCAACAGCTACTTGATTCATAAGCCCATCCAAATGTTCAGTAGTTAGTACTAGTGGAGCATTATCTCATGTACTGGTGTGGTTGCCAGGCTCCAAATCAACTTAAGCAAAAAATTTCACTAGAGGAAGGACTGGATGATACTTCGTCATCCTAAGTTATGTGGTGAAAGTTTCCTTCCCGGGCACTAACTTAGGATTCCATTTAGGCGCTAGTTTCGTGAATTAGCAAATTCGGGAGCCAATTCTCAAGGAACCTGGGTAGATGTTCTCAGGTTGGAAAAGATCATCCGCTTCAAAAGGAGAAGACAAACCTCTCATAAACATCGACTCTTGAAATTCCAACTTATTTCACATCTCTCATATTCCTTACTCTCGGTCAGAAGCCACCTCATTCAGAGTCATTTTTGTGGAGTGATACGGATGTGACATGTAATTTTCATTTGGTGGATTGGAAAGCAATCAAGCAACCTTTTGTTATGTCTGTGTGCGGTGGGGTTCCTTTATACGGTGGGGTGGTGGGTGGGTGTTTGACTGAGGAGTGAAGCCATTGTTACTTCAATAAGTCTCCTTTTGGCAAGTGGCTAAAGGGATACATATAAAAAATGAGCAACACCGTCGAGAGTGATCAATCTTTTTGTCCTTGAAAGTTGCAAGTTTTGTCCTTGAGAAAAACAAGATGGACAGTAAAAGCAGGGGATAAATACATGGCTCCGTCGTCTTGAGGAGGATTGGAGTCCGTTCCTTTTAATTAAACTTTTTTGAGAGTGAGCAATGGGATTTACATCTACTTTCAGCTGAACATTTGGTCTGGAAACGGGGCAAGAAAGGAACACTTTCCAAATCTTTTTGCAGTGACAGTTATTGTTGTTTCAATGATGGAAGAATCACTTGAAGGATTGATTTCTTGGGACAAGCCCAAGATTGTGAGTTGGAAGCTTTGATTATCTTTTACCTTTCTTATATGATTTTGAAGATTGTTCCCACCTCCAAGGGTGTCTTACTTTGGAATTGGAAGAGAGACAGAGTACCGACAAGAGTCCACTTTTTTATGTTAGAAGTAACCACGCCAGTCTCTTTTTCTTGTGTTAGAAGTAATCTTGCGATGGATTCTTCCCTTAGATAATCTGTAGACAGAGGCAAGGTGCAGGTCAATAGATTCTTCCTATCCTATCCAAACAAGGCAGATGCAGTGATGCATCTTCTCCTTCATGGTCCTTCGAGGAGAATGATTTGTGCAGCTTTTCATGCATGAACCAGGCTGGTCATGGCAGGATCTATTGAGGAAAAAGTATGGGCCTGCATTCAATTGCCAAGCAGCAAGAAGAGAAGGATTTCCACAATTTCTCTCTGTTGTTTTCATTGATTTTAAAAGAGAGGAACAAGAGAGCCTTTAGAGAAGAGGAGCATTCTGTTTTTGTAGTAAATGGAAACTGGCCCAAAATACTACATTATCAGTGCAAGGAAATTACTTGCCGATGTAAATGCATCGACTGACATTGCCTATGCCTTTTTCTTTGGCATGAGCGCTTTTTGGTTCTTTAAGCTCTGTTTTTTATGTGGTTTAGCACCCGTCTGGTGCCCGGTTTTTCTTTACCTACCAAAAATAAAAGGGTTACACCTTGTCCAATCCCAGAGATTTGTCATAGACACCATCCCGTTTGCAATTGATACCCACAAGTTTGTACACCGGTTCCAATTTTCTTATAATGAGGGCTAGACAATGATTCTGTTCCCTTTTTGGGAGTACACTATTGCAGCAACCACACCCTCTTTCCGGAGATCCAGTCTCCCCATAATGCTTACAAGCGAGGAAATAAGAGTTAGGCGATTGCCGCACTTTTCCAGAAAACCTTTTAATGGAACTTCTTGTCACCTAGCCAATAATTAGCATCATTTAACTTATCCCAGATAGTGTTGGAAGATACGCAGCTTAACAGAATATTTGATCGATTCTAATCCGATTTGTACAGATCAATTAAGATTAGATCTAGAATAGATTGATTTGTAGGATCATTAATTTCCTTGTTTACTCTTACTCTTGTATTATAATTGCTGAGGATGTACATCGATTCAATTTATTGAAGACAATAGAATACACAAAAATATTCTCTTCATTCTCGAGTTCTTCAATCCCTTTGCTTTTCTTCATCTTCTTACAGATAGTAAATAGTACAGTTCAGTCTTTCAAAGCAAAATTACTTTTTCACACAAAGGTATATATGGGGATCATATAGTATATTGAGCCTCCATAGATTTAGTACTATATCCTGCTAGAGAGCAAACACAGGCATCTTCTGGAAGTTGCTAGAGCTCTGAAATTTCAAGCAGCAATTCCAGATGAATATTGGGGAGAATGTGTTGTTACAACAACTTATCTTATCAACCGAATACCTACTCGGGTATTAAATGGGAAGACACCTTTTGAAGTATTATTTGGCAAGGCACCGGAGTGGACACACCTCAAAGTCTTCGGGTGTCTCTGTTATGCAGCTATAATGGGTCCTCGAGATAAACTGGATCCTCGTGCATGTCGCTGCATATTCATGAGGTATCCTAACCATCAGAAGGGATATAGAGTCATGGAGCTATCTACAAAGGAATTCTTTGTAAGTAGAGATGTTTTATTTCATGAAAATGTCTTTCCTTTCAATGAAAAAACACTCTCACACGAAGAATCCGCTATAGTGAGCATTCCCCGTCGCTCTGTGTTAGATGATTGGGATCTTGATTATATACCATTAGCAGTATCTACTCATAATCATTATGTGCAAATGAATCCTTCAGTAGCATAACCTATTTCTGATAAGGATCAGGTTCCAGAGAATGTCTTAGGGAATTCACTTGCGGAATTTTCTGCTAATGAAGAAATGGAAGAAACCTTTCCTGTTTTAGCCAAGGAAACAACATCTTCACCTCCGAGAGTAGATCCTCCACGACGTTCTAGTCGAGCTACACGACCTCCTACCTAGACCAAAGATTATGTATGTGCTGTTCTGAACTTACCAGGTATCAAATATCTAGTTTCATTCTATGTTTCCTTCCATAATTTGTCATCAGAACATAGATGTTGTATTTGTAGATTGTCGGAGGATAAGAAACCTACTAGCTATAATGAAGCATCTGCTGATCCAAGATGGTAAAAGGCCATGGAAGCAGAATTACAGGCCTTGATTGACAATAAGACCTGGGATCTTGTCACAATGCCGCCAAATTGTAAACCAATTGGCTGTATATGGGTGTACAAGATCAAATATCGAGCTCATGGCTTCGTTGAAAGATTCAAGGCACACTTGGTTGCCAAAGGCTTCACTCAACGGGAAGGGTTCGATTATCACAGAACATTCTCACCTATCGCCAAAGACGTCACAATACGTTCATGTTTGACAGTTGCAGCTGTTCGTGACTGGTCCTTACACCGGATGGACGTTCATAACGCCTTCCTCCACAAAGATTTAGATGAAGAAATTTATATGGACGTTCCTCAGGGATTAAGGAGACAGGGGGAGAAGAAAGTGTGTCGCCTCCGAAAATCCCTTTATGGGTTGAAACAAGCTTTTACGTAATGGTATGCCAAATTTACAAGCGCTCTTACAACAGCAGGCTTCCAACAGTCCCGACATGATTATGCCTTATTCACGCGGACTGAAGGTATGTCATCCATCTGTTTGATGATATATGTTGATGATATTCTCATTATGGGAAATGATGAGACTGCCATAAGAGATTTTAAGAAGTATCTGCATGCAATTTTTCACATTAAAGACTTAGGAGCACCTAGGTACTTTCTTGGCATTGAAATTGCCCATTCTGAACAAGGGATTTCACTCAGTCGGCGAAAATTCATATTGTTATTTCAGAAACAGGTTTGTCAGGTTGCAAGCCAGCTGTTATTCCCATTGAACAGAACACTAAATTAACAACCACAGATTATGATAAGGGAACTTCTCAAGAAGATGAATTCATTTTGGAAGATCCTTCGAGCTATCAAAGGCTTGTCAGAAAGCTCATATACCTAACAATGACCAGGCCTGACATTTCTTATGCAGTGCAGACTCTTAGTCAGTTCATGCACAATTGGAAGCAGTCACATCTGAATGATGCATTTAAAGTCATGAAATATCTGAAGAAGTGTCCAGGTCTTGGAATACTCTTGTCCAGAAAATGCAACATGGAGATGGCAGCATATTGTGATGCAGACTATGCAACTTGTCCCATGAGTCGAAGATCTGTCACTGGATATTGCATCAAATTAGGAGATTCTTTACTTTCTTGGAAGACTAAAAAACAACCCACTGTTTCTCTATCTTCAGTCGAAGCAGAGTATCGAGCTATGGCCAAAATCACTTGTTAGGTAATATGGATTCGGGGTCTTCTTAAGGATCTTGGAATATAGGTACAAGGAGCAACAAAGCTATTATGTGACAATGATGCAGCTTTGAAACTTGCAGCAAACCCTATAGTGCATGAAAGAACCAAGCATATAGAGGTAGATTGCCACTTTACACGAGACAAGATCTTAGAAGGAGTCATTGAAGCAAGAGGAATTGGGACAACAGAGGAGCCTGCAGACATCTTCACCAAACCTCTATGTCAAAGACAGCACGCATATCTTCTGAACAAGCTAGGTGTCTTAGACATATACAAGCCACCAGCTTGAGGGGGAGTGTTGGAAGATACGCAGCTTGACAGAATATTTGATCGATTCTAATCCGATTTGTAGAGATCAATTAAGATTAGATCTAGAATAGATTGATTTGTAGGATCATTAATTTCCTTGTTTACTCTTACTCTTGTATTATAATTGCTGAGGATGTACATCGATTCAATTTATTGAAGACAATAGAATACACAAAAATATTCTCTTCATTCTCGAGTTCTTCAATCCCTCTGCTTTTCTTCATCTTCTTACAGATAGTAAATAGTATAGTTCAGTCTTTCAAAGCAAAATTACTTTTTCACACAAAGGTATATATGGGGATCATATAGTATATTGAGCCTCCATAGATTTAGTACTATATCCTGCAAACCTTGACCTGAAATTTTCAACTTTATAAATGAACTAGCAATACATATCTATTAAGTATACTTTATTTAGGATAATCCGATTTAAACACACTATGTGCATAACATGAGAGCAATTAATGGGTTGCTTAAGAAGTGCACTTGAGGCACTTGTCAACATGATCCTTTTAGTAATCTGACAACTAAAGAAGGTAAAAACTATAACTACATGGTAGATATGCGCTTTACATGGTTTGGTCACTGTTGAAGATATGCCAAGGGGAGTAACCAACATTGCTTCTTTCAATTTGTCTACTTGCTACTTGACATAATCAAGTCTGACGTGTTCCAAGAATTCATGGAGACGCTTGAGCACATGTCTTGACACAGAAATTACTGAAGAAGGAAGAAAATCGATATTGCTAAGGGAGGAAGAAAGGAGACAGCCAAGCTTGGAGGGTCCCTCTAGTCTCACTTCTATCCCTTTGTCCCCTTGACCAAGGCCCCACCGGTTTGCTGGCTTCCTTAGCACAATTGCATGCCACAAAACTTCCTTAAGAAGTCATTAAGGTGATCCAAAAGGTTGAGGACCAAGGGGCTACGAATTTTGAAGTATTTTCCCCCAAATCCACTTCAATTCCCTCTTGAATGAATTCAATTTGGCCCCTATAAATCCAACTAGGACATCCTTGATTAAATTGACATTTTTCCTCGCTCATATAACCAACTTGCATCCCTAAAACGCGATAAAAACGGTCCCCTAAATTTTCCGGTAAAAAACAGCCCTAAATTGAATTTCCGCAAAAATCTTGCTTTGCAGAAAAATCTTCGAAGGATGAATTGATGGTTCTAAAACAAATCGTGACATGACAGAACTTTCAACTTATGAAATCGAGTTCAAATTCGCGATTAATTTCAATTTGGCGCGATTTTCGTGTGACCTAACCTATCGGGTAGTTTTAAAAAAAATTTAGTGCAATTGACCCGTGGTCAATTATTTTCGAGCCACGTTGTGCATTTTCGACACATTGGTGACTCTTGGTTGTCGTGAAAATCTCAAGGTTTCAAATGCAGACATAGGGTACTAAAACGATAGAAAAATTAGTCTAGTGCCGATCGACGATATCACATATATCAGTCGAATCGACATATCTCCAATCTCTGGTCGATTTTTAATTGTGCCGTAATGACCATTGCAGACTAGCACAATCGAGTAGTCAATTCCTGGTTGATATGTGTTCAAGCGTCGCCATTGACTCAACTACTGAAGAAGGAAGAAAAGTTTGTGTGGATAGACAAGTGCGAGCGTAGTTTCAAAGAGCTTAAGCAGAAACTGACTACCGCATCTGTGCTGACCATTCCATCTAGTCTTAGAGGATATGAGATCTATAGTGATGCATCGCTTAGGGGATTGGGCTGCATATTGATGCAACATGGTATGATTGTTGCATATGCCTCCCTTCAGTTGAGATTTCATGGACTGAATTACCCAACGCATGACTTAGAACTCATAGCAATCATTTTCGCTTTGAAGATTTTGAGACATTACTTGTGTGGAGAAAGATTTCAGATTTTCACTGACTATCAAAGTCTCAAGTATTTATTCTCTCAGAAGGAGTTAAATATGAGATAGCGGCGTTGGATGGAACTTCTGAAAGACTATGATTGTGATATTCTATATCACCCTAGAAAGGCGAATAAGGTTGCAGACGTGTTGAGTTGGAAGTTTTCAGTTGCTCAAATGATGGTTAAGGGATGGGTTTTACTCAAAAGAGCCTGAGATTCGGTTTTCAAATTTGAGGTAGGTCACATTTCGAATCTTATGGCTACCCTCAGAATTGAACCGGAAGTGTAGATCAGAATCAAGACGCTTTAGTGGACTGACCTAGAGATTTGGAAGATTCTGCAAGAGAACACTGATAAGAGAAAAGCTGACTATTAAGGGCGCGTTTGGTAACGTTTCTGTTCAAAAATTGTTCCAGGGAACAGAAATAAAAAAAAAGTGTTTCTATTCCGGGGAACCATTTTTTACCAGAAACACACGTTTGGTAAACTTGTTAGGGAACAATTCTTTTTTGTTTCTTTTAATTTTTTAATATTTTTATTTTCTTTTTCTTTTTTTCCTTTCTTTTTTTCTTTTTAATTCTTTTGGCTGGTCGCCAGCCCGGCGATCGGCCGACGGGGGCCGATAGCCTTGCCTAGCCACGGCGAGGCTCGCCGGCCCGGCGAGGCCGAGCCTTGCCATGGTTGGGCAAGCCTCGGCCTCGCCTTGGCCGGGCGAGCTCGGGCTCGCCTAGATCCGACAACGCTCGGCCTCGCCGGGGCCGGCGACGCTCCGGTGAGGTCGCCGGCCCTCGACGGCGTCGCCAACCCTCGATAGCCGGTCGCCGGCCATGGACGAGGCCGGCGACCGGCCAAAGAAAAAAGAAAGAAAAAAGAAGAAGAAAAGAAAAAGAAAAAAGAGAAAAGTGTTAAAAATTTTGTTTCAAAAACAAGAAACAACTTTTTTTTGTTTCTTCTTTCTATTCCAGATGTGTTTCTGGGAACAAAAAAATAGTTTTGGAACAAAAACGCACACAAACGCGTTTCTATTCTTTTTTTGTTCCCAGGAACAAAAAAACAGAAACAGTGTTCAAAAACAGAAAAAAGAAACAATAACAAATGCAGCCTAAGTTTCTGACGATGGAACACTGAGGTTCCGAGGACGATTGTGTGTACCTGACGATGCAGCACTCAAGGAAGATATTTTGTCAGAAGCTTATCGTAGTAGTTATAGCATTCACCCTAGCAGCACGAAGATGTATCAGAATATACGTCAACACTACTGGTGGTCTAGTATGAAGGCGAACATCGCCAAGCATGTTGTTAAGTGTCTGACGTGTCAGCAAGTGAATGCACAACATTGTAAGATGTGAGGACTTTTGCAACCTCTTAAGATTCCCAAGTGGAAATGGGAGCACATCACGATGGACTTTGTGACAGGTTTACCAAGGAGTCAAAGGGGTAATGATTCTATTTGGGTAGTAGTCGATAAACTGACGAAGTTGGCTCACTTCATCGTGGTATGAAAGGATCTTGATTTGGACAAGCATGCAGATTTGTACGTAAGTTAGATAGTTCGATTGCATGGAGTGCTGATGACGATTACATCAGATTGAGACCTGAGATTCACAGCTACTTTTTGGAAGAGCTTGTAGGCTGCTTTAGGAACGAAGCTGTGGTATAGTACGGTATATCATTCTTAGACGGATGGTTAGTCTGAGAGGACGATTCAAACCCTCGAAGACATGCCACGAGCTTCCGTGTTGGATTTCAAGGGAAGCTGGGAAGAACAGCTTCATCTTGTCGAGTTTGTCTACAACAACAGCTACCGGTAGAGCATTCAGATGACTCATTTTGAAGTGTTGTATGGCAAAGTGTGCAGAATGCCAGTGTGTCCTACTTTCCTATCTTATTGTTTTATTGTCTGGGGATTATTTATATGCTTTCGCATGCGTATTAAAACAAATGGGTCAGTGATGCACCTTAGGACGTCACTATTTAATCGACCAGTGAGGGATGGGCGCGCGCTCGAGGATCAGGGCGTGACAAGGGTAGCCACCAAGTCTAATACCATACGGATAGAAGACATTTTCACTGCCGGAAAAAATATATCATCAAAATCAATACCCTTTCTCTAACTGAATCCCTTAACAACCAATCTAACTTTGTACCGTGGTTGTGAAGTATGTTCATCTTGCTTCAACCTATATACCCACTTGTTCTTTAAAGCTCTTTTATCTTTAGACATCTCATCTCGCATAGCATCAAACCAATTGCTTTTGTACTCATCTTCTATTACTTCTGCATGGCACTCTAGTTCACCTACATTAGTCAATAATACATACTCATCTTCAGAATACCTGGTGGAAAGTCGTTGGTCTCTAATGGATCTTCGGACTAGAACATCTAGTGGAACATCTAATTGAGCTTCTAGTTCAGGAATAGTATTATTTGGAACATTGACTTCCTGTTGTTCTTTATAAACCTATGTAGAAATATTTGTAAGAGGAATTGGATCCAAATCAACTAAATTATCAGTAACCCGTGGTGCTGAAATCATCTCCGCTTTCTCAATATCCTCTATTGTTTGATCTTCCATAAACACAACATCTCTGCTTCTTACAATTTTCTTTTCAACCGGATCATAAAATTTGTAGCCAAGCATATCTTATCTATAACCAATAAATATGCACTGTCATGTTTTCACATCAAATTTAGACTTCTCATCTTTGGGAATATGCATGAATGCTTTGCACCCAAAGACATGCAAAATAATCATAAGAAACATCTTTGCCTATCCAAACTCTATTAGAAACATCAAACTCTAAAGGAACGCATGGAATAAGATTTAATACATGCACAACTGTACTTAAAGCCTCACCCCAAAAGAACCCAAGTAGCTTTGACTGTGAAAGTAAGTATCTTACTCTTTCAATCGGTGTTCAGTTCATTCTCTCAGCTAAGTCATTTAACTGAGGCGTCTTGGGAGATGTCTTTTGATGTTGAATACCTTGTTGTCTGCAATATTCATCAAAAGGTCCAATATACTCTCCCTCATTATTAGTTCTGATGCATTTCAATTTCTTTTCAGTTTGTCTCTCAACTGAAACCTGAAATTACTTAAAAGCATCTAATACTTGATCTTTAGTTTTCAAGGTATGAATCCAAATTTTCCTTGAAAAATCATTTATGAAGGTAACAAAATAAAGAGAGCCACAAAGTAATTTTGTTTTAATAGGATTGCAAATATCAGAATGCATTAAATCCAGTATACCTGACTTTCTTGAAGGAGGGGAGCTTTTAAATGCAACTCTATTCTATTTTTCTACTAAACAGTGAACACATTTTTTTAACGCCGAACTTTTCAATCATGAAAGGAGCTTCTTTTTGGCTAATATTGACAAATCCTTCTTACTGATGTGACTAAGCCTCTTATACCATAACTTAGTTGCATCTTCGCTGTCTACTACATTAATTTTGTATGTGGACAACTTTGTTTGCATAATGTACAACGAATAATATTTTTCATAATTTACCAAAAAAAAAGAATATTTTTCACCTTTAACCACAACAAAAGATCCTTTGGTGAGCTTCCATTGACCATTACTAAAGGTGCTGCAATGCCCCTCATCATCCAACTTGCATGTAGAAATCAAATTCAAGCGGATATTAGGTATATGTTTAACATTATTCAATACTAACCTTGTACCATTGCTGGTTTCTAGGCACACATCATCGATGCCTACAGCTTGAGCTAGCCCATTGTTTCCCATCTTCACAGATCCGAAGTCACCTGACCTGTATGATGTAAAAAAATCCCTACAAGACGTAGCATGAATAGATGCACCACTATCAATTACCCAACTGGTCTCATGAGATACAAAATTCACCACATCACCATAAAAAATGATGAAAAAGTCTTCTTGAAGTGCAGCAACATAATTGTCATTACTATCATTATCACTTTTCTTCTCTTTACCTTTCTCATTTTGTTTCTCCCTTTTTAACTGGCAACAAAACCTCTAAATATATCACTTCCGATGACAATGATGACACTCAACATTAGTAAATTTATTATACTGACCTCTGCTTTTATCTCGTCTTTTATATCTATTTCTCGGACCTCGAGACTCAGTTCTTCCCCTTTTCTCAACAACCAAGGCATCATAATATGAAGAGGACAATCCTTGTGTCTTCCTTCTCATCTCTTCATTCAAAATACTACTCTTGACTAAATCCATGGTAATCGTACCATTTGGGGGTAGAATTAGACAAAAATGTTCGGAACGTCTCTCATGAGTTCGGCAAAGTACCAAGCAACCATAGTGCTTGTATCTCGTTATCAAACTTGATTCCCATCACAGCTAACTGATTTATAATTACTTGAAAAGAATTTAAATGATCAGTCAAACGAGTACCATCTTAATATCTCAAAGCCATTATCTGTTTTTATAAAAAATAATTTATTATTCCCAGTCTTTCGAGTATATAATTGTTTGAGCTTATCCTATAAACTGCGTGCATGTGTTTCCTCAATAATATGGTTCAAAAAATTATCATCTACCCACTGCCTAATATAACCACACACTTGACGATGAAATATAGACCATTCAGCATCAATTTTATTCTCCGATTTCTCCTCGGCAAATACGGGCAAATAAAAATCTTTCACATATAAAAGGTCTTCCATCTTTCCTTTCCAAATATGATAATTTGAACCATTTAGTGTAACCATTCTACTTGTATTCGTTTCCATTGTTTAACACAAGGCAGAAAAATCAAGCAATAACCAAAAGCTCTGATACCACTCTGATGGGAGAACAGTAACAATTCGAACAATATCGAATTAACGCATCGGAATGAAATAATCTCCCCTCTTGTGTAAACCTAATAGGAATCGATATAGTAGAGTAAAATAAATACCAAGCACGCGAACACAAAACGATTTTTTTTTTTTTACGTGGAAAACCTCCTTGATGTGAGAAGATAAAATACCACGCAACTGGAGTTCACCCGAAAATCTTCACTATCAACAAAATTGGGTGAACAATGTTCTTCTCTAGCAAATATTAGAGGTACATAGCAGCAAAGACCTCAAGAACATAATTCTTGGCAATATACATAAATTTCAGAAGAGATCAATGATAAATCTGACCAAAAGCGCATGTTTTGATCAATCCACGAAAAACTTGATGTATGGAGCTTTAAACGAAAATCAAACCGTTCAGATTCGAGAAGATTGCGCCACGAACATGCTGAGAAAATTTCAGCTTAATTGGATCATGAATCAACATCTGATGCCAATTTGATGTAAATCAGACTTTGCCCCAACCTCAAATTTTATGCTTTCTTTTTTTTTTTTTCTCTTGTTACTACGTCTTTTTTGTGGCTACCACTTTAAAGATAGTGAGAAACCCTATTTCTCCATATGACTTATCATATGAGCTCAGCGGAATAAAATAATCTCACATCTTGTGTAAACCTAATAGGAATCGATATAGTATAGTAAAATAAATACCAAGCACGCGAACACAAGACGATTTTTTTTTTTTACGTGGAAAACCTCCTTGATGTGAGAAGATAAAAATCATAGGATCGGAGTCCACCTGAAAATCTTCACTATCAACAAAATTGGGTGAACAATGTTCTTCTCTAGCAGATACTAGAGATACATAGCAGCAAAGACTTCAAGAACATAATTCTTGGCAATATACATGAATTTCACAAAAGATCAATGATAAATCTGACGTAAGTTTTGATCAATCCACGAAAAACCTGATGTAGGGAACTTCAAATGAAAATCAAACTGTTCAGATTCAAGAAGATTGCGCCACGAACATGTTGACAAAATTTCAGCTCAATCGAACCATGAATGAACCTCTAATGCCAACTTGATGTAAATCAGACTTTGGCCCAACCCCAAATTTTATGCTTTCTTTTTTTCTCTTGTTACTACGTCTTTTTTGCGTCTACCACTTTAGTGATAGTGAGAAACCCTATTTCTCTAAATGACTTATTATATGGGCTTAAGCCCTTTTTGAGCTTGCAACTCATTGGGCTTTCTCCACATAAGTGAACCTAGCTAACAAAAATTGAGTTAGTACCAAATTTTCGGCTAACCACCTCCATTTGGGTAGTCACGAGTACAGTTTGGTCTGCTCATGGATGTTTCAAATAATCTTCTCAACAGTTCCTCATAATACCACCAAAGATAAAAGTAATTCCGCAATTTTCAACGTTGACTATGTTATCTCCAAGTAGAAAAAGAAAACAGCCATTTGAACCATCTAAAGCCAGATTCAATTTGATCTGTGGAATGAATTATCAACTTCGCCATGTTGATTGTGAAGATTGATATACCATTTCCAAAACAGCAAAATATCTTACGCTTGAGGTCGAGAGTTCGAAACTCACAATTGCTAGCAATTTAAGTAGGGGGTCCTGGCGGTGAGTTGCTGGGCTAGTCTCCTTCAAGGTATAGGAGCCCAGCCTTTAGGAGCCATTCGGGCAAGGAGGGTCCGTGATGGAGTCCTCGGTTACCCAAAAAAAAAAAAAAAATTTCCAAAACACATAGATTAACAAGTCGGTCATATGTTTTGAGCTTTCCCCTATCAGGCAGTAATCTAGATTCCTTGCATAAAGTAAAAGGCATATGTTTTGAGCTTTCCCCTATCGCTAAGCTTCATAATCAAACTTCTACGGTACCTACATAGTAGCCACATCTGTAATCGCATGCAGCTCCGTATTTGAGGAGAGAGTGAAGTCCCATGTCAAACTGTAGAAAATTTTGAGATGCTCCCGAAGCACATCATTCTCATCAATCCAGGCCAATTACCACGTTTCAATTTATAAAGAAAATAAGAAGTTAGCACCAAATGTGAGGCCAAGATTGGCTGGGGTCGATGGGGATGTTGTGATCTACGAGCCCCTAAAGATCTCTCATCAAATTGGGGCAATGCTATGGCCTTCTTACCAAACTTTATCTCATTTTCAGGTGCGGGCATGTAGTGTAATTTGTCATATATGTGCATGTTCACAAATCTCTCTTTCTGGTATCAAACACTAAGAAGCAAAGGGCCAACACTCTCTTCCAGGTCACTGTTAGGGCAAAAAAACTGGCTTGTTCAATAAAAGGCACGATATTGATACAAAAATATAGGGAGGATTCCTGTTAATAATAACCTTCGTAATCACTATATGTTAGCAGCCATTCACCTGGACATACATGAGAGCCAGTCTGCTTAAAAGGCTTCTAGAAAAAGATAAAAACAGACTCAAAGGTTGAGTAGCTTGGATGAGGCCGCACGTAACACAGTTAGTGCCTCCTTCCAACTCCACTGGCGTTCATAGAGAGGAAGAAGGCACTGCAAAGTAGACAATCGCTATTCCCAACCTTCAATGAAATGCTTAGACGTGGTAGTCTTCCATTGCAAGGCCTGCTTCCATTCAATACTTAACCAGCCACTCATCAGATGTTCTTGATCAGTTAAAGATGATGGTAGATTTCGACGTAATATATCAAGCAGAAATCCAGTGAATGACATGACAGTCTCATTTGCCCCTTCAACAGCGGTAAATTCAGTATGCTACAATGTGTCAAATTGAGATCGAGATTATCCATGTGTAAAAAGAGAGATAATCACCTGTATCATAAGTATTTGCTTGAAAAAAAATGGATATTGTGTAAGGGTTACAAAAAAAAATGAATAACCAATGTCAATGATAAGGAGCTAAAAGTATACAAATCCTTGGAGAAGCATTGAAAAAACTCATGGAGACGTTCACAGAGATTCCATTTCAAGCTTGATACTACCACAATTATCATCTCCCGCCTTAATCAATAATAAAAGTACATCTTCAGCCAGGACTGTGGAACACATGAGAAACAGAATCATAGAAGTCAAATCCACTGAATTTTCTTAAAACTAGAACACTACAAAGAGAAATAAAAGAACTTAGTATTAAGTGCTACTTTCAGCACGTACATAACTATTTTATTTCTATTCCAAAACTATTTTTCAATTTCAAATAAATTTGGAATAGTAATTCATTTGATAATGCAATATTATTTTTCTATATTTGGAACAATTTTTTTTGTCCATAAATAGGTTTGAAACATAAATGAGAAGTAAGAATTTTCCACTTCTTTATTTCTAGAATAGATATGAAAAATAAAAATTCTTCTCATTGCTCACCCTCGCTACTAGTCGGTTGTCCACTTGCCACTCGCCGTCTGCCACCTACTGTCTGCCACCCATCGTCCGCTGCTTGTCATCCTCCCATCGCTTGTCGGCTACCTACCACCTGCTCGCCACTCACCCGCCGTCTGCCTCCCTCCCGCCGTTTGTCACTAATCACTCGCCATTAGCTTGCCCACCATCGGCCACCTATCGATTGCTGTCGATAGCACCCTCTCGTTGCCAATTATTATCATTGCTCACCATTCGCTACCACTCGCCCCTCGTCGACCCCCTCCCATTGCCAGTCACCGTCGCCAGCACATCGCCGGCCCCTACTCGCCACCATTAACCCCCTCCCGTTAGGGGTGATTAGTTTCCAATCTAGTTTGATTCCACCTAGGAATCGGGAACTGAACAAGAAGGATTGAAGACCAGATCGAACGATCCTAGAACCGGGTACCATTCGAACCAACCTATATGGTCCAGTCCGATCCGATCCCATGGAACTGATTACTTAGCAAAAGAAATTAAAAAAATAAAAAAATAAAAGAGCTATTACTATTTTAGGGTTTGTTGTTATTTTTAAGAAATTAAAATATATATATATATTTTGAAAAAAATAGTTACTCCAGTCTGTTGGTTCAATTTGGACCAATCCCTCTAGGAACTAGACCAAACCGGCCAATGCGATCCAGTCTAGGCGGTTCTCGATTTGGGCAGTCTGACATGCTCGCCCCTACCTCCTGTTGTCGCTCACCATTCGTTGCCATTTGTGCGCTATCGCCGCCTCCCATTGCCACTAGCCGTCCCACGCCCCTTGCCATCTGCCAACACCTATGAAGGATAAAGTTTGTGTTGTTATCAAACAAATTTCTATTCCAAGAATATAAATTTTATTTTGTTATCAAACGCGTATTTTTGCTCAGAAACTCATTCAATAATATAAATAAAAGAAATCTATTTTTGTTCCGAAAATCATTATTTGGTCAAAATAATTATCATTCATGCCTGTAGTCCTAATTCTCATCAATTGGACAATTAACTTCAAAAACCTTTTGTAAAGAACTTAAAGGTAAGATGTGGAATTCACGAACTCACGTTAGAATATTATATTCCTCTCCAAAATTGTCCTATCTGGATGCAGGAGGTAACTAGAACTTAATTGAGATGATTTTACCACGTTTCATTTCCTCATCGTCAGTAGTTCTATCACTGGGATTGTTACCTATAACATGATCATGATCTGATTGATTCCTTGTTCGTTCATCCTCTAAATAAATCACAAGTTATCTCACCGAGTGTGGCAAAAACATATGTCATTGGAATTTGATCGAGGCACCTTTCATCAAAAAAATTTCTTCAATTTTATTAAGAGGAGATAGACTCTATAGTGATTCCGGATAGTAATCTTATCAATGAAGCATGAGGAACAAATATGCTTAAACAAAATTTAATCAACCATGAAGTGCAATGACATAAAAAGTTTTGTCAAAATTTAATCAACAACAAAGTGTGATGACATAACGCTAGAATTTAATCGATGACGGAGATATATGAAAGCTACAACTAAGATACATGGTGGAATTTTATCAACAACAAAATATCCAAAAACTATAGTGAAGGTACATAAATTGAAAGATAATTAACAAATAACTAGTTTGTTGTTGTTTGTCGGTGGTTTTACGGATAGTATAATGTGGCTAATACAATCAATTATTACAGACGGTTATTGAATTTAAAAAAGATAACTTCTTAATCCTACCTTCAAACTAATCCTACCTGCAAAACAAATAACTTTCTATCTCTAGTGATGAGAAGTTACATTATCCATAATTTTCCGGTAATTCATTTATCAATTTCTAGCGAAACTCCATGCTTTTGTAGATCTGCATATGCTTGATCATCTTTCCAAATCTCCTTTTCCTTCTTCGGTCACCATTGATTTATTTCAACTCAGCCAAGCTTGGCTCAAATACTAATTGTTGCGGAAACAAACAATTAAACAATAAAATAAACAATAAGGAAAAAAAAATTGGACGCCAGTTTTACATGGTTCAGTCAATTTAACCTAGTCCACGGCAAGAGTAGCACATAATTCAACCATATATATCAAGTGATATAACAAAGATTACAACCACAATTGAGTCACTCAAACATCATCATAGTTCTTTTCAGCCCTAATTATACTTGATAACTCATAAATTGTTTAACCTTCGCAATTTTTCATGAAATAATCTCTTAATTTTACATAGGAATTTCACAAAAAATTTAGTACAAGATTTCCACGACTTTAGACACTCAAATATAATTCACAAAGAAGTCTCTCTTTGATGGTATTTAGAGCAAACACACTTCTTATACATAGACAATAGTAGGATTCAAAATAAGAAATTCTTAACCAACTCAAACTAGAAAACTTATTCAAATTAGGAAATCTGCTTGAATTAGGAAAGTTTTTTTGTGTCTCAAAAGTGAAAAGATATTTCCAACAAAGAATTGGTGTGGAGTTGAATAGTTAATATATCCTAGTTGATCCATGACTCATTGGATTAAGTTTTTGAGTGAAGGTGAGTCCAACTAGATATGTTGATGGGCTCGGGCTTTGGGTTCCCTTTTGGAGATCTCCTCAAATGAAGGTATCGGACTTCTACTATGCACTCCCAACAAATGATTAGAGTCTATGGTTGATTGGTGGCTCACTCCCACTGTGTATCACTATTTGAATATCTCATGGAAGAATATAGTGACTAAAGTGGGTGTTGTAGTGTAGTAACACTGTCTCAATGACAAACTTCATGGTTTGGTCTGGAAAAAAGAGATCAAGGATGGAGTTGGGTATTGGAGATAAAAGTTGAGATAAATTAATACAGAAGGATACCCGAATTAAGGGGGAGCAAACCTAACAATGGAGCTCACATGTAAAGGAGAGATTGTTAGGTTAGAAGTGTAAATTGAGTTAAAGAAGACTCATATCAAAGAATTGGTGTAGTGTTGAGCAGTTAATATATCCTAGTTGATTCATAACTTATTGGCTTAAGCTTTTGAGCGAAGATTGGTTAAACTAGATATGTTGATGGGCTCAAGCTTTGATTTCCCTCTTGGAGACCTCCCCAAATGAAGGTACTGGATTTCTGCTACGTGCTCTCAACACTAAGTATCATGCAAGACAAGGAGTAGGTGCAAAGTTTGTGATTAGTGCACCAAATCGCATGTTGAATGACTATTGTGGCTTCATTAATTAGCCTGGGCTACAATTTATGGTCTCCCACTTGAGTAGTCATATTTAAATATTCTTTTCTAGGGCTTGACCTGTAGAACAAGACCGGGCAGTTGCAAAAGCTGGTTGGTGAAGTATCAAGGAAAGTGGCCTTCTTAATGCGGTATTACAATGGCATTTTCAAATGTTACTTTGGACCGACCGAGAAAGAAAATACTATATGGCAGGAAAGTGCTAAACGGAATAACATCAAAGTCTTCTTTCTTTTTGCCTTTTTATAGTGATAGTCAATTAGCTTTTGACGATTAGCCTATCCATGTTTCGTCAAACACGTCATTCCCTCTTTTGTATGCATTATTTTGTAAAAAGAAATTGTCCACTATGATTCCTCATTTCTTGCAAAATGCAGGCAAAAAAGAAAACACACAATCTGTATACCAGAGTTGAGTCATTTATTGACTAGGCACGGTCTATAAGTATCTCAAGTCTCAACAGCATTAATCACAGCCAAATCATGGGTTCTTTCTTAATCTTTTCCAAGTCTCGATTCAATTATGACCCGCCTTCTTTAGAAGTCCCCTTCCTCCTCTTCTTCTTCTTCTTCTTGTTCTTTGTCAGCTTTGCTTGTTCCACCTTTACTTTCACTCCGGCTGCCAACAATGAGAAACAAACAGGGGCTCTCCTGACATGGAAATCTAGCCTCGAAGACAATAGCCAATCCCTTCTGTCTTCGTGGCGTGGTAACGATTCTTGCAATTTTGTGGGAGTGTTCTGTGATGACTATGGATCCATTACCCATCTTACTCTTTCTAATC
Source organism: Eucalyptus grandis (assembly GCF_016545825.1). Classification (NCBI taxonomy): domain Eukaryota; kingdom Viridiplantae; phylum Streptophyta; class Magnoliopsida; order Myrtales; family Myrtaceae; genus Eucalyptus; species Eucalyptus grandis. The sequence continues at coordinate 21,964,377 of NC_052620.1, forward strand.
TTGGTTTGAGAGGAACTTTAGATGGCCTCAACTTCTTGCTCTTAAGTAATTTGCTTAGTCTTGACATTAGCAACAATTCGATCTATGGGTCCATTCCCTCGAGTATCGGTAATCTTTCCAAACTCAACTGTCTGAATTTATGTTACAATGAATTCCATGGAAACATTCCTCCAAGTATAGGCAAATTGAAAAATCTCCATATTTTGTACCTGTGTGCAAATTACCTTAGTGGCCACATCCCTCTCATGATAGGTGATCTGAGGAGTTTGGAGATTCTTTATTTGTGGGGAAATAGACTTTTAGGGCCCACACCTTTAGAAATTGGGGGATTGACTTCCCTTACTAAACTTCTCCTATCGATCAACAATCTCAGCGGCTCAATACCTCCTTCTATTGCAAACTTGACACGTTTGTCAATTCTTCACCTTTTTGAAAATAAAATTTCTGGCCTAATCCCTCGAGAAATAGGAAATTTGATATCTCTCCATGATTTAGAATTGGCTGAAAATAATTTAGTCAGTCCAATCCCTACTTCTTTGGGAAATTTAGACAAATTAAGGAGATTGAGCATTTCGCAAAACAATCTTTTTGGTCCCATTCCACGAGAGATAGGTGAATTGAGGAATTTGAAGGGTCTTTATTTGTGGGGAAATGGGCTTTCTGGATCCATACCTTCAGAAATAGGGAAGCTCACTTTTCTTACTAGTTTAGATTTGGCGATAAATGATTTGGTTGGTGCAATTCCATCATCTATCCAAAATTTGAGCAATCTCCATCTCTTACACATTTACTCGAATAATCTTTTGGGCCCAATTCCTAAAGAGATAGGAAATTTGTTGTCTCTTAGACGATTAGATTTGTCTAATAACAGTTTGAGTGGTTTGATCCCTTCATCAATTGGAAGCCTAACCAATTTAACCATATTACGCCTCTGCTACAACGGCTTTTCTGGTTCCTTGCCTCCTGAATTTAATAAAATTACTCATTTGAGTGCTTTTGATTTATCTTACAATGAACTCGAAGGGCAATTGCCAGATGAAATATGCCAGGGGAAACTATTGCAGAATTTCAGTGTCATAAACAATTATTTCACAGGGCTCGTTCCAAAAAGCTTGAGGAACTGCAGTGCATTGATAAGAGTGAGGCTTGATGGAAATCAACTTACAGGAAATATAGCGGAAGCTTTTGGAATATACCCACAGCTGGAATTTATGGACTTGAGCCACAATTATTTGTTTGGTGCGCTTTCTAGGAAATGGGGGCGTTGTTGTAATTTGACAGGCCTAAGAATATCCAACAATAATATTTCTGGTGAGATACCCTCGGTATTTGGAAGGATGACTCAATTACAGGAATTAGTCTTGTCTTCGAATAATTTGAGAGGAGGGATTCCGAGGGAGTTGGCAAGCTTGCGGTTTTTGCTATATCTCATCCTCAACAATAATTGGTTCACAGGTGACATTCCCAGTGAAATAGGAATTCTATCCAGACTGGAGCGTCTCAACCTAGCATCAAACAATTTTAACGGATCAATCCCAGTGCAACTCATTCAATGCACAAACTTGTGGAGCTTGAACTTGAGCAAAAATAAACTCGAAGGAAGCATTCCTTTTGAGATAGGCAACATGCAATTCCTAAAAGGTCTTGATTTGAGTCAGAATCTATTGACTGGAAGAATACCAAAAGAGCTAGGAAAGCTGACAGTCCTCGAAACCATGAATGTCTCCCACAATAACTTGTTTGGTTCGATCCCTCGAACTTTCAGTGATATGTTAGCATTAACTATTGTTGATGTGTCCTACAATAACCTTGAAGGTCCTCTCCCAAATGTCAAAGCTTTTAATGATGCTCCATTTGAGGCAATTTGGCACAACAAGAGACTCTGTGGGAATGTTGTTGGTTTACAAAAGTGCAACCCTCGTATGAGCAAGAAAGGTAATGGAGACGATGGGCATCGAACTACTGCTATCCTCGTTCTTTCGTTCTCGGGGTTTCTGCTTCTTGCTTTAATCTTGATCATTCTCTTGATCTTTGTACGTTGTCAAAGGAAGAATATCAAGAAAAAGAAAATTGGACCATCGAATGATCTAGACTTTTTGCGTGTACTGGATTTTGATGGCAAAGCTTTCTACGAGCGAATCCTGGAGGTCACAGAAGGATTTGACTCCAAGTTCTACGTAGGGGAAGGAGCATACGGCGTTGTTTACAAAGCTGAACTGGCAACAGGTCAAATTGTTGCTGTCAAGAAAATTTCTTCGTCCCATGAAGAGGAGTTTCTCCACTTCAAATCTTTTGAGAGGGAGATTCAAGCCTTATCTGATATCCGCCATCGCCACATTGTGAAACTTTATGGGTTTTGCTCTCATGTGCGCCATTCATTTTTGGTGTATGAGTACATAGAAAGAGGAAGCTTGAGAACAATTTTGAATGATGATGAGAAAGCATCAGAGTTTGATTGGGACAAAAGAGTAAACATGGTTCGAGGAGTAGTGGATGCATTGTCCTATATGCATCACGATCGTTTTCATCCATGGATTCATAGAGACTTGACCAGTAACAATGTTCTGTTGGATGGTGATTATGAGGCTCGGGTTTCGGATTTTGGCACCGCAAGACTACTGAAGCCAGATTCATCAAACTGGACTGCAATAGCTGGTACTATCGGTTACATTGCTCCAGGTACTTACATGCTTCTTTTAAAGCGACATTTAGGATCGAGAAAGGCATTACAACTGATCTGGATAGTTACTAAGTTTGTGTAATTTAAATAACATCTGCTCGTAAGTTTTTATATATACCCATCACGTGTAGAGGAATCAATGTCGCTAACTTAAAGTGTACCTGATGAGGTTATGAACGAATTATGAATTCTTCACTTGCAGAGCTGGCTTATTCTATAATTCCAACTGAAAAATCTGATGTGTATAGCTTTGGAGTCGTCGCATTAGAAACAATAATGGGAAAGCATCCAGGAGATCTTGTCTCTTGGGAATGTTCATTGTCCGCCAAAATTGAGTCACCTGCGTTGTTGAAGGATGTGCTAGATCAACGTCTCTCACCTTCTAGGGTTCAACTTCGAGATGCAGAAGATGTGGTCTCTATTGCACGGCTAGCATTTGCATGTTTGCAAGCTGAGCCGTGGCTTCGACCGACCATGAGACAAGTTTCGCAGGAGCTCCGCATTCGAGTTCCACTGGAAATGCCATTCTCTGCACTCAGCTTGAAGCAACTTCGTGGTTTCAATGGCAGGAAATTTCAAGCATCGCAAGGAGATTGTAAGTTTTGAAGTTCGCTTTTCATGTGCACTGTTTGTCTGTTTGGTCTATAAGTTGCTAGTTAAAAATTGACACCCCTGCTAAGAAAAGTTGCACCACTTTTGCGGGCTAATCGGAATTATAATAGCCGATCTTATTCGACAATTTTGATTATCTTCTTAGTTCTTACCAATCACGCCATGTAAATTATTTTCACTGCAGATCCTACCTACCCTTGAGCATTCCTGGAATGCTGCGGATTGGTGGTTGTACTTTAGATTCGTGGCACTAGAAATAATTATGGGAAGTCTTCCGTGGATATGTCATTTCACTATTATTTCCAGCTTGTCCAATTTGCAAAATGCATTGGATAGACATTCTTCAATTTAGTTTTCTATTGCGAAAGAGATACTGACAATACCATCTCCAACTTTTTGTCCAGTGTGTGATGCTATTGTTAAACTTTTATCAATTCACTCAAATCACTCAACTTTTGTACGGTGTGTAATATAATTTCAGAACTTTCAATATCGTTCCATTTGATCTCTATATTATCTTAATAAGTTGACTTGGGATACTGATTAAATAAAACGTACATTATGTGCAGAGTAGCAAGGATGATGATGATCGGAAACTAATTGGACCATTTAATGAATTGTAAAGATGGAGTGACAAACCTTATCAAAATTTGAGAACTTCAATATTGAATATACATGCCAAGTGTGGAATAACATTACAAGTTAAATACAAGTTGGAGGGCTTGACGTCATTATCCCTTCGGGAGAATAACAAGTACGTGCTTGTAAGCTAATCAACAATTAGTTACATTTTCCTCTGTCAATGGTTGGAGGAAACTTTACCAATCATATCTTTAACTAATGTGTTATAAGTTATGGATATCATTTATATAAAAATATACTAAATATAAATTTGAGTGATGCTTGTAATGCGCAACCTATCAACGCTCCTTTTCTTTTTAGAATTTTTCACTTTCCTAGTGTATGCACAAAATCATATATGTAAAAGTTTATCAAGTAATTTGTTGACGATTATTAAATTAGTCAGAAGTTGTTGAGATTTATAATATGCAAAATGTTAAAAAGTGTCCCCAAAGTACTTGTCAAGGAGTATCAATTGTTGTTTTGTATGCGGTTCTCTTGAAACATTCTCTTTTTCAAGTTTCAAAATACTCTCATTTGTTTTTATTACTTTTAGTGGTCTTGAATAGTGCCCAGAAAATCTTGTTAACACTACTCCTATAATGAAGATAAATAAAGAAAACGATGTCACGACCCTCCCTAGGCGAGATATCCCGATGGGGTTTGAAGGATTGCTAGGCAAATGCAAATAATCCTCTTATAAAGTGGCGCTTTTACTTAGCACAATCCCTCTCAAGTCTTGCCGATTATTACTTAGTTTTCTCAACAATTATGACAATTGGTTTTACTTTAGGGCTCGCCACTGATTTATTTTAAATCAATAAGAAGGCAAGTAAGACACAGGAATCTGTTTTACTTACGCAAACTAGATATTTATGGATGCAATAACTTGATTACACTGGATGTGCCTAACAACTTAGTGCGTTTTTCCTTTTTCTGAAAATGAATCATGCAGTCTTTTTTTCTTTTTTTCTTTTTTGGTATCCCTTAAAATATGTAAGACAAATAATCATGCGCCATCCAAACAATCATTTACAAACTAATTGTATCAAAGCAAATAAAGTGTGATAAAGGAAAGAATTCAAGCTGTATCGGGCAAAATTAAAGATGGCCTGATTATTAAGCCTCGGATAGGACCTCATGAGCTATGTATATAATTAAATGTGTAACCAACCTAGCCTAATGAATGCAAATTCCTAAACTAGATGATAACAATGAGATATTAAACAAATAGACTGAAATTAAGCTTGAATTTAACTAACTTTTATGATGCAAATTTTATTTAAATTCATTTCTGATACTTTTATTTATCTTTTCCATCCCTTTTTTATCCCTTTTATTTTCCTTCACGAATAACTTGAGGCCTAAATTAGGCTTAATACACACTGCGGCAACAAACGAGCTACAACGACATAATTGGGCCTAAATATGCTGCGAACATAGAATATGTCATGAGAACTATGCAAACATATATAGACGAGACGCCTCGGGACCATTTAAGGAGCTTTATAAGGCCATAATGAGACCGGAAGCTGGTCGCCCAACCTTACATGCGGTATGGTCTGGCGGGCTTTGGGCTTCATTTTGCAAACTCAACCGCACCGACGGACATCCAAAACGGCCTGACGCATCCTCGAGCCATGTAGACCCGGGAGGGTTGGCGCAGGTCTCGCCAAATGAATTAAATGAGGCTTAAAGCTCGCTATGGACGGCGACTCACATCCCTCAACAAACACAAACTGAGCAGATTTACAGAGGAAATCAATGCGAATCAATCGTAAACCATGTCTCCACTAAAATGCAAGCGTAAATGGCAATCAAAATAAGATCCGCGTCTTCAGAGATTGGGAGGTTTGATTCTCTTACTGAACTTTACTTATTAAGCAACAATCTCACTGACTCAATCCCCTTTCCATCAAAACTCGTGGAATTATTCCCTTCTTCACCTAATCAAAACTGCGATCTCTGGCCCAATTCCTTGAGAAATAGGGAAATAGTAGTTATTGAAGATTTAGATTTGTCAGAAACTAATTTGGTCGGTCCAATCCTATAATCTCCTCAGAAATTTAGCAATCTGAAATTAAGCTTACAACATTTATTGAATAATCTTTCAGGCTCGAATCCTACAGATATAGGGAACTTTACCTATTATTGGATTCATTGACAACATCCTTTCTGGTTTATGCTTGCCACAATGAATAAAGCTGTCCCTGTCACAACTCCGAACCCCGAGTACGCGAACATCCGTCAGCGGTCGATTAAAAATGTGACATCCCAGGATGTGTCGCTGACCCATTCTTTTTCTCTTTCAATTAAACTGTAATGCCCCGGTTCTCCGAGCGCGCGCACATTCCTCGGTGGTCGATAAAATTATAATGTCCCAGGACGTGTCGCTGACCCATTCATTTTATTGCACATGCAGAAGCGAATTAAAAACCCCTGACAACAAACAGCACGGGATAGGAAAGCAGAATAACAACTTCACAACTAAAACACGCTTTTATAAACAAGCTGAGTTTATATGCAAAGGTCTACAAAAGATCAGTTTTTAAAAAGGAACCGTCCTACGACCTACTAGTTAGACACGTTCACCGATCCTTCAGACTCCACAGGCTCTAGAGGCGCTGGGTCCTCCACAGCATCATCAAGAGGGTCAGCTGCACCTTTGCCAAAAGTAGCGTTGACAACCACAGTGGGAATTTCAAAACCCTGAAGGGGACCCACTCTATATCCATTGAGTCCATGGCAGAACCACGCCCTTAATCGATGAGATACCCTCTCAGATAGGCCCTCATCAACACAGATTGTGGTCACGACTAACTCATAGACTCAATGACTACTAGGGACAGGGACATCTATACCTTACTTAGTAATAGCTCATGGCTGTCCAAAACGTTCTGGAGGAACCGCCATCTAAGGACCTGAAAAGATTGAACCCACGACGGGGTGAGACAATGTCTCAGCAAGTTCACCCCCCAAACTCTGACTATGAAAGAAATACGCCTAGCCACATAATCACACAACCATAGAGACTTACCTCGTCTCAGATCCTTTTTGTATGTTAGTACAGTTCATATCAGAGACATAAACAGTATTCATACTCAGTCAATTAAAATGCCAAATTCATCTCTCAAACAGCCACATGGGTCCCGATTATAAGGCCAAATCGTTATGACACGTCTCATTCCATACCACACAATTTTGTCCCATAATCTAGCGCGTCAATTTCACTCAACATGCGTTCCAATTGTTAATCATAGCCACACACGGGCACGGCCTACTCGACGTTTGGCGGTCTTTTGGCATAGCCAAGTATCATCTCGTCCCATCGAGCATGGCAATGTCACTATGTCGACGACATTCCACAAGGGAGCATCAGTCCAACCTCTACTGCGATCGGCATCCATTGCTAGGGCATCCCATATAGGGGCAACATCCACCTGACTCACATCGTGCTTTGCACTCAAATGTCCTAATTAACATAACCTACTTGGCCAATTTTCTTTGTATTAAAAACACACGGTAAAAATAATTGTGTGTGAGTACACGGTCAATTTGAACCAGTATAGCTTATATCCTCCATTTTAAAATCCCACAGTTTGATATAGTATCTGAAACCATTTTTGGTGTCAAAACCCGACACTCGTTAATTTCTAAATAATTACTAAAATTTTCAAATTTTGAATTAAATACTCAAAATTACAATCACCACTTTATTTGCATAATTTAACACTCAGTTGCATAAATTAAGCACACCATTGCAATCAGCACGAAATTCTGGTCATTGGCCATCTCGGTATAATTTCCGAAAAATATTAAATAATTAAACAAAAACCAAAAATAATTAAATAATGCAAATTAAATACCATAAATACCAACTTAGGCCGGAAATGCTAATCTAACCACCTAAACAGGCCTAGAAAATTTTCGAACCTATCTAGATAAATAGTACAATCTATCTAGCCCTTAATTAGTCTATTCTAACCACCTAACATGTATAATTAAACAATTAAATCACTAATCCATACTAATTAAACACATAATCTCTAATTAGCCTAAACTAATCACTCCTTAAGCATCATTAACTCCTTAAACAGAGTTTAGCAAGTAAACTCACCAGTTTAGTGGGCCGGTGAGTCTACGGCAACGGCAATGCAGATGTGAGCGATAAACAAGCTTGCGGTGACACCAAGCGAGATCCGGACGGGCCTTAAAACGGGCCTAGAAGCTCTAGGACCCTTGCTGGCCTTTGGTCTCTGTCCAAGGGCCAAAGGGGCTAGCACGGGGCTCGGCTCGGGCTAAAATAGGCCAGGCGGCAACGGTGGGCTGCAACGACTCCAAGCGGGAGACTCCAATGGCTAAACAGTGTCGAACGGCGGCCAAGTGAGCTATGACGAGGCTTGGGCAAACACAAACGATGGCGTGGGACAATCTAGACGATAGGATGGCGAGTAGGAGGCGCGGATGTGAGGGACGTGCACGCGGGCTCACAGGCGACATGCGGCGGTTCCAATGGCTCGGGAGGTTGTTGACGGTGAAAGGGGAGGTGTTGGCTAGCTTTCTCTATAATTTTTTAGCTCAAAACACACTAAAAATGGAGAAAGCTAGGCTAAGGAGGAAGAAGAAGTCTGCTAAAGCTTGAGGTGGCCACAAAATATCCAAAGCTCTCAAGTTCTATGCCCCACCATGCATGGATATCTTCCTCAGTCAATTTGCAGCAGACAAGCTTCCTTAGCAAGCTAACCAAGTGGTCCAAATGTGTCTAGCCACAAGGCCTACAAATTTTGGAACAGTTGCCATCTCATTTCATTCAATTCTCCTCCAATTTGATCCAATTGAAGCCCCGAAATTTCAGCCAAGGTGTCATCGCCCATCTCATGATTTTTCCTCATCAATTGAACCAACTTGAATCCCAAAAATACGACCAAAAACGACTCTTGAATTTTCCCGGTCCAAAATAACCTTACTTTGAATTTTTTGCCAAAATCTCGGGTTTGCAGAAAAATCTTCAGAAGGTGAGTCGACGTTCCTAAAATGAATCATGACATGACAGAACTTTTAATTTCTGAAATCGGGTTTAAATTCGTGGTTAATTTCAACCAAGCGCGATTTTAGCGTTATCTAATCTACCGGGTAGCTTTTAGGAATTTTTAGTGCAATTAACCCGTGGTCGATTATTTTCAAGCTACATTGTGCATCTTTGACTCATTAGCAACTCTTGGTTGTCATGAAAATCTTGAGGTTTCAAATACAGACACAAGGTACAGAAATGACAGAAAAATCAATCTAGTGCCGTTCGATAGAAATTTTGCAATAAGGTGAAATCACTCACACTCTAATCAGATACCTCTGTCGAATCGACCTATCTTTGGTCTTTGATCGATTTTGACAGTGTCGTAATGACCCTTGACTATTAGCACAGTCGAGCAGTTGATTTCTGGTCGAATTCTCAAGTCTATTGTGTTTAAATTCCTTAATGGCTTCACGAGATAGACTAGTTATCTCATGAGTGATCAGCTTAGAGAATAGAACTATAGGCGCGTCTATGAAAAGCCCAACTTGTTCAATTGAAAATAGAATCTGAAAATCGGGATGTCACAACTCTTCCCCTCTTATAAAAATTCCGTCCTCGAAATTTAAACCTATTACAAGTCTTAAACAAAAATGTGGGGGTATTGTCGTCTCATCGAATCTTCACTTTCCCAAGTTGCTCTTTCTATGCCGTGGTGTTGCCAAACCACTTTTACCAACGAAATTGTCTTGGTGTGCAGAATCTGCTCCTTCCGATCTACAATCTGAACCGGTCTCTCCACGTATGACACTCTGTCGTCCACTTCTAATTCTTCAAATTTAGCACGTGGGTTGGGTTTGGTCATACTTCCTTAACATCAACACGTAAAAGACGTCATGCACTTGTGCCAACCTCGGCAGCAATGCAAGATGATATGCTAGAGTCCCTAACCTTTTCAAAATCTAAAAGGGACCTACGTACCTCGGACTCAACTTTCTTTTCTTGCTGAAGCGCGAAGTACCCCTCATTAGTGACACCTTCAGAAAGACATGCTCTCCAACTTAGAATTCCAATAGTCTTCAATGCTTATCTGCATAGTTTTCTGGCAGCTCTGAGTGGTCTTTAATATGTCCCTAATGACTGCAACTGCATCCACTGACTGCTGAACCAATTCTTGGCTAGTGATTTTCCGTTCTCCAACCTCATCCCAACAAATCTGTGTTTTACACACTCTGTCATACAATGCTTCGAAATGTGCCATCTGAATGGTCTGCCCGTAGCTGTTGTTGTGGGCAAACTCGACGAGGTGAAGCTGTTCCTCCCAGCTTCCTTTAAAGTCTAGCACACACGCTCTCAACATGTCCTCGAGAGTCTAAATTGTCCTCTCAAACTAGCCATTTGTCTGCAGATGGTAAGCCGTATTGTGATTGTTATAATGAACTTCTGACAAGATCTTCTGTTTAAGCTATGCATCGTCAGGTACACACAATCGTCCTCGAAACCTTAGTATTCTGTCTTCAGAAATCTAAAAGTCAACATTTCTCTTATCGGTATCCTATTGCAGGATCTTCTAAATCTCTAGATCTGTTAGCTAAAGTGTCATGATTCTGATTTGCACTTCCGATTCCATTCTGAGAGTGGCCATAAGATTTAAAATGTGGCCTACCTCAAATTTGAAAACCAAATCACGAGCTCTCTCGAGTAAAATCCACTCCTTAACCATCATCTGTGCAACTGAAGACTTCCGACTCAAAGCTTTTGTGACTTTATTAGCCCTTTTAGGGTGATACAATGTGGCATCCTGAAATTCCTTGCCGGTCATTAGAGGTGCTCAAATTAATGTCTTGTATTAAGGACTATGGCCGAATTTAATGGATAAATTTTGGAAAAGGATGATCTATCTTTGGCCATATGTATTGTGGGTTAGAATTTATGGATTTGTGATTTCAAGTGTATAGCTATTTAATTTTTACACTATAGTACTTTGGTTCAATAAGGATTTAATTAGTATTTAAATGGGGTTAAAATTTTGATTTAATTAGGCTTGGGCCTTAGGCCCAAGAGTGTGGACCTTTGATGGGCCAAAAGGCCAGCCCATGAAGCCCATGGAGAGGGCTGCCGTCGACCAAGGAGAGAAGGGAGAGGCCGGCCCAAACCTTCAAGCCCATTATGCATGGGTTTTGCCAAGTGGCAAAAAGGAAAGTCACACCATTGGCCACTTTGGGTGGCTCTTAATCATTGCAAATGATGATATTGAGGGGGGAATAAAAGGAAGAGTGTCCGGTTTAGGGGGCTGTCGCCCAAGCCAAGTGTGAGAGAGAGAGAGAGGGTTGCGAGAGAATGAGGAACCGAGAGAGGAGGAAGAAGCTGTCCATCCGCTCGTCCGTCGCCCGTCACCGTGCATCCGTCGTTTGCCGCCGTCCGTGTGCCGTTGTTTGCTCGGTACAAAGGCAAGTTGGGATCTATATTCTTCTCTTGCATGCTGTGTCTTGCTTGTGTGTTTGAATGATGGTGAATCTCGGACGTTTAGGGTGTGAGAAACCGAAGCTTGAGTGTGTTGTTCTTGAAAATGTATTCTGTTTTCGAGTGTGCCGCCTGACCCAGAATGTTGTAGAGGCTTGGATGTGAGTTTTGAGTCGGATTATGGCTTTGACTTCTTCGCAAAAGTTGTAGACAACATCTCAAATTATAACATACTAAAATTTGAGACAAAATTACTGAGTTTTAAGAGGTGAAACCCTTCCTCTACGAAAACGCCAGATCTGAAACTGTTTTCTCGACCTCTTGATGGTTTTGTGTGCTGGATGTCACTTTTTACTGAGACTTTCACTTCGACTTCTTCACAAAATTTGTAGAGAACATCCTAAATACTAACATACTCAAATTTGAAGCAAAACTAACAAGTGTAGCCTAGTGAAACGATTTTCCTTTGAAGATGGTAGATCTGGAATTATTGTACTAGACTCAGCGACTTCGTGAACCATAAGGTGACTATCCATTGAGAATCTTACCTAGATCCCTTAATGAAAGTTGTCTTGGACCTCTTGAGGTAAAACATATAAAAAATTCAGAGGAAATGATGGAAGATAAGTAAGTGAAACCTCGATTTTTGGAGACAGCTAAACTGGACCGTTCGGTACTAGGAACAGGAGATTCGACCGTCCATTGTTAATTATCTAGAGAGAATTTTGGCCTATATGTCTTCATGAAAAATCTACCTTATGGTCTTGACTATAACCTGGTAAAATTTCATAATTTTTGGAGGTCATTCGGGTATTTTAATCGAAATATTTCAAGAACTGCGCAATCTGATTTTATCCGAATTTTGCATGCTGTATTGTGTGAGCTATATCTTCTTGTGTGAAGCTCTTTTGGACATGTGTTCTTCATGGAGTTGCTACCTTTATGTCTTGTCTATCACATGTTCTGATTTTATGATTTTTGAAGATCATATAGATATTTAACTTACATGTTTTCTGAAATTGTGTAAGCTGGAATTTGGTAAATTTCAAAAAAGTCATGATGTATGGATTATTCTAAGTTGTATGGACTCCATGGATTGTATTTTCATAAGTGATCGTATCTTGCTGCATGTATGATGATGATTGAAAATGCATATAAGAATCAAATGATGAAAATGATATTGTTTGCCATCACATCATATGCCATGTGGAAATTGAGCTATAATTGAAAATGTGAACTATCATAAGTGAGAAGGCCGTCGGAGGTGTGAGCCGATGATGCCCCGGGAGTGTCGGGATGCCTGGCCAGGGAGTGTAAATTCCAGATGCCCGGTGGCCTTAAATGGCTGAATGCCGGAGGGTCCTCGGGAGTTTCGAGATGCCCCGAAAGTGGGGGAGTCGGAAGCCCGGAGGTTTGTGCCGGGGGATGCCTCGTGATGCCAGTTGGGGTACGAGATGCCCAGAGGTTTGTGCCGGAGGTTCCTCGCGATGCCAGGTGGGGTGCGAGCGATAAATGTGAGATGCAAATACTGATCCCGGGAAAAAGAGAAATGTGGCGGTTCAAAAAGAAAGAATAAAATTTGGAAATTGAAATTGAATCATGCATGGTATGGCAACATGTATGCATGGATGCATGATGGTGAGTGCATGGATGTATGTGCACCTATGGCATGATGGTACATGTGACATGATGATGGTGAGTGCATGGATGTATGTGCACCTAGGGCATGATGGTATATGTGACATGATGATGGTGAGTGCATGGATGTATGCACATCTTTGACATGATGGTATATGTGACATGATGATGGTAAGTGTATGACATGATGGTGATGATTATATGATGATGTATGTACATGCAGTATGATGGCATATGCATGGTATCAAGTAAGTTATGCATGGATGCATGAATGACATGTGTTGTGCTATGATTGTTATGATTGTATTGTGTGATGCAATGAGTGGTTTATTGGGTCCTTTACCTGTTGAGTGGCTGTACTCACCCCTTCGGGGACCAACATTTCAGATTAGAAAAATGCCGCTCCCTGCTGTCACGCGGGGCGTCGTTTACGGCCTTCCTTCGGATGTGGAGGTCGAGTGTGTGGAGATCGACTGTCCCACCATCCCTGGTCTGACGTTCATTCGAGTTCGCACATTAATGATGTATGACGTAGGCCTAGCTGAGGGCCCGGTCCTTCAGGAGTTCATATCTGTTCACGTTCGTTGAGACGGAGTGATGCGGGGGATGTTGCCGCCGCCGCCGCCGCCTGACGCACCGGCATGGGTGTGACTGGCCGCGCGCGAAGAGTAGGAGCCGCAACTTTTTGGGCAATAGCCGACATTAGTAGATAGAGGATTTTGCATGATCGACATAGAGGGTCAAGTTGTCTCTTTTTGAGGTTATGGCCAAGTGTAGTCAAAAGTCTTGGCTCTTCTTTTGTTATACTGACCCGAGAAAATCCATCATGAAAAATATGTAAATAAAAGTGGCTCGGCTTTATCTTTTCCTATGGAGCTTAGTGGTGATAATATTTCAATTATGCTTCCGCTAATAAGTTACGCTAGGACCGATATAATATATATATATATATATATATATATATATATATACACACACATATATATGCCTATAAGCTACAATGCTTCTGTTAAGATATGTGACTAGCATTCATTAGGTATAGCAATAGGTACCTGTGGCGACCTTAGGTGTTTCGGGGTGCCACAGCCCCCTTTTTGGTATCAGAGCAATGGTTATAGATTGGAGTGATAAGGAGCCTCATTTGGAAATTGAGGAACATGATGTCAATTCACACCATAGGATTAAAACGGAATAAGCAATTAACTTTGAATAACGGGTGATGAGTAATCACTCGTAGATCCCTAGTAGTTTATTTTGAGTTGTTTTTAGGTACCAGTAACATGTATATGTTACTTATGTAGTAGTAGTAGTTGCTTTGAGTGGAGACAGTGAGTCTCAGATTATTCCTGAGGCAATGCTTGGAAATTGCAGGAAAGTCATGGTGCGAGCTGGAAGTGCTCTTCCATCGAGGGCTGAAGCCTCTGCTGCAAGGGCTGAACCTCGAATGGAAGACATCCTGAAGGCGTTGGTCAATATTGGAAATCTGATGGAAAGACAAGTGTAACAACAACCTGGAGCAGAACGTCGTACTCAAAGACTAGTGGAACAGTTTTTGAAGCTGAAGCCACCTAAGTTTAGTGGAATGGGAAGTCCTGAGGAGGCAAAACATTGGATTGATGGAATGGAACAAATTTTCAGGTTGTTGGACTGCAATGATGCTGAGAAAATAACTTTGGCAGAGTACCAACTGGAGGGAAATGCAAAGTTTTGGTGGAGAGCTTCAAGGGACACAATCTTCCCACCAGGTACTGATGTTAACTGGGAAGAGTTTGTGAGAGCTTTCAATAGAAAGCATTTTTCTGACTGTGCTAAGGATAATAAAATTACATAATTTGTTCAACTAGAACAAAGGGAACTGACCGTAGACCAGTATGAGGCAAGATTTTCTGAACTGTCTAGATATGCTCCTAGGCTAATTGAGGATCAAGAAAAGAAAGCTAAGAGATTTCTGAAAGGGTTGATGACTGATATCATGAAACAACTAGTGCCTCTAAACATAAGAGATTATAATGAGATATATGAAAAGGCACAGTTGGTGGAGCAGGAATTGGTAAGGGAACAGTCGGAGAATAAGTAACCATTGTCTTTTGGTGATGTGAGACGGGGTAAGAGACCCTATACAAGTCAAGGTCAAACCTGGGAGTCTAAGAAGAAGGGAAATTTCGGGAACTTTGGAAAGGGCAGGGGTAATCTGAATTTGGAAATGACACCTTATCGAAATGAGGAGTGTTGAAGGTGTAATGGGCGACATGGCCCAGGACCTTGCAATGGGCAACCGAAATGTTATAGTTGTGGACAAATAGGTCATCTTAAGAGAAATTGCCCACAAGATCATAGCGTATGCATCTAGACAATTGAAACCCCATGAACTGAACTACCCAACGCATGATTTAGAATTAGCAGCTATAGTGTTTGCTTTGAAGATCTGGAGACACTATTTGTATGGAGAGAAGTTTGAGATCTATACGGACCATAAGAGTTTGAAATATCTGTTCTCACAAAAGGAGTTGAACATGAGACAAAGGAGGTGGATGGAATTGTTAAAGGATTATGATTGTGAGATAAGATACCATCCAAGGAAGGCGAATAAGGTAGCGGATGCTCTTAGTCATAAGTCGACTATGGAGATAGCCAGTTTAAGAATGGCATAATGGAGCTTGTTAAAGTCCGTAACAGACTCAGAGTTTAAATTAAAAGTAGATTGTCTTACCGGTATGCTTAGTGCATTAAGAATTGAGCCTGAAATTATTCAGAAAGTCAAAATCTTACAAGAGTCTGACCCGGAGATTATGAAAGTGAAAAATGCAGTGTCTTTAGCAAAAAGATCAGAATTTCAAGTCTCTGAAGATGGAGTAGTAAGATGCCAGGGACGACTTTGTGTTCCCGGCAACGAAGAAATAAAGAAGGGAATTCTGTCGGAGGCACATAAAAGTAATTATAGTATTCATCCGAGTAGTACAAAGATGTACAGGAACTTACGCCCGCAATTTTGGTGGAATGGTATAAAAACAAATACGGCTAAGCACGTTTCTCAATGTTTGACGTGCCAACAAGTAAAAGCGGAACATCGCACACCCGCAGGACTCTTGAGACCATTAGACATACCAGAATGGAAATGGGAACATATAACAATGGACTTTATACAAGGATTACCAAGGACGTCAAGTGGTCATGACTCTATCTGGGTTATAGTGGACCGTTTGACTAAGTCTGCTCATTTCCTAGCATTTCGCATGGACTACCCAATGGATAAATATGCGGACATATATGTAAGTCAAGTGGTACGCTTACATGGTGTTCCAGTAACTATTACCTCAGATCGAGATTCGAGATTTACTTCGAACTTTTGGCGGAGTCTTCAAATTACATTGGGGACTAAACTTCAGTTTAGTACTGCCTTTCATCCCCAAACAGATGGACAAACAGAAAGAGTGATCCATACATTAGAGGATATGTTGAGGGCTTGTGTAATTGATTTCAAAGGAAATTGGGTGGAAAAATTGCATTTGGTGGAGTTTGCTTATAATAATAGTTTTCAGAAAAGTATAGGCATGGCTCCCTATGAAGCATTATATGGAAGGAGATGTAGGACTCCTGTCTATTGGAATGAAGTAGGTGAAAGGAAATTGACAGGACCTGAACTGGTACAAGTTACCACTACAACTGTTGAAATTATTAGAAAAATGCTTAAAATAGCTCAGAGTAGGCAGAAGCACTACGCAGATAGGCGTAGAAGACCTTTGGAGTTTAGTGTAGGAGACCATGTATTCCTTAAGGTATCTCCAAAGAAAGGAATATCTCAATTTGGAATGAAGGGTAAGTTAAGCCCTAGATTTGTCGGACCTTTTGAGTTACTTGAAAGGATAGGGGATGTAGCTTACCGTTTAGCGCTGCCTCCTAAGTTAGGAAATTTGCATGATGTGTTTCATGTATCGATGCTGAGAAAGTACTAGCCGGATCCTGGTCACATACTCGATCATGAAGCCATTGCAGTGGATGAGAAAGTGAGGTACATTGAAGAGGCTGTACAAATATTGGATCGAAAGGAACAAATTCTTAGGACTAAGAAGATTCCTATGGTTAAGGTATTATAGCGACATCATGATATGGAAGAAGCCACATGGGAAAGTGAAGATTAGATGAAGGAAAAGTACCCCTACTTGTTTCAAAAGCACATGAGTAACGTCTAATTTTGAGGACGAAATTCTCTAAGGATGGGAGAATTGTGGCATCCTGAAATTCCTTGCCGGTCATTAGGGGTGCTCAAACTAATGTCTTGTATTAAGGACTATGGCCGAATTTAATGGATAAATTTTGGAAAAGGATGATCTATCTTTGGCCATATGTATTGTGGGTTAGAATTTATGGATTTGTGATTTCAAGCGTATAGTTATTTAATTTTTACACTATAGTACTTTGGTTCAATAAGGATTTAATTAGTATTTAAAAATGTGTTAAAATTTTGATTTAATTAGGCTTGGGCCTTAGGCCCAAGAGTGTGGACCTTTGATGGGCCAAAAGGCTGGCCCATGAAGCCCATGGAGAGGGCTGCCGTCGACCAAGGAGAGAAGGGAGAGGCCGGCCCAAACCTTCAAGCCCATTATGCATGGGTTTTGCCAAGTGGCAAAAAGGAAAGTCACACCATTGGCCACTTTGGGTGGCTCTTAATCATTGCAAATGATGGTATTGAGGGGGGAATAAAAGGAAGAGTGGCCGGTTTAGGGGGCTGTCGCCCAAGCCAAGTGAGAGAGAGAGAGAGGGTTGCGAGAGAGTGAGGAACCGAGAGAGGAGGAAGAAGCTGTCAATCCGCTCGTCCGTCGCCCGTCGCCGTGCATCCGTCGTTTGCCGCTGTCCGTGTGCCGTTGTTTGCTCGGTACAAAGGCAAGTTGGGATATATATTCTGCTCTTGCATGTTGTGTCTTGCTTGTGTGTTTGAATGATGGTGAATCTCGGACGTTTAGGGTGTGAGAAACCGAAGCTTGAATGTGTTGTTCTTGAAAATGTATTCTGTTTTCGAGTGTGCCGCCTGACCCAGAATGTTGTAGAGGCTTGGATGTGAGTTTTGAGTCAGATTTTGGCTTTGACTTCTTCATGAAAGTTGTATACAACATCTCAAATTATAACATACTAAAATTTGAGACAAAATGGCGGATTTTTACGAGGTGAAACCCTTCCTCTACGAAAACGCCAGATCTGAAACTGTTTTCTCGACCTCTTGGTGGTTTTGTGTGCTTCATGTCACTTTTTACTCAGAATTTCACTTCCACTTCTTGACGAACGTTGTAGAGAACATCATAAATACTAACATACTCAAATTTGAAGCAAAAATAACAAGTTTAGCCTAGTGAAACGATTTTCCTTTGAAGACGGTAGATCTGGAATTATTGTACTAGACTCCAGTGACTTCGTGAACCATAAGGTGACTATCCGTTGAGAATCTTACCTAGATCCCTTAATGAAAGTTGTAGTGGACCTCTTGAGGTAAGAGAGATAAAAAAATTCAGAGGAAATGATTGAAGAGAAGTAGGTGAAACCTCGATTTTTCGGAGACAGCTAAACTGGACCGTTCGGTACTAGGAACAGGAGCTTCCACCGTCCATAGTTAATTATATAGAGCGAATCTGGCATAGATGTCTGCATGAAAAATATACCTTTGGGTATTGAATATCACCTGGTAAAATTTCATAATTTTTGGAGATCATTCGGGTATTTTAATCGAAATATTTCAAGAACTGCGCAATCTGATTTTATCCGAATTTTGCATGCTGTATTGTGTGAGCTATATCTTCTTTTGTGAAGCTCTTTTGGGCATGTGTTCTTCATGGAGTTGCTACCTTTATGTCTTGTCTATCACATGTTCTGATTTTATGATTTTTTTAAGATCATGTAGATATTTAATTTACATGTTTTCTGAAATTGTGTAAGCTGGAATTTGGTAAATTTCAAAAAAGTCATGATGTATGGATTATTCTAAGTTGTATGGACTCCATGGATTGTATTGTCATAAGTGATTGTATCTTGCTGCATGTATGATGATGATTGAAAATGCATATAAGAATCAAATGATGAAAATGATCTTGTTTGCCATCACATCATATGCCATGTTGAAATTGAGCTATAATTGAAAATGTGAACTATGATAAGTGAGAAGGCCGTCGGAGGTGTGAGCCGACGATGCCCTGGGAGTGTCGGGATGCCTAGCCAGGGAGTGTAAATGCCGGATGCCTGGTGGCCTTAAATGGCTGAATGCCGGAGGGTCCTCGGGAGTTTCGAGATGCCCAAAGAGTGGGGGAGCCGGAAGCCCGGAGGTTTGTGCCGGGGGATGCCTCGTGATGCCAGTTGGGGTACGAGATGCCCGGAAGTTTGTGCTGGATGCCCGGAGGTTTGTGCCGGAGGTTCCTCGCGATGCCAGGTGGGGTGCGAGCGATAAATGTGGGATGCAAATACTGGTCCCGGGAAAAAGAGAAATGTGGCGGTTCAAAAAGAAAGAATAAAATTTGGAAATTGAAATTGAATCATGCATGGTATGGCAACATGTATGCATGGATGCATGATGGTGAGTGCATGGATGTATGTGCACCTATGGCATGATGGTACATGTGACATGATGATGGTGAGTGCATGGATGTATGTGCACCTAGGGCATGATGGTATATGTGACATGATGATGGTAAGTGCATGGATGTATGCGCATCTTTGACATGATGGTATATGTGACATGATGATGGTAAGTGTATGACATGATGGTGATGATTATATGAGGATGTATGTACATGCAGTATGATGGCATATGCATGGTATCAAGGTAAGTTAGGCGTGGATGCATGAATGACATATGTTGTGCTATGATTGTTATGATTGTATTGTGTGATGCAATGAGTGGTTTATTGGGTTCTTTACCTGCTGAGTGGTTGTACTCACGCCTTCAGAGACCAACATTTCAGATTAGAAAGATGCCGCTCTTTGCTGTCACGCGGGGCATCTTTTACGGCCTTCCTTCGGATGTGGAGGTCGAGTGTGTGGAGATCGACTGTCCCACCATCCCTGGTTTGACGTTCATTTGAGTTCGTGCATTAGTGATGTATGATGTAGGCCTGGCTGAGAGCCCGATCATTCAGGAGTTCATATATGTTCACGTTCGTCGAGACGGAGTGATGTTGGGGATGTTGCCGCCGCCACCGCCTGACGCACCGGCATGGGTGTGACTGCCCGCGCGCGAAGAGTAGGAGCCGCAACTTTTTGGGCAATAGCCAATACTAGTCGATGGAGGATTTTGCATGATCGACATAGAGGGTCAAGTTGTCTCTTTTTGAGGTTATGGCTAAGTGTAGTCAAAAGTCTTGGCCCTTCTTTTGTTATACCGACCCGAGAAAATCCGTCATGAAAAATATGTAAATAAAAGAGGCTCGGCTTTATCTTTTCCTATGGAGCTTAGTGGTGTGCATTGTATCATGATAGATGGAGGGAGAGAAGATAATATTTCAATTATGCTTCCGCTAATAAGTTACGCTAGGACCGATATATAAAATCTATATATATATGCCTATGAGCTGCAATGCTTCTGTTAAGAGATGTGACTAGCATTCATTAGGTATAGCAACAGGTACTTGTGGTGACCTTAGGTGTTTCGGGGTGCCACATACAATAAATCACAATCATAGTCCTTCAGAAGTTCCATCCAGCAACGTTGTCTCATATTCAACTCCTTCTGAGAAAATAGATACTTGAGACTTTAATGATATGTAAAGATTTGGAACCTTTCTTTGCACAAATAATGTCTCCAAATCTTCAAAGAAAAAATAATTGCTACGAGTTCCAAGTCATGCGTCGGGTAATTCAGCTCATGAGGTCTCAACTACCGGGACGCGTATGCAACGACTCTGCCATGCTGCATTAACACGCAACCCAGTCCTCTAAACGATGCATAACTATAGATCTCGTATCCTCCAAGACCAAATGGAATCATCAACATGAGTGCGGTAGTCAACTTCTACTTAAGCTCTTGGAAACTACGCTCACACTTATCTGTCCACACAAACTTTTCTTCCTTCTTCAATAGTCGAGTCAACGGCAAGGCTAAAGCTGAAAATCCATCCACAAACCTTCTGTAGTAACCTGTCAATCCCAAGAAACTTCTGATCTTTGTCATTGTCATCGGTCTTGGCTAGTTGATAACTGCTTCAATCTTGGTTGGGTCCACGGAGATTCCTTCTCCTGAAATCACGTGACCTAAAAAAGCAACACGAGTCAACCAAAACTCGCACTTGCTGAACTTAGTGTACAACTCATGATTCCTCAGTGTCTGAAGCACCATCCTCAAATGCCTTTCGTGCTCCTTTGGACTTCTCGAGTACACCAAGATATTGTCAATGAACACGATCACAAACTGATCCAGATATTCTTTGAAAACTCGGTTCATTAAATCCATGAAAGTAGCTAGGGCGTTCGTTAAACCAAACGGCATCACAGTAAACTTATAATGGCCGTATCACATATGAAACGCTAACTTTGGTATGTCCTCCTTTCTAATCCTTAGTTGATGATACCCTGTCTTTAAGTCAATTTATGAAAATATCGACGCTCCTTGCAGCTAGTCAAACAAGTCGTTGATCCTCGGTAATGGATACTTGTTCTTGATTGTCACATGATTGAGTTGAAGATAGTCGATGCACAGGCGCAACGAACCATCTTTCTTTTTCACGAACAAAACTGGTGCTCCCCACGGTGATGCACTAGGACATATGAATCCCTTATCCAACAACTCCTCCATCTGCACCTTTAGTTCTTTCAACTCAGACAACATCATCCGGTAATGAGCCTTAAAGATTGGCTCTGTCTTGGGGACTAACTCAATTAAAAATTTTATCTCTCTTTCTAGTGGCAAACTCGCAATTCCTTTGAAAACACGTTTGGAAACTCTTGAACCACTGCGATATCTTCAATCTTCAGCTCCTCAACTGTCATATCCACGGCAATTGCCAAGTAACCCTAACAACCCCCGTCTAACAAACGGGTTGCCTCAAGTGACGAGATTAAGGTAATCAAGGGTCCTCCTCGACTCCCAATAAACTCCAAAATTTCACCTGTTAACGGGTTAAACTAAATTGCTTTACGATAGCAGTCCATCTTAGCTTGTTGTTTGGTGAGCCGGTCCATGTTAATTATCATGTCGAAATCATATATGGCTAGGCTATTAAATCTATCCTCCCATCTCGCTTACCAATTACTAACTTGCAACCAGGACAACCCACTATAGCTAACACCTTATTCTTTAACGGTGTAGATATGCTAACCACTGACTCCAACAACTCAGGAATCAATCCTACCGACTTAACAAATTGCTCAGCTATAAACAAATAAGTCGCAACATGGTCATTTAGCAAGACCATACTTGTGATCACCTTAGACGAGTCCTCAGCCTATCCTCTAGTGATAGTGTACGTCATTCCTTGAGTTGAAGGCCTGTTCAGTCCACCCTACTATGCATTCGGGGGCATGTACCCTCTATGCTAACCCATCGGTGACAATGGCGACAATTGTTACGGTCCCATCGATCTTTTGGGACAATACCTAACTATGTGACCCTGCTGGCTACACTCATAACAAGCACCCGGCCTAGAATGGCACGGCGTTGATCCGTGTCGCCTTCTACAGAAGCGACACACACCCATCTGGCTCGGCGCAGACTTACCTATCTCACCCTTCTTGTTGGGCGGAACAGGGTACCTTCCTCCTATTATAGGTTTCTTCTCAAACCTATTTCCATCCCTATTTGATCTAAACCTCGATCCAGATGAGGTAGCTTGCTCACTCAGGTTCCTCTCTATCAGTTGGGCCTAACCATACAGCTCATTATAAGTCTTTAGATCAAGCGGCACCAGCGGATTTTTCAGCTCTAGTCAGAGACCATCCCTAAACCTCCTTGCTTTGTCCTCAAGATCTTCAATCAATCTGGGAGTGTACTATGATAACTCGGCTAACTTTGCCTCATACTAGTCCACAGACATTAAACCTTGACGAAGGCATTGAAATTCTGCCATCTTCTATTCCTTGGCACAACTGGAGAAATACTTGCCATTGAAAGTTCCAACAAAGGCATCTCACACTGGATTCACCATAGACCCCTCCGACTCGAGATCTAGATTCACCACAACACCATCAGGGATGTCGATATCCATGGGATGACCTACTTGCCCAGCCTCAACTTCGACGGGCAGTCCCTCAAAGCCCTGAAGTGGACCCTCTTGACCACCGTTCAATTCCGTAATAAACCAAGCCTTGAAGCGATGGGGCATCACATTCACAAAACGCTCATCGACCCAAACCGTCGTCACTACCAACTCGCGAGTTCGGTTGTTCCTAGGGATAGGGTAGAGAGTATCCTTTACCTCCATATCCCATGGGACCCCGAACTGTACCGGGCACATCTCCATTCTATGGACCTGAAAATGGTTATCAACGATGGAATGAGATAAAATCTCAGCGAGTTAAAATCCTTAAGCCTCGATTAGGATGCGAATTCGCCTTGAAGGTGGCCTAAGCACCCGCCAAACATAAACTCACCTAGCCTCGGCATACCCCTGCACATTAGCATGTCCCATACAATAATAATAGACTAATATGCATAAATAACAAACTGAACACATATCTCTCATGCACCAAGCATCCACACGGGTCCTTATTATAAGGTAAACCCATTTTGGCACGTCCCATACCAAATCTAATAGTTTTACCCCATAATCAAGCGCAATGCATCACATCATTCACACGTGTTCTGATTATTACGACCCCTCATGTGACATCCTGAAATTCGACCCTGTTTCGAAAAGATGAAATGTGCATTTCGTCGACGTGCCTATGGTCCTTTTTCTCTGAGCTGATCACTCACGAGTTAACTAGCCTATTGGGTGAAGCCGTTAAGGGATATATCCGCGGTAAAATCCCTAAAAGCTACCTAATTTGTTGGATTAGACTAAAATCGCGTCCGGTCGATTTTAATCATGAAATTTAATTCGGTTTTGGGAATCGAATATTCAGACGTGTCACAATTCATTTTTAGGACTGTCTCATCGTCTATCAATTTATTGCCAAGTCCGAAATTTCAAGAAAGAAATTATCGGAGGAAAAATCGAAGACCGGAAGAAATTAGAAAGGGAAATGGAAAGAGAAAAGAAAATTTAGAATAGTATTATTCTTTTTCTTTTTCTCTCTCTCCCTTTTCTCTCTTTCTTTTCTCTCTCTTCTCTCTCCTCTCCCTTCCCCCTCGTGCGATTCTTTCCCCCAGCCGACCGCCCCTTGCTGTCTTCCACTTTGCTTTATTTTATTTTATTCTTTTTTTTTTACCGGTCAAACTCCCTCCCTTATCTCTTCTCTCTCTTCTTGCCTCCTCCCTCACGTTACCTTTTCTTCTTCTTCGTTCTTCTCTGTGCAAACCGAACCAGAAGCTGCTGGAGATCGGAAGCAGAAGCCAGCCACCGTCGCCGCCTGTCCCGCCGCCGCACCGCACGCCCGCGCACGCCGCACGTCCGCCGTTCGCCGCCCGTGCGCCGCCTGCGCTGCCGTCCCGCCGCGCGACCCGGCTCCCGTTCGGTCTGTTCAGCCACCGTGAGCGGCCGAGCAGGCCGCCGGAGCCGCCGTCCGGCCTCACCGGAGCCCCGCCTGCTCTCCCGACCTCTTACCGCCCCCAACCCTCTCTCTTTCTCTCTGTTTTGCAGCCGATCCATCAAACCCGCGAGTGGGTTTCAGCCGGTTCGTGGGCCGTTTCGGGCCGTTTCCCGGCCCCGAACCCGAGCGGTGCTTTGGGAAGAATCGTTCCTCGCATCGCCGCCGTCGGATTGATCCAATTTGCGCGCGATTTGGTGAGTAATCTCACTAATCCAGGATTAGTTGGCTAATTATGCTTAAGGTTGGTTTAGATTTAATTAGTTATGTTTAGGTTGTTAGATTAGAATAAATTAGCAATTATTAATCAATTGTGATGTGATTTAGATAAATTGATTGTGCAATTAACAAGTAGACGTGGTCTACTAATTATTGGAAGTGCCTCGGGATTTTTCCCGACCCTTAGTGGGCTCCAATTAGGCTTTTTGGGCCTAAGTGGATTTTTTTGTATTTAAATATTCGGAATTAAATTAAATAATTATTTATTTTCCGAAAATTCAAGGGAGATGGTTCGGAACCGAAATATTATGCGGATGACTGTGGTGAAGTCCGTTTATTTAATCGGGCTTTAATTTGAGCTAAATGGGATTTTTAATATTAATTATTTAATATTCGAAATTAATTAATTATTTATTTATTTTCCGGAAATTCAACTGAGATGGCCTGGAACCGGAAAATTATGCTGATGACCGTGGTGAAGTCCGTTTATTTAATCGGGCTTTATTTTGTACTAAATTGAATTTTTAATATTTATTAATTAATTATTTTTCGGAAATTAAGATTTTGATGGCCGACGATCGAAATCTCGTGCCGATCGTCGTGGTGCAGTCCGTTTATTTATTTGAGCTCCACATTGTATGGAATTGAATGAATTGTGATATTTTAGGGATTTACCCTAAATTGATTGGAATTGATTGAGATTGAATTGGCCAAGTGTGTTATTTAGCATTTATAATGCTTTGTTGAGTTGATTTAATTAATTGATTGAGAAATCGTTGGATATTGGTTATCACCTGAAAGGAAGCACGTGGGCTCGGTGAATTGGAATATCGCCTGGAAAATGCACGTGAGTTTAGTGGTTGATTATATTGAATTGTTTATGTTGGCTCTGTGATCAGTGTATCACCTTGGTGAAAAAGACGCCCGAGAGCATATTTAATTGTTTATGTTGGCTCTGTGATCAGTGTATCACCTTGGCGAAAAAGACGCCCGAGAGCATATTGAATTGTTTACGTTGGCTCTGTGATCAGTGTATCACCTTGGTGAAAAAGACGCCCGAGAGCATAGTAAAGTGTTCACTGTACGTCACCTTGGCGAATCGATGCCCGAGAGCATTGATGGAGCTCTGTGACTAAGTGCAAGCATCTAAAAGGGCACGTGGGCTCGGTGAATTGATGCATCACTTTGGTGAGATAGCACCTAAGAGAATGCACGTGGGCCCAGGCATCTAAAAGGGCACGTGGGCTCGGTGACTTGATGTATTACTTTGGCGAAGAGGTCGCCTGAGAGAATGCACGTGGGCCCGAGGTTCGAGGCACGTGGACTCGGAGACTTGGAATGTCGTCCTAGAGAATGCACGTGGCCTCGTTTTTTGATACTCCTCCGTGGAGAGTGATTTGTATGACATGTAATCGACTGGTTCGATTTGTTTGGAATAAATGGGTGCCTATTGTGAATTGTACTGACTTGCAGGTGAGATCAGAGGCCAAGGTAAGTCCTCTGCCCTGTGCATGTTTAGGCAGCCTATAGTATAATGGTTTATCTAATCGGGCTTAGTGGGGTAGAACTCGCTGAGACGTAGTCTCATCCCAGTTTGGGGAAAACCATTTCAGGACCCCACTGAAGAGCTGAAAAGGAGGAATTCGAGAAGGAGGACTCGGAGGCGAATCTTAAGCAGAAAGATTTTTGGAGGAAGAAGGCAATTCTGAGAGGGGCCTTGAGTACGGCCTAGTTCATCTAAGTTTCTGTCTTCTTTTGAGATCTCCGTTTTGATGTGAATAGTTATGAAAGGGTTTGTGGTCTGTATAAAAGTGTGGTTATAAATTTCAATATGAAAAATATGGCCCTACTTTTCTATCCCATCGTTTTATTGTCTGGGGATTTTAATTGCTTCCGCATGTGCTTAATAAATGAAAGGGTCGGCGATACATTGTCCTGGGATATCGCATTATAAAATCGACCAAGAGTGAAGGATGTGCGCTTGCCCGAGGATCGGGGCGTGACACCTCAGGCCACGGCCAACACAAGAGTCAATGGTCTTCCGACGTAACTGGAAATCGTCCCGCCCCATCAGGCACGGTAACGTCTAGAACTCCCACCTAGATGGCATTCCATAAAGGAGAATAGGCCCGGCCTCAACCACAAATCGGCTTCCAGACCGCCGCCGGGCATCCGATAAAATCGGGCATCACCCCCAACTCTTGTCAGGTGACGGGTTCCATTAAGTGACCATACAAGCACATATTTAGCCAAGAACACCATACTTTGCTTTCAAATGCTTTGTTTTCAAATAATGAATGTGGCCAATTTTTCTTATTTAAAAATCCCGATAAAATAATCATGCATGATCACGTATTCAAAATCGAACCGTCAAACTTAGTACTCTCCCATTTTAAAACACCTCACATTTTTCTATTTAATTGCCTATAAAACTGAGTTTTGTAATAATAATCAGTAACTACCATCAAGCAATCAATCACATAATATCAGACGTGCAAGCCATCAAAGTCACGCGTAATTTCATCCAAGAAAACGAGCGTAAAATTCTACCTAACAACTAATCCGTCACTAATTATGCTAATTGAGATTAATTAATTAAATAATGATTAAATTAAGTAAATTACAATTAATTAAAATAAACCAAATTAATTAACCTAACCATGATTAATTAACATAATTGTAATTACTTATACTAATTGCAATTAAAATTAAGCTAAACCATTCTTAATCTAAATTAAACTAACCCAAGCTTAATTAACACTAAACACTATTCGTGCTAATCTAATCGCCCCTAAGTGTAATTAATGGCATAATCAACGATTAGGGAGTTAAATCACGGTTTTCGATGGAGGCGGGCTCGTGGTGACGGCGACGAAAACACGAGACAACCACAGCTTGAAAGGAGACTCAACGATGGCGGTGTCAGCCCCTCAAGCTCTCGGCCAAGGGGGGGCTCGGCTTGGGCGGACGGCAATTACTGGTGAGTGGAGACGCAGGACGTTGGTGGCTGGACGTGGAGGGGTGTCGGTGGGTTGACGATAGTGGTGCGGTGCTGATGTGACGATGGAGCTGCTGGTGGGTGGTGTTGCTGGCAACGACGACAAGAAGAGGATGAAGCCGGCATGAAGATGGTGCTGTGGTGGAGTGTACGAACGAAGCTATGGACTAAGGTGGCTGGTAGTGAAGCTGGATGCTGAGTGGTGGCTGGTAGCGTGTGGTGCTGATGAGCGTGATGGTGGTGATTAAAGTTGGTGGTGCTGGTGTGAGGATGAAGAGCTAGCGGTGGTGCTGGTGCAAGGTAGCTGCTTGGTGGATGATGGTGCTGATGACGAGGGATGATGATGAAGACGTTGAGGGGAGGGGAAATGTGCAGAAGAATTCAGCAGAGGGGGAGAGGATGGAGGGAGAATGAGCATGAGGGAAAAGAAATAAAGGAAGAAGAAGAAGAAGAAGATGGTCCGCTGAAAGGGGGGCCAAGTGCGTGAGAGAGAGAGAGAGAGGAAAACAAGCCAACCAATCACAAACCTTAGGGAAATATCTAAAATCATCATCACTCTTGCCAAAAAAAGTCTTCAAATCTCTTATACACTCCCCAAATACTTTCTTAAGCTTAATTTCCCAAAAATAAGCCTTTTTGGGAAGCAAATTCCCAATTGGCTTCTTAATCCGAATTTCACTTCCTTTCTCTCTTTGTCCGAATTTATTTTTCGGCAAAATTTCGGACTTGTCAAAAATTCACAAAAGATGAGATGACATCTAATAAATAAATCGTGACACACTCGAATGTCCAATTCCTGAAACCGAATTAAATTTCGTGGTTAAAATTGACAGAACGCGACTTTAGTACGACTAAATCTATCTAATAGCTTTTAGGGGTTTTAGCGCGTTTGACCCGTGGTCGATGATTTTCGATCCACATTTGTGCATCTTCAATTCGTAGACGACCCTCGGTTGTCATAAAATCACGATGATTCAATTACATGTCTTGAATATAATATCGATAAAAAATTGGTTTATTACCGTTCGACGCAAATATCGCAATTGTGCGGAACCACTCACAATTCGATCACGTACTTCCATCAAATCGACTTATATCCATTCGCTAATCGATTCATAACAATATCGTATTGACCCTATCTGATTATTATGGTCGAGTGGTCAATTTTTTATCAAATTCTCTAGTTTGTCGCATTTATATCCCTTAATGGCCTCACCTAATAGATTAGTTAACTCGCAAGTGATTGGTTTCGAGTAAATAACCATAATTGCGTCGACGAAACAACCATTTCATATATTCGAAATAGGGGCCAAATTTCAGGATCTCACAACTCTTCCCCTCTTATAAAAATTTCGTCCTCGAAATTTAAACCATTATAACCCTTCCTAAAAAAAGGTTGGGGTATTGACGTCTCATCAACTTTTCGCTTTCCCACGTGGCTCCCTCTATCCCGTGGTGTTGCCAGACCACTTTAACCAAGGGAAACGCCTTGCTGCGTAGCACTTGCTCTTTTCAATCCACAATCCGAACTGGTCTCTCCACGTACAACACCCTCTCATCCACATCTATTTCCTCGAAATTAAGCACGTGGGTTGGATTGGGTTCATACTTTCTCAACATCGACACATGGAAGATGTTATGCACTTGAGCAAGTCTCGGTGGCAACACAAGACACGCCAAAGTCCTAATTCGCTCCAAAATTTCAAAGGGACTAACGTATCTCGGACTCAGCTTTCCTTTCTTGCCAAAGCGCGAAGTACCCCTCATTGGTGATACATTGAGGAAGACGTGTTCACCTACTTGGAATTCCAGTGGTCTACGCCACTCATCTGCATAGCTTTTCTAATGACTTTAAGCGGTCTTGAGTTTATCTCGAATGACTTTGAGGCGTCGACTGACTACTGAACCAACTCAAGGCTCGTAATCTTATGCTCTCCAACTTCATCCCAATAGATAGGTTTCTTGCAAGCCCTACCATACAACGCTTCAAATGGTGCCATCTTGATACTCTGCTGATAGATATTGTTGTAGGCAAACTCAACTAGATGAAACTATTCCTCCCAGATTCCTTTGAAGTCCAATATGCAAGCTCGCAGCATGTCCTCAAGGGTTTGAATAGTCCTCTTAGACTAGCCATCTGTCTATGGATGATCGGCCGTGTTATACTGCAGCTTTGTTCCCAAAGCATTTTGTAAACTTTTCCAAAAAGCGGCCGTAAACATTAGGTCTCGATTTGACGTGATCGTCACTAGCACTCCATGGAGACGAACTATCTGTCACACTTACAATTCAGCATATCTGTCTAATGCAAAGTCCTTTTGTATAGCGATGAAGTGAGCAGAGTTTGTCAACCTGTCGACTATAGCCCACATGGAATCGTTACCTTGCTGACTCCTCGGCAATCCCATCACAAAATCCATTTTGATATGTTCCCACTTCCACTCAGGAATCTCGAGAGGTTGCAAAAGTCCTCCAGGCTTGCAATGTTGTGCTTTTACTTGTTGGCACGTTAGACCCTTGGCAACGTGTCTAGCGATATTTGCTTTCATACTGGTCCACCAATAGTGTTGACGCAGATTCTAATACATCTTTGTGCTGCCTAGATGAATGCTGTAACTACTACAATGGGCTTCTAACAAGATCTCCCCCTTAAGCTCCACATCGTCGGGTACACACAATCACCCATGAAACTTTAGTGTTTCGTCCTTAATAACTTGGAAGTCGGCTTTCCTCTTTTCCGCATCCTTTTGCAAAATTTTATGGATTTCAAGGTTTGTCAACTGTAATGTCTTAATCTGCACCTGCACTTCTGATCCAATTCTAAGGGCAGCCATTCAAATCTCGAACTCCTTCAAGTAGGATCCATTCCTGAACATCATCTGTGCCATCAATGATTCTAACTTAACACATCCGCGACCTTATTGGCTTTGCTGGGATGATAAAAGATGTCACAGTCGTAGTCCTTGAGAAGCTCCATCCAACGACGTTGCCTCATGTTCAACTGGTAGACCGCCAAGACTACCTTATCCTCTTCAGAGCACCTCAACAGTGCGAAGAATTTCGCTAGTTCTCAAATCCATAAGGTTGCAGCCTCTGAATCATCCACCATTAATTTGTGCAAATTGAGTGCTGATTGGAAATTTGGTCAATTATTCCAAAATTTGTGAATTTTGATAATTATTCAGAAAATCCCAGGTGTCGGGTTTTAACACCAAAAATGGTTTTATATACTATATCCAATAGTGGGATTTGAAAAGGAAGAGTATCAATTTTTCTAGTGTGAATTAACCGTGTACCCACACACGACTATTTTACCGCGTACTTCTAATACGAAGAAAACAAGCCAAGGTCGTTATCTTAATTGAGGCATGTGAGTGCAAAACACAATGTCCTTGGCCAGAATTGAATGATCGTGTGCTGGTTAAGAGAACCCGTCCCCGGTGTGTGTCGGTGGACGTTACCCCTATATGGGACACCCCTAGTCAAGGGAAGTTGGTCATAGTAGATTCTGGACTGAAGCTCCTTTGGGAATGCCGTAAGGAATGCTATCCCCAATGTGTGTTGGAGAATGTAGCCGTGCTCAAAGGAGTGAGACGAAACCTAGCTACCCCAAAGGACCGATGTGTGTCGGGTAAAACTACATGTGCAGGTAGTAATAATCAATTGGAATGCATGATTGATTGAGATAGATGCGCCGGATTATGGGACAAAATTGTGTGACATGAAATGAGACGTGTCATAATGATTTTGCCCTATAATTAGGACCTTTATGCTTATTTGAAATTTGAGTGCGGCGTTCTAGTTGATGAGCTTATTTGCTACTCATGTTTTCGTGGCTGTCTATGATATGAATTGTGCTGACCTGTAAGAAGGATCTGAGACGAGGTAAGTCTCTGTGATTGTATGGTTGTGTGGTTAGGACTCCTCTAGGTGTATTACCCTCCTAATCGGGGTTTAGAGCATGAACTCGCTGAGATTTATATCTCACCTTGTCATGGGCTCAATTCTTTTCAGGGTGTAGAGTGGAGGAGCTGGAGCTGAGCTAAGAGGATATGTGGTGTAGGTCAGATAGGACAACTTCTTTTGAGAGTCGGTCTTTTGAAGTCTTTTGGTTGTAGACTTTTGTACATGACTCAGTGTGTATATAAAATCATGTTTTGTTTGTGAATCCGTTGTCCTACTTTTCTATCCCAAGATGATTACTGTCAGGGGATTTATTATTCGCTTCCGCATATGCAATAAAGTGAAAGGGTCAATGACTCGTCCTAGGAAGTCGCAATTTTATCGACCACCGAAGGATGGGCACGCACTCGAGGTTCGGGACGTGATACTTTGTATGTCAATTCAATTCTAAACTTTTCAATTTTGCTAATGTAGTCCTAAACCTTGTACGAAAAACTAATCCAATCCTTCTAGCTAATTGCCTTTGGGAATCTCTGAAATAGTCATCTTACATGATATGTAAACATGAATAACGTGTGGATTATCATGTGAAATTGCCTACACAAGAGTCAGACATCGGATGAGAAAGACACATTATTGAATGCGAACTTTCAACAAAAATTTTCTATTAAGACCTTTGAGTTTCTTAAGTACATTTCATTCAACTCCATTTTAGTCTTTCATCGTACTTGATTCTTTGAATAATAAAAAAAATTATATAAAAAAAAGAACTTCATAAACCTATGTTGTTATGAAAAAGATCAACTTATAACAGCAACAAAATAAAAGTAGCTAAAAATTTAGGTGTCAATCCTCTCTCTCTCTCTCTCTCTCTCTCTCTCTCTCTCTCTCTCTCTCTCTCTCTCTCTATTTGTGGATGAAGTGTCAATTCATGTTCATATTGTAGGGAAATTTACTATGATGTTTTGAAGATGACAAACCAATTTAAGAATAATAATTTGTGTTTTTGAGCATGGATAAATATGAAGACTACTTTGCCTGGAATTATCATGAAATGCCTGGTTTGGAAAGAAATGTGGTTGAGCATTGACTGCCTATTAAAAAGGGCTTTAAGCAGCATAAGCAGCCCTCAATGCAATTTATGCAAGAGTTTATGCAAAAAGTCAAAAAAGAAATTGAAAGGTTGCTCACAGCAGGTTTTTTAAGAACTACATGGTATGTTGAACGTCTATCAAATATTATCTCGGTAAAGAAGAAGAATGGGAAGCCCAGAGTGTGCAAAGACTTTCATGATTTGAATGCAGTAGCACCTAAGGATAAATACCAAATGCCAATGGCTGACATGCGCATTGACTCAGCCTTTGGGAATGAAATCATGTTTCTTATGGATGGACATTCGGGCTATAATCAAATGTTCATAACTGAAGAGGATATCCATAAAACTGCATTTAGACGTCCCGTGGCAATTGGTACCTTCGAATGCATAGTCATACCTTTCAGATTGAAAAATGCTGGTGCAACATATCTAAGAGTAATGAATTTTATCTTCCATGACATGATTGGTGACTTTACGGAGGTTTTTATTGATGATGTCATCGTCAAGTCAAAACGGTAGGTCACTTGCTCCACTTAGAAAAGGCTTTTGTTATGATGCAAAAGTATAAGTTAAAGATAAACCCTTTGAAATGTGCATTTGGAGTTAAAGCTATCAATTTTCTATGATTCTCAGTCAATCAAAGAAGGATTGAAATAGATTATAAAAATAAAAAAGCTAAAGCAATCTTGGAATTGACGCAACCAACTATTGAAAAATAACTTCAAATGATATTAGGAAAGGTAAATTTCTTGCGTTGATTTAGTGCTAACCTATGAGGAAAGGTCGAAGTGTTTTCTCCATTATTGAAGCTTAAAAACTAAGAGGAGTTTATGTGGGAAGACAAGTATCAATATGTGTATGACCAGATAAAGGCATATATCTACAACCCTCCAGTTTTGATGCCATTCAAGGTGGGTAGGCGTTGAAACTATAGTTGTCGACCATTGATACTACAATCGGATGCATGCTGACACAAGAAAATGATGAGAGGAAAGAGCAAACAATTTATTACTTTAGTCGAATGCTAAACAATGCAAAGACAAGATATACATCTATTGAGAAATTATGCTTGTCATTGTACCACGCTTGTACTAAGTTACGTCATTATATGTTACCTACTACAGTGCATGTAATATGTAAAATAGATGTGATCAAGTACATGTTAACAAGGCAAAAAATAAAGGGTCAAATTGCCAAATGGGCATTCACACTTTTAGAAATTAACTTGGTATACGTCCTATTGAAGGCCGTGAAAGGGCAAGCAATAGCAGACTTTATAACTGAATATCCAAGTATCTGAATCGAAGATCATTTGAAGGGATGTGTCCAATAAACTGGATTCTAGTTGCTCTAATAATCAGGCTAAATATGAAGCATTAATTGTTGGCCTAAATATTTTGGCTGACATGAGGCAAGATTCATTAGAGTGATTAGCAATTCTCAGTTGGTAATAAATAAATAAATAAATTGATTGGAGAATACCGATGCTTAAATGAAAATATCATTTCTCATCATGTGTTAGCCAAATGACTTTTAGATCATTTCGATGATTATGAATGAGTCAATGTCGAAAGAAATCAAAATGCGGAAGCTAATAAGCTGGCTCAAATGGCATCTAGTTATAAGATATATAAAGAATTAGCAGATCATATTATTACACGGGTAAAGACAATGTCTTCGATTGATAATAGGATCATGTTGATTCAAGATACACGAGCCCTAGGCAATCAAATAATGGGTCAAGATTGGAGAATTCCATTTATTAACTACTTGAAAAATCAAGTTGCCAGTGACAAGAATTTTAAAAGAAAAACAATTAAATACTTGTTGATTGGCGGCAATCTATATCGCGAAACTGTGGATGGACAGTTATTAAAGTGTTTGGGAAAATATGAGTTTATGCTCGTAATGGCTGAAGTACATTAAGGTATATGCTGTGTGCATCAGGCTGATGTGAAAATGAAATGACTATTGCGTCGACATGGTTATTTTTGGCCAACTATCACCCAGGATTGCATCGACTATGCCAGGGATGTGAAACATGCCAAAAGCATGATCCTATTCAGTATGTCCCAGCCTCGGTAATGAAACTCATAATTAAGCATTGGCCATTTAGGGCACGGCACGCATGACAACGCTTCTTGGCTGGGGAAGAGTTTTTTTTTTTTTCAGAAATAGTTCTTTTATATTTCTATTTCGAGAAACAATTTCTGAGTAAAAGAACTCGTTTGGTAAATACACAAAATTTCTACTCTTGGCATAAAAAAAGAATAGAAATGTGTTTGGTAACGCAACAGTTTCTTTTTGTATTTATTAGTTATTTATTCTTGTTCATGGATTGCATATCGCCACCCGCCGCTGCCGCCCGCCACTGCGGTGGACCGCTGCACGACCGTCGGTAGCTGACTGTCACCGCCAACCGCCGCTCGTCGGCGGTGACAGTCGGCTACTGGCGGTCATGCAGCGGTTGATGGCGGGCGGCGGTCAGCGGCAGCAGCGGTGGCAGCGGCGTCTCTGGGTGGTTGAAGGTGGCCGCGGCAAGAGAGAAGAATAAAAGAAAAAAAAATTGACTTATTTCTAGAAATTGTTCCCTGGAACAAAAGTAATTTTTTTTTTTGTTTCTCGTTTCTGCTCCAAATCTATTCATGGGCTAATCTATTCCCCGGAATAGAAAAACAATTTAGTGTTACCAAACATGTTTTCTTTTTTTTTTTTTGTTTCGGGGAACAAAAGAATAGAAATTGGGAGAAATAGAAACGTTACCATGCGCAGTGTTAGAGGATGGGTGATGGATATAATTAGGAAGATATATCCTCCCTCATCTAAAAAGCATAGTTTCATATTAGTGGCCATGGATTACTTTACAAAATGGGTTGAGGCTGCATCCTATATAAATATTACACAAAAGACAGTAAAAGAATTCATTGAAGAATATATTACTCATAAGTTTGGTATCTCATAATCAATAACTGCAGATCAAGGGACATCGTTTACTGGTTGAAAGGTAATGGATTTTACCTAGTCTAGAGGAATAAAGATGATACATTCGATGTCGTATTATGCCCAGGCCAATAATCAAGGTAAGGCCTCCAATAAGGTAATTATTAATTTAATTAAGAAGCATTTGGAGGACAACCCAAGGGAATGGGATTCTTTACTATTGACAGTCTCGTGGGCCTATTAGACATCTAAGAAATTTTTTACTAGAGTTAACCTATATATGCTGACGTATGGCCAAGATGTCATATTATCATTCGAGATCACTATCTAATCATTAAAGATAAGGCAAGACGACGAAATACAGTGATGACAACCTTGAAAAGATATTGGTAGAAGACAAAGCCTCAAGGAAGAAAAGAGAAAAGTTGCAAAATTAGAGAAGACATGTCGAGATAATACAAAAAATGAGAATCCGTATTAGAGAAAAGGTGTAAGAAGACAAAAGACATGATCACCCTAGGAGGTTGTGCAGAAACAAGGTATTTATTTAAAAGAAATAAATTCATATTTATTTCTTTTAAAATAGGTATATATTGACACTTAAATTTACCACTGGAACCACGTGCTGGTCATGAGGGAGTTTTGGACAAAAATGCCCAGTTTTAGTTCACAAAATCAGAGGGAAACAACTTTCGCAGAGGTTACCTAAGCCAAGCCTTGATTGAATTCTAGAAGTCAAACCTAGAGTCAATAACCAAGTAATTAGTGACCACGTGTCAAGCTATGAAGATAGTGTACCAGATTTGAAGACTAAGTGAAATTAGCATTAGAACTCATGCAAGAAACGTATGTAAAAATAGGGAACGGTTATTTGCTTGATGAGCAGGCTGCGCGGGTTTCATCGACAAGTCAGGAAATGGTTGTTAAAGGATAAGGTTGTCTCGAAGAGATGAAACACTTGGAGATTGCAAAGAGTAATTTCTAAGGAAGAGCAATCGACTAAGGAATATCAACTCACTATAAATACCGCAGCCTCTTTATCGAGAAGAAATCACCAAACAGCACAAAATAACTATCTTTGCTTTATCTTTACTTTATCACATCCTAACTATAGTTTCTTAGATTCCCGTCGTTGATTAATTTCAACATGCATATTGTTTGAATTCCGGTTGTTCCACAAGCCCAACGTCATTGATTAAATTTCAGCGTGTATATCTAAAAGTATTGCTGTTGATTAAATTTCAGCTCTACATCTAAAACAAGTTGTGCTGTATTCCGGCATACTTTGAGTTCGAAGTGTAGATTAGCTAGCTACTGATGTTCAATCATTGATTAAATTTTAGTGTAATTTG
Source organism: Eucalyptus grandis (assembly GCF_016545825.1). NCBI lineage: Eukaryota > Viridiplantae > Streptophyta > Magnoliopsida > Myrtales > Myrtaceae > Eucalyptus > Eucalyptus grandis. The sequence continues at coordinate 22,001,571 of NC_052620.1, forward strand.
TGTCAAGGGGCAGTTAGTCGTCGAGTCACCTAAGTATCAATTGTCAGGATTGGATATACAAGTTGATGAATAAAACTCTTCCCTATATTTGATATTCTTTGTTCAAATTTAACATAGAACCTAAGTCTCTCATAATAAAACTAAAACGCAACTTTTGGTGAAAGATTTACATGGGATAAAAACTAATGAAACACCTCAACTTCTTCACCAAACCTCCATTTAGATATATAGATCATTTGCATAAATATTTCATCAACTAGTGCCCCAGGCATTTCTTAGTTAACAGATTAAGGAAACTTTTCAACACTCAATGAATTGACTGTTCTCAAGTTATATATAAACGATATTTTGACAACCAGATTATTGTAAAGTAAATATGTTGCCCTTACAACCTTCATTAACAGAATGGATCTAACCTTTAATTTTTGAGGGACCAAAAAGCGATTTATCAATTCTAAGTATGTTGCTACGCTTAAATGCATTTTGTTTTAAGCCTAAATAAGATATATAGTAGGTACTGCACTATTCGAAAACAATCTAATTGATTAGAAAGCAGAGAGAGAGAGAGCAAACGAATGGTTGAATGGCTTGGAGTTTTTTTGGAAGTTATATTAAGAACGTAAAGAACAGTATCAGTTCGACATAATGTCCGAGCAAAGGAGATCAAGAAGATAAAAGAGGAGGAGATACAGCCCAGTTCGGTGGAAGCAATGAGGCCCCATGGGCTTTGGCAGCCCAGTTAGCAATAGTGTTCGCTTCTCTTCTGCACTGTCGAACCTGCAAATTAGGGAAACGTTGCAAAAGCTCCGTGCATTCAGTAAACAGGACTCTATTCTCCCAAGGTATTGAGGTAGGGTTGAAAGGGCTTCCACCAAAATCAAGCAATCAGATTCCAGCACCATGTTATCCGTGGAAGTTCTCGTCTGCTGCAGAAATTTGAGAGTGAGATTGAGGGCGAGCACCTCTGTTTGCAGAGCTGAGGAGGCCGTAACAGTGTTGGTGAAACCATCGATGAGGAGGCCGGAGGAATCCCGGCACACGCATGCCACCGAGCCTTCATTGAAGGCTCTTCTTAATTCCGTCCATACTCTTAATCATTCATAGGATTCATTCACACCCTATCTATAAATTTAAGTTCAAACACTGTTGCGTCTCACTTTTTATTCTTTTTAGAACTCCCATTCCCGAAATAAAAGCCACCACTTTCCCTGAAAAACTGCACTCACTGATTCAATTTTTCTTTTCGATAGTAAGTTACACATCTGTTTATATTTCAGTATAGCTTTGGTGCCGTCACATTGCTAATGTTGCAGCAACAATTTGCCAAAAATGTTTACCCTTACCAATTAAAATGTACATCCAATTCAATACATGCACACATTATGTGGGATGACAACGTAAAATGTTTCTGTCCAACGTTTTTTTACAAATTATATTGATTAATCATGTCTATCTATACCTATAAATTAAAGCAAAAGTGTCTTTTGTCTCACTTTTTTCTTTCCGAGATTGCCCTAACACTAAATAAGAAAAAACCAACAAAGGACAAAGTGAACATATCTCTAATAACTCCTCATCACCCCCTCCCTTGTATAACCACCCATTTTCTTCCTCTTTCATAATTAAGAGTGTGATAACCTTTCGGTATCTCTTCCTCTTTCATCATTATTTATGATTTATTAGATTTTCCATTAAAAAAAAAAGAAAAGCTTTCGCAAAACTATGGCCTAGGAGTCACCACCCACCACTTCCTAAATCAATGTGTGTGTGAAAGTTATCACTCATTGTAATTATTATCGTCTCGGTGACACCTATGTAGAATGAATTGAAGTTAGTACAAATTCAAAAGAAAGGTCGAAGTGTCGCGTCTTTAGTTAAGGGCAGGGAAGCACATAAGAGAAAGACACTCGATATGTGGGCCTGACCGAAGCTCATTAATCAATTAGAGTTCTCACGAAACGGACTCCCATTTAGCCCAACAATATACGAAAAAGAAAAACTAGCTAAATGGCCATGCTTAAATCGGTGACCTCCAAGTTCGATGTTTAACAAAATAAGGATCATATTTCTTCTATTTCGGAGCGGAGGGAACTACCTCCAGCCGATTTTCTAATTGGTGAATTGTGAATACAGGCATCTTCCAGATCTATTTTTAGTTAGGTTGGATGTTTGTGATGTTTGTGCTTATATCCCCACTAATAAGAAAATCGGTAGGAGGGAGTTTCCTACATTCCCAATTGAAGAAAAATCCATTCAACTAGGGATTGAGGTAACCAAAATTCAAAACATGAAACCTCTCTAAGTTCTTATTTCAAGATCATATCTCATTATATTAACAAAGATGCATTTTATTTCATGTATAAAGGCATTAGGCTTGAAATATTAATTTTCTCTGAACTTTGGAGAATAACCCAATTTCAAATGGAAAAGGAGGGCAAGAATAAGAGCACCGACCAGAAAAATTGAAAATTTCTTGCACACATGACATTATTATACTACTGCATTATAAGGATCACATGTAACTTTCTAAGAATGATGATATTACCTTGCCATTTTGTGGTTGGTACTTGCCGGTTGCCATAGATTTTATTAGGGCAACGGACCAATGATAAAGAGCATACAACATAGGGTCGAGTAAGCCTATGTAAAATCTCGTAGGAGATAGAATAAAGGAAAACAAAAAACAAAAAAAAAATGTGAAAGAGAGAGAGAGAGAGAGTCGCGCTGAGTCATTGATGAGTCCATAGCAGTGTAATGATTGATCATGGACTCAGCATGACTTGGAGAGAGAGAGAGAGAGGGAGGGAGAGAGAGAATTTTATATCCGATATGTGATTTTCTCATTTTCCTTGAACTTTTTGAATCTCCAACTAGTTTGGCGTGACTACTTCCGATTCTATAAATAGCACTCGAGTAGGAATTCTCTAGTTATTTTCTAGCCATGGTCAAAGATAAGGTTGTCGTTGCGTATGTCTTTCCTCTTTTAGCCTAACTTTAAAACTATGGTCCGCTCAAGCGGGGCAGTTGAAGCTAACCATGCAAAAACAAAACCCATTGCTAAACAAGCTCCAAAATGTGAATAAATTCCTGGAAAAGCATGGTGAAAACTCGAATGAAGTCATGAATAATGCGTCTTCCACTTCGCCCACCCTCATCAATGCCACCGCCATCTACCAGTCGTATAAATGGTTTTAGGCCCACAACTCCTGGCACAGCCCCGGGACTGGCAACTAGTTTTATATGTTCTTTATTTTCAATGGGCACATATCAGCATTCCGTCTTCTTTAAGTTTGAGTTAATAGACTTAGTGAAATTTCCGTTGTCGATGTAATACGAATGCGAGACAAAAGCGTGGAAATCTCGGTTGTCTTTTCTTCATTTATCTTAACCAACTCAGGTTGCGGTCCTTTTATATTGTTAGATTCTCAAATATGCATTGTCAAGCAATAATGGTCGCCCTCGGTGAACTATGTATTAGATCTCTCTCTCTCTCACTCTCACATACTTATAAAGGAGAAAATAACACCACAAATGTCATATAATTATCTTGAGTGCTATAACTTATATACAATATTCACTTGAATCCCACAACTTTTTTTTATGATCACTTCAGTGTTATATAATTTTTTAATTGTTTACTTAAATACATAACTTTTTTAAAACATTCACGTTTTTTTGGCATTTAAGTGAACGTAGTTAACAAATTATAACATTCAAGTAATCAATTGAAAGTTATGGACTTGATTTTTTTATTTTTTTTATTTTGGAAGTCATGACACTCAAGTGGTCAAAATATGTTGTGAAACCTAAGTGAGCACTGTATGAAAGTAATAGTACTTGTAGTATCCTTATCCCCATATAAAGGCATTTATAGACATAACATGCAAGTGATTTGCAAGAGTAAAGAATATTTTAGCTAAGATTTGGAATATAAGGAAATTCTGAAGTTATATTGGATATAGATGCTAATGAAATCTTGCAACTTATGATTGTTTAAGCCTTCAATATTTGCATTACAATAAAGATGAATTCTTGTTAATATTAAATGCACATCGTTACTTTAAGTTCTTAAAAATTTGTAGAATATTTTGAAATGATTCGACATGCTTTTGAAAATGAAAGAATAATATTTTTAAGAACACCATCAGAGTCATACAAATGTAAAAACATTCAATTTTATTTCATATTATTAGACTAGATAATGAGTGAAATCGCCTTGTTGTGAATTGATTTGAATTATTAAACAATGGAAAACAACATGATTTTTTTTTCTTCATTTTCAAACAAGTTTTTAACATTAATTGAGAAAACATTATGTCCTCCTTTTACCCACAATCATTAATCTTCTTGCAAATGCTTATGTAGCACTCATTTGTTCACTCTAGGTGCATATGGTGGAACACGAGCTTACACTCGATAAAATTCAAAATTTCAGATGATAATATGATGAATAATGTCTATTACTCTTCAAACTTGAGATTCGCTCTACATAAGAAAGAATATCTAGTTCATAATATTGTGCTAACTGCCCCCCCCAACCAAAAAAAGAAAGGTGAGAGAGAAAGTGAAATTGTATAAAGAATTTGGCCCTTGTCAGTTGGGATTCCAAACGTATCTTTGGAGATCCTTCGTCCTCTTTCCACAATTTTCGTTTTTTTAGGGGATAACCCACATTTTAAAGTTTGACGGCTTAGAATAGTTATATATTCGGCGAAGCTCGTGCGTTCCACTCAACACAAACGATCCTTCTTGCTCTAACACTTATTTCTTTTGTCTCATTTTCGGATTTATTTATGCTTAAGACTTATAGTGGGAAGAGTTGGGGGATGCCTAGCGTTTGGGAAAAAAGTGGGGTTTCAAACTTCTCCAGGTCGATGATGGGTGAATGAGGAAAATGCGGCCACGACTAATGACTAAGCACAAGCCACTTGAATTTGGCAAACATCACAGACAGGAATGAGAGACCATGAAAAAGTTCGGATGTAAGCAATCGAAAGCAGATCCACCGAGAAGGGAGAGAGAGAGAGATTGAACCTGCGGAGAGATGCAAAGATTGAAAGTGAACGAGAAAGCAAGCAATCGGACACACTAATGTGAAATTGAGCGAAGCATTGGAGCAATCGAGTGAGAGAACAAAACGAAGCAAAAGACCAAAGTTGTCCTGTGAAAAGAGGTGGTAATAAGTGAAGTATTGTGAGAAGTAGGGTTTTATTTTTTTTAAATGGGCAAAATTAAACTTTTGGTGAGCTTTTGAGGACAAGAAAGGTAACTAGATAACTTTCATTAATTGATAGAAAGTAGCCTTTTAAAAATGTTGAAAGCTTCTGACCGAAAAAAAAAAAAAAAGTCGAAAGCTTTCCGCTTTGTTAATGTTAGCATTTGATCAAAGAGATTTCGAAAGATCTTGTCAGACACCCAAAACATTTCTCAATCGACTGGAAGCCCCGGAGCCCCTGGGAAAAGTTAAATCGAAGATAGCCCATGACTTCCCCGTTCAAGAGCCAACCAAACATACTTTTGTCAGATGATTCTCATTACTTTAAATGGTTTTTCATTTAATAGGTAAAAAGTAGAAAGTGTTTGATTGGGAGGCTGAGGCATGCACGTTGGATCCCATCGTTTGTTTCTTCGACTATGCGAAATATATAACTAAGGGACTGGTACTATGGACAAAGATGAGCGATTGGGAACCCCGATTGGGTTGGTGGCTCTTGTACCTTTGACTTGACCTCTTTAATCCTTGATCATGTGTGACATATAATATAATGCGAAATGACAGTGAATTTGTATTTATTAATTGGGTAGAGTTCTATAGATTCAAAGGACAACTCATGTCATGCTTTAGTAACTTATTAAGATCTATTTAGAATGATTTCAAATTTTTTATACGTATATTAAAATTTTGGAGGGGAACTAAATATAGGATAGAGTACTTTCTTTAAGTATACACAAATGGACACTTATGACAACGGGTTCAGCTTTAATATGGTATCTTAGTGAGAATTATCGGTGGAGTTCAATTTGTCATGCCATGCTCTCCGTTCCCCCGTTTGTGAGTTCTCTTATTTATGCACATTAACTTTCCACAACTCCTTCACTTTGTTTGCTCGCTTAACAACTTTGTCATCTAATTGGTCTTCACATGAGAGAAAATGTTAAGAGTTTTAGGTATAAGCTTTTTAATACTCGATGAAGATTTCCAGGCTATTTGATTACCAGAAAAGGAAAAGAAGTTTCCTAGGATATTTGGCTTATGATGTGACAGCTTCATGCTTTCACGTTTTGTCCAATAACCAGGATTGGCCAGCAAGTCAAAATCCAGTGGGATTTGATTGCAAGTTTCCTATGGAATGTCGCTCTCTATGACTCGTTGAATTTGGGCTCCCACAAGATGAACCCGCCATCAGAAAAGTTTCCCGTCACGGTTGGCCCAGGGGGAGGTTTAAACATGTTACTTTATTGCTTAAGTTGGCCGAAGAGAGCTGGGTTTTCTTAAGAAGTCATTTTTTCACTGTATTTTGTCAAAAAATTGTTGCTTTTTTGGGTGTATGAAGTAGTATTTATTTGTTGAAGTAGCTGATGCGTTTTTCTTAATTTAATGTTTTTGAGTTAGGAAGATTAAAAAAGTCAACTTGAGATCAGAAATGTTAATCTCAAGTCATAACGATCTTGTTATGATAATCACTTTGTTGCCCTGTTCCCATAATTGGGCAGTTCACTGATTTTACTTCTGGATCAAAACTTAAAATCTACCTTTAATTATTGCCCTGCACTGCCTAATTAATTCTATCGACTTCACATGCATTGATTTCCTCAGGTGATTTTCCCCGCATAGTTTTTTTTAATTGTTATTGCTAACACCATATTGCGGGGTAATTATCATGTCTCTGTCCGATGATTTTTATTTTATTTTTTTTGTATGATGACGTTTACTCTCTTTTTTTGTGCTTGACAGGACACTTTACTTGTTAAAACTCCCCAGAAATCGCCTCTAGTATATAGGATAATAGTTTTGGCATTTTCACTGTTTTGTGGGGTGTACATATGCTCGATCTGTCTGAAGTAAATAACCCGCCAAGCCAAATCTCATAAACATCCAAATCCCCAGGGAACCTTGCGAGCTCCCTGGCACGAAACAATACGATAAGTCTTCGATCCATTATCCAAAACCCAAAACGTTTAGCAGGTAATAAATAACAACATAAAACTAGGATTTCGTTGTTGATGGAATGATGATTCACTGGTTTCGCCTGATTTCGGTGTTAATTGATACCAGGGCTGACTGTGCAGATAATTCAGTACAATATTTCGTAATCGTATCAACACAGAGATTGGGAGGGGGTGGTTTAAGACGCTCCTAAATAGCCATTCCGACGTGAGCTCCAATGGGGAGATTTTCTCTATAACAAATCGGAGGAAGAATGTTTCCTCGATTTGACGAAGTTTACAGCTTGGATTGGTTTTGCAGTGTTTCGCAGAACGCGTGCTCTGCTGCAGTTGTCTTCAAGTGGACGCTTAATCAGGTAAATATCAGGACATCATTTGCGAATTTATACAATTGAACTCAAGTTTTTTGATCCAAATGGATCGATGAAACTACTATAATTTGGGTTATGCGTCACTGAACATAGGATGTACAAAGAAGTTGGAGATGGAATATTGTGGTATAGTAGATCAAAGAGTACCCCATAGTCCATGAGAGCATAGGACTCTATAAGGTGAATCCTTTAGCAAAGAGACAAAGAATTGGTGACAAGTCTTTGTTACATGTAATTCTGCTGATATCTCTAGTGTGCTATGTGTTGGGAATACCGGATCCCCAAAAAGCGGATTCGACACTAAATCGAACCCCTAAATCAATGCGGAAGACGAAGCCCGGGAAAACACGTATCACCGATCGTAAAGCACACCACGGATTCGAGCGTACCTTGTTAGCCACAGATTAAACACCAATTGCCGAAGATCGAGGAAGAGAAATTTGTCCTTTGTTCGATCCAATGACGCTTGAAGGGAAGAACACAGTGGCCTTTGTGCTTATTGTTTCTTTTGGAGGGAGAATGCGCAGGGAAGAAGACGTTTTTTGCCAAAAGGTGTCTTCTCTCTCTCTCTCCTCCCTTTTATACCTTCCCCTTCCACGGGCCCTATTCCCGTGGGCCGGGCCTTTTGGGCCCAGCATGGGCGGACGGGTCAACTTAGGCCCATCACTAATTAAAAAGCCATCATCTCCCACTCGCACATGGTGGGCCGAACAGAATTCTCTTTACCTCTCTTCAACATTCATACCGGTGAATAATCCGTGCGACCAGCATACTTTGAGAGCTCGTTGCCATACATCTGTTAGGAATATATAGCAGCTCATAATGGGCATCACACTTCGAGTAGATTTAGTATGCAGTACCCTAGATCGATCGATCACATTTATATCTCTCTTGATCTCTTTTAAACAATGATATATATATATATATATATATATATATATTGTATTCACAATTATGATTATCTCAAAGATAGTCATAATTGGTTAACCGGTGAATACAAAACTATAATGTGATTCTCCAAAATCGATTTTCCTCTTTCCTTCAAACTCTCAATTTCAGTTTAGCTTGCTTTTCTAGAAATGCCCCATTAGATCGAATCAAACTCATGACCATTGGCAACATCCTAAGATAGTAAACATTAAATAGAAATCTTGAGAATAAGTAAGAGTCATGAGGGGACTAAAAAATTGAGGAACTCTTTTCCTCAAGAGTCTCACACGGCATAAAAAAAAGTTGAGATCAAACTTTTGCCACTCTTATTGGTCGTCTCATGCATACGTAATATGAAATACGTATTACGGTATTAACTCATTTCCCATGGAGCGTATGTCTACACCTTTCAATACCGTACAGATGATAGTTCAGACATACCCAATGTCTAACTTGAGTTCACGTATCTACTCATTTACAAAATTCATCAGAACTCACATCTGGCATCTTAGATAGATAAAGTAAAATATGTGGGGTATTTTACTTTCGGACATAATAAGTATCATGTCCTCATCTTAACACTTAGTTAAGGCGACATACGTGTTTTAAGCTTGAGCTCTCGATTATCACCTAGATAATAAGCTTAAAAACAGTCTCATATCTATTTATCACACAGTAAATAGAGGCGATTACCTGCGTGAGTGGGCTAATCTTATATCTGTCCGACATACTTTCTCAACTAAATGTAATGCACTAAGCATTAAGATGCATAAAGATCAAACAAAGATTCATAGGCATTAATGATGAAAAACACAAATTCATCAAATGTGAACACTTAGGGAAATTACAATATTTAGTACATCAGTCTCTACGCAGTCCTAGAGATTTCATATGGCCACAAAACACATCTCTAGGTACTGGCTTTATCATAGGATCTGCTACCATTCTATGCGTAGTATGTACTATAAGTTCACATCTTTTCGTGCAACCATATTGAAATAGCTAGTACGAGTACCTAGAGGGGGGGTGAATAGGTATATAAAAAAATTTCTCGAAGCTTGCACGATATTTAAACAATTAAAGAATTTGCAACAGTTAAAAATTCAATCGCAAGACTGAGTAAAGGAAAGAGAGAATTGAACACTCAGTTTATAGTGGTTCGGCTTGATTCAAGCCTACGTCCACTCTTACGCACTGACAGCCGATTGGCTGGATTCCACTATGATCAAAGAGTTGTTACAGTGTTGATCTTCCTTGATTTCTAGGTGTAGATGATCTACCACACTCGCTCAAGGCGTTACCAAGTATAAACACTCTCTGTGTACAATTTCGCTCAGTCTCGACTAACAATCAAGGATCTTCAGACTCTGGAATTTTTCTATCAATCACACACTTAAAACAACTAGAACATCTTCCTTTTATACTCCTTCATGCCATCATAGCCGTTGGCACTTACCAAAGGAATTCCTCCAATCTACCCGTTGGACGGAATCAATCAAGAAGATCATCCGAGCTATTTAAGGAATCGATGATAGCCCATCAATCTGTTCGCCCATACAATCGGGATCTCGGTTTCCAAGAATAGAATAATCCAAGATTATTTCGTCGACCATCGGATCTTCAATTGATCTTAGATAAGAATTAAAGAATCCGAAATGATTATCCAACCAAAGAATCTATTCAGAGGATAGAATCAAATCCTCAACCATAAACCTCGACTTTGGATTTTCTTCAACACTTTGGATTAGAAAGACTGTCGGTGAGAATAATTTTGAGTCTTGAGTCTTGAGTCTTGAGTCTTGAGTCTTGAGATAACAAAGTCTTGAGACTATAAATTCTTGAGACTTTAACTATCGATATCCAGACTTAGACTGATAGAAATGTTTTGTCAGCTTCAAAATATTCTGGAAAGATTTCTCCAACACATATCTTTGACGAAATTATACTTGGTATCTATATGTTTGGTCTTGCCATGATATTTTGGATCTTTAGTGTACACTTTTGCTGCTTGGCTATCACAGTTAACCAACAATGAATCTGCAGCACTTCCAATAACACCTAAATGATCCAAAAAATCTCTTAAGCCAAACACCTTCTTATCTTTGCTGCTGATAATGCCACGAACTCAACTTACATCGTGAACAAGGCTATACACTTTTGTTTCTTACTGCTCCAACATATGGTGCCATTATTCGGAAAGAAAACAAACCCAGAGATAGATTTTCTTTCATCTAAATCTCCTTCCCAATCAGTATCAAAATAGCCTTTAAGTCGCAGATCCTTTTCTTAATAACTCAGCATATAATCAGCGGTTCCCTTTAGATACCATAGTATTCTTTTAACGGCTTTCCAATGTGCTTGACATGGATTGGATTGGTATCTTTTCACCATTCCAACTGCAAAACATATGTCAGGTCTTGTACACATCATAGTGTACATCAAGCTTCCAACAGCACTAGCATAAGGAACATCTTTCATTTGTTCCTTCTCTTTTGGAGTCCTTGGACACAGTCTATGGCTCAATCCTTCACATTTTGCAATAGGAGTGTCTATGGGTTCGCAATCTTGAAATCTTAACTCCAAGAATGTATGCAACATCACCCATGTCTTTTATATCAAAGTTGGAAGATAACTAATTCTTCACAGTATTAACAAAGTCCATATTGCTTCCGGCAATCAGTATATCATCAACATATAATGATATGATCACAAATTGATCATTGGATCTTTTGATATACACATAATGATCATCATCTATCATTGTAAAGTCATATGCCATTATGGTATTATGAAAACGTATATATCATTGTCTTGACGACTGCTTAAGACCATATATCGACCCCCAAAGTCGACATATTTTTTCTTCTTGGCCTTTCACTATGAAACCAACAGGTTGTTCCATATTTATTTATTCCTCTAATTCTCCATTGAGGAAAGCAGTCTTTACATCCATTTGATGTAACTCAAGATCCAGACTAGCCACTATTGCCAGAATAATGCGAATTGAGGTAAATCTCACTATAGGAGAAAACGTATCTTCATAATCAATTCCTTCCTGTTGATTATACCCATTCGCCACAAGGCGAGCCTTATGCCTTTCAATCGAGCCATCTACCTTTCGCTTTATTTTGAGAACCCATTTGTTCCCAATAGCTTTGCGTCCTTTTGGCAGATCAACCAGTTCCCAGACTTAGTTTGATTTCATTGACTCAATTTCCTCTTCCATTGCATTAATCCATTTTTCCTTACTAGGGAAATTCAGAGCCTCATTAATATTTCTTGGCTCATCCTCATCTTGTGGAGCAACCATAAAAGTTTCCCCTTCAATGTCAAAACATCGACGGGGAATACTTTGACGACTTGTTCGCCGTATGGGAGATTGTACACTTAGCACATCATTCCCCATTATGCTCCCACTTGGATTAGGTAATGATGATGTCGTCACATCAGGTGGTTGTAATTGAGAATGAGTTGAATTCAATTCATCACATCTCATATTGCTCCCACTTGGATGAACTCCATTAATATCATTATCTTGATCCAAGGTTTCAAATAGGAAGTAATCTTCCCTTATTTCGCCCTTCTTAGGAAATTCATCCACTAAGAATGTGACATCCCGTGATTCAAAATTAAGTTATTCTCCCACTTTCCTGCTCACCTATGAACACATACCCTTTCGAGTGTTCGGAGTATCTCATTAAAATACTCTACTTTTATCTGAGACTCAATTTCCCAAATTTGTGAGAGGACATATGAGTATAGGTAGCATAACCCCATGGCTTAAGTAAACTTAAGTCCGGTTTCTACCTATCCATAACTCATATGGAGTGGAACTAACTGATTTGGAAGGCACCCGGTTAAGTATTTAGGCAGCAGTTAACAACGCATCACTCCATAAAAGTGATATGTAAGTTAGCATACGCTATCATGGACCTAACTATTTCCAGTAGCGTTCTGTTTCTTCTCTCTACAACACCATTTTGTTGAGGAGTATATGGAATAGACAACTGTATTTCTATTCCTTTTCACCACATAATTTTTTGAACTCATCAGATAAATATTATCGACCTCGATCGGATCTAAATGCTTTTATTTTCTTGTCTAATTGATTTTCTGTTAGGTTCATAAACCTTCTGAAACAACTTATGCTTCAGATTCATGAGAAATCAAATAGACACATCCGAATCGAGTATAATCATCTATTAAAAGTGATGAAGTAAACAGTCCCATGCCTTCCTCTCATATTCACTGAACCACAAACGTCATAATGGATTAAATGCAGAGGAACGTTAGCTCTTTTACCTTTTCCAAATGGTTTCCTTGTCGTTTTTCCCTTCTAGGCAATGCTTACATATGGACAAATCGACTTATTCAATATTGCCCAACAATCCCTCTTTGGCTAGTCTATTCATATGTTGTTGGCCAATATGACCAAGTCTAGCATGCCACACATTCACATCATTATCACATGAAGTAAAAGACGTGAAACAAGGGAATAACATATTGACATCACCACAGTCAACATTTAGTACAATAAAACCATTCAGTAAGTGACCACAACCATAATAGTTTGTATCTAAACACAAATCTACACCTCTATTATGGAAGTTCATATAAAAACCAAGCTTGACCAACACCAAAAACAGACACTTAAATTTCGACGAATCTCTAGAGCATATAGAACATCAAGATGCGTCCACCATGCATGTTCAATTGGCAGGTGCCAATCCCTTTAACTTCAGCTCTGGAGTTATTTCCAATATAGATCCACTTAGTTCCAATTGGTATCGTCGGAATTCCATGAAGGATCCTCTATCCTTTGCTACATGGTCTGTCGCTCCTGAATCTACATTCCACAAAGGATTGGATTCAGTCTATAATGCAAAACTTGACACATAAGTAAAGTTTTCAAATGTACAAGAGGTGTATGCCTTCTTTGGCTCACGACAGTCGCAAGTATAGTGACATTTCTTGTCACAGTTGTAACATTTCACCCTTGACATTTTCTTCACTTGAGGACGTTTTCCTTTATTGTGTTGGTTAACTCTTGATTTCCTGCAATAAGGACTTGATCCTTTGCATTCCCACATATTGAACGAATCAATACGTTTGCGCTTCTAGCACAAAGCCCTTTCTGAGCTAGAACCAGCATTGAAAATATCTATTTTCGGCTCACATGTCGTCAAGCAGTCCTCTACCAGCTCAAGGTGGCGCACAACATCCTCAAGATCTTCCATAACATGGTCAAGAGCTTCTAGTGCTTCTTGCTTTTCCAGCACATATTGAATCTTCATATTCAATATTTCACAATTGTAGCCGTTCATATCAGCAATTACATTCTTAGTTGCTGAACCATCGTTCTGAACACATCAGACATACATGCACGAATAATTAATGTCTATCATTTATGCATCCCTATTTGCACAGACCCATCATATCAATGAATAATTTCAAGTAAGGTTTCAGAATCAAAAGATCACTATGTTTCCAATCATCCTCCAAAAATCCTAACTTAAAATTATCATTAATATGATTGTCATATGCAAAATCAATTCTATGAAGCTACAAAAACTTCTAAACTACCCACAGCTAATTACCCACAGCAATCAGCAATTAACAGAAAGCAAATAAAATCTAAACATCGAATAAAATAACAGTGCTTTCACATGATACAACTAACATATCGGTTGCTACATCAACAACAATCAGGTAGTAAACATTACATAATTAATCAAAGAAATAAATAGGGAATGTCCCTTCTAATCTTTCAGTCAAAACATCTGAGAAAACTGAAGGTACATTTGCCAACCATGGAAAAACTTTTGGAGAGCTCTCATGTCACCACCAAGGCGCATTCACTCTGCGCCATGTGGTGCTCAATCTAAGGGTTGAGTTTTGGCCAACTCAATCCTATAGTACTCTCTTACAAAAGCTTCCACTAACCCCCTGTAATCCGGGACCACGTTGATCTCCCATAGCCGATCTAACACTGTTTGCCATTCAGGTGGAAGAGTGTTCATCAAAGCCGGCACCTTCTCAAAGTCCGACATAAGATAACCATTCCAGATGATTTCCTGTATCATCTGATTGACCATGACCATGTGTGATACTAAATCACCATCAAGCCACCGATAATCAGCTAACTCTTTCATCAGCCTTTTCAGTCTAGCTCTTCCTTCGTCCGTTCTTGGGATTGTAGGTATCCGTGCATAACGCATCATAGTTCCTGCAACAAATGCAGAACTAAAATTGATCACTTATAATCCATAATAAACAAATGGAAAATACATAATTTTCCATGATTCATGCAACAAATGCAGAATGAAAAATGGATTACCTACAACCCACACAGACATAATTAAAAAAAGAAACAAATTCCTTTTTTTTTTTTTTTTTTTTTTTGGGGTCAACGGTCGGTCAACGGGTCAACGGTCGCCAGTCGCCGGACGGACCGGTCGGACCGGACAGACCGGTCGGGCCGGTTTGGGCGAACCGTCCGCACGTGCCGCGCGCGTGCGCGGGATGACGTCACGCAGACATCATCCGGCACGTGCCGGGCGCCGCGGTTCGGGTCGGGTTGTCGATCGGGTCGCCGGCCGGTGATCGCCCGGCGAAATGTCGTCGGCGATGACGTCATCGGTGACGTCATCACGTGGCGTCAGCACGCGCCGGTCCGCGGACGGGCGCGTGCCGTTTCGCCGGTTGCCGGCGCGCACGTGCCGGTTCGTCACCAACGCGTGTGGCGCACGCGCTGGCCATTGCCGGCGCTTCGGGCGCGTGGCGCGCATGGCGCCCACGCGCAGCGGCTTGTGGCCGCGCGCGTGGGCGCGTGCGGCGTCGTCCGGCGACGCACAACATGTCGCCGAACTCGTCTCGACGACCTCTTTCACCTAGTACTTTCAGAATTTAATTTCGACTTACGAAAACTCATAAAAATGGCCGAACAGCGCTCGGGTGTTGGGATTTTCGCCCCGATCCGTACGGCGAAGGTTTTCGCGAAAAATCAAGCAAAAAACATCAAATTGATCAGGAAAAACGTGAACTAGGGCTCTGATACCAATGTTGGGAATACCGGATCCCCGAAAAGCGGATTCGACACTAAATCGAACCCCTAAATCAATGCGGAAGACGAAGCCCGGGAAAACACGTATCACCGATCGTAAAGCACACCACGGATTCGAGCGTATCTTGTTAGCCACAGATTAAACACCAATTGCCGAAGATCGAGGAAGAGAAATTTGTCCTTTGTTCGATCCGATGACGCTTGAAGGGAAGAACACCGTGGCCTTTGTGCTTACTGTTTCTTTTGGAGGGAGAATGCGCAGGGAAGAAGACGTACGTCACTTTTTTTTGCCAAAAGGTGTCTTCTCTCTCTCTCTCCTCCCTTTTATACCTTCCCCTTCCACGGGCCCTATTCCCGTGGGCCGGGCCTTTTGGGCCCAGCATGGGCGGACGGGCCAACTTAGGCCCATCACTAATTAAAAAGCCATCACTATGTATAGCACATGCATGAAAGAAAATGCTCACACCTTGAAATTTTTAGAATTTCTGGAAACCCTGGATTATGCCAAAGGAGACTTTTTCTCCAAAAGCTTTTTGGTGTAGAAGCTGGATACCACTTTGGCCAACCAAAAAACAAGGAATAAGAAGGTTGTGCGTACATGAGATCATCATCTAGATCCAATTAAATTGAATGTTTCAAGTAAGCATTTGAGGGCATACGAATTTTGCAAACGCAATTACCTAAGCTTTATGACCGCGCTGGGCAAGTATATAATTTTCTTATTTCTAGACTGTCGATGCAGCAAAATGTTGCTTCTTGTCAAATTGTTGGTTGATAATTTTAGGAAATTGAGCATTTCTTGCTTACAATTCATGCAAGGAATGATGGAGCACCATGTAGAAATTTGTCAGTACTTTACCCACAGACATGTTTCTGTAATTTTCCTCCTCCGCAGAGATCTTCTGCGCCGCATGGTTTCAGTGCTAGCAAATTCCTATGACCGCTATGCTAAATTGTTGAATGGAAACCATAAGTCCCACGTCCATTCTCCTCAAAAGGTCTATCTCTCTCTCTCTCTCTCTCTCTCTCTCTCTCTACAGACACATTCGCCCAAATGGCACGCGACCTTATGCACATGCCCAAATTCATTCATCTTAGCACACTGATACATGAATGCATTTCCTGGGTACTGACCGCAGGCTGCGACACTATCGCGGTACAAACCTACAATCAACTCCTCATCCTTGGTCAATGATTTCAAGGAGATGGAGTTGCACTTTGCTAAGGTTTTGACATGCTACAATTCCGCAGGGCACATTGTGCTGTACTACCAGGATCTCATGAAGAAATGGGGCCTCGTACCATGACATCTCGCAAGCACCCTTAATTCAAACTGATCACTTATAGAGTGCAGCATAATACTGCAAATCCTGCAAATAGAGCCCAAAATCTATAACTTTCTACTTGAAGTCTAGTTTATGATGATGAACCCAAGTGTTATAGTAATCACTTGTGATTGCGTCTCATTTGAAAGCTACTGTTGCTAATTTCACTTCCATTAAAATCGACTTATATCCAATGCTACATTGGTGTTCATTTCTCTGCTCTTGTGCAGAAGCTAAATGAAGTACAAGAGTACCTTGACCTGCCAACGAAGGATTTGACGAGCTGCCAGATCAAGATACGTAGTGTGCCGTCGTCGGACCATATCAAGAACTAGAATGATGTCTTTAAGATGCTCAATGGCACCACTTATGAGCGCTTCATCCACGCTAGCTAGAACCTTGCTTCTTCAACAAGATTTTGGAATCATGTACTTATCAAGTTCAAGCTAGTCATAATATTTTGGTGCAGAAAGCTAACGACTAGAGCCACAAGAATCGTGCTCTCACACTGCCTGCTTTTGGGGGCCCAAGTCTTGTTTCTTCCTCTGCATTCAACACATTGTTGAATCTTACAGTACATTTTGTTCCTTTTTTAGCCCTAAATTCATTCTTGATTATTACACGCTAGGTCTGATGCACCTGCTAATTAAGAGTAGTCTTTCATTTTGCTATCCTGACACACCAACCGAATAGGCCGATTTCCAGGCTACTTAATCAAAGAGTAATTGATAGCTATAATTAATGAGAAGGCTCTTAGATTGTCTTTTCTAACGGGTTTGATTTTTCTTTACTTTTCTTGCCTCTATCTTTGGAATATAATTGTGTTCAAAGTATCCTGTAGATAGAATGGGCGCAGTACGTTCCATTCTCATTTCTCCCTCATCATTTTCACATGTTGTTCGCTCGGCTCGATGGTTTATCACCAAGGTTTATGGAACATGGAGTTGGGAATGATACAAGTGGAAATTAAGACAGGAGACTGAGAACGTATGACATAATTTGCAAAGAATATGGGGTGATTTACTTGTCCTGATCTTTTACAATGTTGAGTCTTATGTGAACTCCACGAAATCCAATTGTTGTTGATTGTGTCTGGTTGGACGAATGATTTTTGTTACGAGTGTCATCTAGTCATGTCGTCCCTGAAGCTGTTTCTAGTCCAGCAGTAGGCCTCTAGCTTGTCCAGCAGTCATCGCCGACCTTATTGATGTCAGACATGTAAGGCGAGCTATGCTTTGCCCCCATGAGATTTTAATACTGAAAAAAATTGCCCGCTTGAATTTCAAATTTTTTTCATGTTCCCTCTGAAGTCTTCATATTGTTTGAAATGTCCTCCTCAGGTGTGGACTTTGGCATGTGCCCATCGCGTGACTAATTTACTTATATTATGAAGAGCAAATCCGTCCAAGAACTGCGGGCCAATTGCATTTTACTTGAGGTAACTTGCCTTTTGACTTTTTTTCTTGACAGTGAATTCCTGGGAATCTTGAAGTCGATCGTAATGCTTACAAGCCCCATAGTTTGAACGTTTTTTTAAGTGTAGCCGAAACCTTCAATAACCGTAGAATTTTGTTTTGATTACGTCTATATATGTAGCCCGAACATTTAACATTAGTGCGTAATTAACCAAACCTCTTATGTCATTTGAAAAATGACTTCTTGAAGTTTACAATATAGGACAAATAATGAAGCAAATTAAAAAAGCATCATAAAACTCGTCATATTGACATGTTGCATCATCATTTTTCGATTTTTTGAGTGGTAAACTAACCAAAGTGAAACCATTGGCAATTTGCATGAACATGTGATATTCGTATTAAGATTTTGTTTAAATTGATGAAAGCACCAACGCGTTGTAACTCCCCTTTACAAAGAAAAAAAAGGGATTTATGGAGGAAACATGTTCACTCACCCCAACATATACATTATGCTTATTATAGCATGTCTTGTCATATCCTCTTTTATATTTCTTATATTCCCGAGTGTCTTATCCTCTTTTATTAAAAATATCTATCTTAGCATACCTCTGACACCAAACCTTCATTTAGGTTAATTACATAAATATTTCATTAATTAATGCCCCCGGGCACTTATTAATTAAAAAATTAAGGAAACTTTACACCAATTAATGCACTGACTGTTCTCAACTCTCAACTATATATAGGCGATATTTTGACAATTGGATTATTTCAAAGTAAATATGCTTCCCTTAAAACATTTGTTAATAGGGATGGATCCAAACTTCAAATCTTAAGAGACCCAGAAGTGATTTATCAATTCTAAATATGTTGGTACGCGTAAATGCAATCTTGTTTTTAAGCCCAAACAAGATATATAGTAGGTACTGTAATATTCAAAAACGATATAATTGATTAGAAAGTACAAAGATATACAATAACAATAATAAGTGGGGAGAGAGGAAGAGAGACCAAACACATGGTTGAATGACTTGGAGGTTCTAATGGGTCAATTTGGGGAGATGGTTTAAACCTATCTGCATGGGCTTTCCCTATATGGCTCCATGCTATTTAATCATTTAAACAATGAAAAGAGAGCAGAGGACATAGTTAATATATCTCAGATGGGTTTTGCTAGCATAGCAATCGTTAGACTACTATGAAAGCAACACTATGATATGAGCCATAATTTTTTTTACCAATTATTTGTTAAATGTTTTTATCGTCCACGGAAATGTTTAGACAAAAATTATCATCGATAATAAAATCATTTTCCGATAACTAATTATTCCAAAATGATACAAGTAATCTTTTCAAAAAATATGTACATATACTTATATTTTATGAAATAAATTTACCTATGGGTGAATTTGAGAACTTATAACCTACTAGTAGAAGATGGAAATGTATGAATACTTCTCTAATCATGAGCAAACGAAAATACTACCCCGAGAAATAGAAAGTCAGAAAAGTACATAAAATCACTAGAATTTGCTTCAGTGGCCATCCTTCCAACATAAAAGGAGGAGATGAAAGATTCGAATCCCCGCCTTCACAAAAAGTTAGGATGTGAATGATTTAGTTTCAAGTATGGTTTCAATTCTCACGCCGTACAAAGAGGTAGAGTAAAAGTCTGAGAGTAAGAGTTAGAATAAAAATAGAGTAGAACAAATCAAAATAAAAAAATAAAAAATAAAGTGCATAAATTCTATGAGATACTCCAGCTAGTAGTGAATATTCTCGGTACTCTCGGAGCGTGTGAACGGCTCCAGGCGATTCCAATCGGTCAAGATACGTTCGAATTGTTTATAGCCGCAAAAACTTAAAAGTAAGAAGCTAACACGGAAAAAGCTGCCTAAGATCAAAAAGCTAAGTAGGTCGGTCACACTCACTTTTTTAGTTAATATTTTAGCCCAACCGAGGGATAAAGACACGCAAGAAGTACCCGCAATCGACAATATCTGAGATTCTCTTTTGGTATACCTAAAAAAAAATCAATAACGTATTGTATTTAATTGTATATGGATTACTGGCAAGTTTATATGACATTTCCTCAAAGAAGCAAAAGAGCAAGATCCGAGACAAAACTTCGAAGAGCGTGTACGCATGGGGGCCCAGGGCTAGCTTGTCTTCCACATGCATCCGAAAACTCGCACTCCAATTTTGCCTAAAACATTTTGCTAATTGCAACATGCTTTCGTTCTGGCAAGAAGTACCACGCGTCGATAACCGTGCCTTAAGCTTTGATGATTAAAGAGAGAGAAGAAAAATCGAGAGGGGTTGAACAAAAACAGTGCCATTCTCTATCGGCATGAATAACTCAGCATCTCATCGGAGTATCACGAAAGAGTTGTTTTCCTTATGTTTTATATCGTGATGATCATGTAAACTACATAAATCTAGATTCATTTCTTTTGAGTTCTTAACTAGATATCGCAAATAAAAAGTAATTGTATATTGACTCTCCCTCATACTCTTAAAGAATTCAAAATTGCAAGAATGATTATCTAACATATGCATTTAGTACGTCGTCAAATTTCATCTAAGGTGTAGGTTGAAAGGAATGGTAAAACACCTAATACATGAAAGCGATGTCACGTGGAGGCTTAGGATTCTTCACAAACTTTGGACCAAAGGGTATCCCTAAAAAGCATCATCGACATTAGAACAAAGTTAGGCTTTGTTTGGGCATGAAAGGATTCGCATCTGTCTAGCATGCTCCACGTCTAGCATGCTGTCTACTACCCTCTCATCTCATGCTCTCTCTCTCTTTAAATTCCCGGGCAGGTGCTGTTTAATGCCATCTCATGCTCTCTCTCTCTCTCTCTCTCTCTCTCTCGCTCTCTCTCTCTCTCTCTCTGCGCCATGGCGCAAAATAAGGCTCTGTTGCCCTTCCTCTTTCTTCTTCTAGCCGTCTATCTAAAGCTCGAATTCACTGAAGCAAGGAAGTTGAGGCTCCTGCAGAAGAAAAACCCATTCCCAAACGAGCTTCAACATGTCAAGGAACTCCTAGAAAAGGAACCAAGGAAAACCGTAGTGGAGCAGAGCAAAAAGTTGCATCCTGGAAACTCGAACGAAGCCACGAACACCAATGCGTCTTCCACGCGGCCACGGCAGCCAAGTGCCATGGTGCGGGCAACAACAACGCCGTCATCTCCCGGCCGTAGCTCAGACGCCTTCAAGCCCCCAGATTCCGGCTCCAGTCCCGGCTTCGGCCATTTGCTGCGGAACTAGGGCTTATATTATCGAAGCTTTTATGTTCAGTTGCCCGTGTTCTTTATTTTCGCCATTCATGTATAATCATCATTTTCGTTCTTCTGAATAAAAATTAACGCGCGTTTGAGAAGACGGCTATTGAGCGAAGCAAGAATCTGGCAAGGACATCACGCGTTCGATGCCACAACAGGATCGCGCGTTTTCTTTATCTCTTTGGCTTATCTTTCTTCTAACCGCACTAGACATACTCAGATTAAGAGGAGTGAACCATTTTTGCGAGCGACGGGAGAGAGTGAAGTGAAAGAGAAAAAAAAAATCGAGAAGTTTCCGGATCTAACTATCCGCCATCTTCAAACGTTGCCAACGTCCATGTCTCTCCAGTCTCCGGTAAACGCAAAAGGATAGCGGCGACTGGAATCTCTGCCTTCCCCCGTTTTTAATGCCAAAAACTCGCGAGTGAGTCAAATCGCATGCAGAACTCATCACCGGTGTTGGATTCCACTCGCCACCGATTATTGAAGCTCGCATGTTTGATATAATCAACACTCGTAGCGTCGGTTTAGCGCGTTAAGAAGGTAGGATCGAACATGGTGTTATATCCAGCCTTGTCCTGTTTTCACGAGTCAAATCTGAAAATCCTGAGTCAGATATATATGAAATAGCCCTTGAAAGGAGGATTGATCAGTAATATGATTGAATCCTGTCATGCCTGATGGTAGTTTCATACCTTGCTATATACGATAGTTTTAGT
Organism: Eucalyptus grandis; assembly: GCF_016545825.1. Lineage (NCBI taxonomy): Eukaryota > Viridiplantae > Streptophyta > Magnoliopsida > Myrtales > Myrtaceae > Eucalyptus > Eucalyptus grandis. The sequence continues at coordinate 22,023,851 of NC_052620.1, forward strand.
TTACGACAGCATCCTTGACAAAATTCTAGAAATAGATCTGTCTGAGTATGCCTCTTGTTATTGGTCGCTTTGGGCCGAATCAACCCACTTTAACATGGTGATTGCTTGCTTTTCAATTTGTCGAACGTGATTTCTAATGTATCGAGTAATTGTGTAATGCCTCCCTGACTTTGCTTTTCTATGTTCTTTGTCCGATATTTATTCCTTTGGCGTTTGAATGTGCAAATTTATGTCACCAATGTCAAAAGGACGAATTGTGGAGGTGGTGTGAGCTGTGGAAATTGCATTGTAGAGATTATAGATAGAAAGAGTGTAATCCAAATGCTATTGGAAAATCCATGAAATCTTTGATCTTTGTGGTGGCTATAAGGTCATTGGGCTTGTGCGAACTGCAAGCTGTCTGACGACGACAAATTGTTGCTCACGTTCACTTCAAAAGCATCAACTATCAAGCTAAATTCACCACTTTCATTCTTTTGATTTATGTAGCCATATCGATATATGGTGCTGACTTAGTTTAAGCAATCGTTCCTTCTTTGATCTGTAAGGGTGTCGCTGTAACGCTATAACCAACGATGATTGTTGAACAGCTGGTGCCAAATCTATCGAGTCCCATCGCTCAGACTTACTTGTTGAAAGTCGTAATATTTTCAAAGCTGGCAATTCCAAGGACTTTTCAGCTAGACAAATCTGGAAAACGGTTGGTGCAGTGGCCTGAATTACAAATAGAGACGTTCCGTATCCTTATTGTCCATGCGAAAGCTATGGCCAGCTATTTCCACATCAGCATCCGTATAATTGACAATGGTGAGTACTATTAGATTTTAACTAATTTAGGCTCAGCTGTCTGGCTATCAGCTAATCCATTTCTTACTAAGCAGAACATGATATATCACCATTTTCTTCAATCTTGAATTAGATAGATAGTTTTGAGAATTGGGTAGGTGATCGACATTCCAAAGGGAAAAACTAAACATCCATCTTGAAAGACTCTGTTGGGCCAATACGTGACAAAAACTCACATTCTGGTATATACATCATCCAGGAGTCATACACCCAATGAACTCTCCTAATGCATACACCTGATCCATAAGCAAATGCCGTTATCATCCAAAGAGTGAAATAGTACAGCAGTGCATTTCATGGAAAAGCAGCTATATAGACACCAATCGCTGGATTCATGCTAGAAGCAAAATTGAGCAACTTAGTGTGATGGAAATCATATTTACCTGAGCAAGGGGATTCGCCTGAGGACCTCTGTATTGGAAGCCAGAGAACAGAGAAGGACCAAAGTCGAACTTGTACCCCTTAAAGTCGAATGAATGAGCACCACATCAACCTCAGGCTTCCATGTTCACATTATCAAAGAATCCCAATTCAAGTACAACAGTTCCATTCAATCAATACTGCACTCTCCAAATAGCTATTTCAGCAGTGAAAACTAATGCAATCTGGATTAAGACCAAAAACCAACCCACAAATGCTGTGTAGCCAAAAGGGTGCTTCAGTTAAAGATAGTCTTGGATCATTTGGATTGCTGGTCATGGCTTCCAAAGCTTGCAAGAATATGCAGCATTCTTCATAATTTTCAAAGGCCATAACAAATATGATGTCCTCCTGTGTAGCGACTAGAGCAGATCTTCCCTTAAAAACAGCAATGATAAGACCATTTATGGAGCACTTATAGATGTGGACTCTCTTCAAAAGATGCGGGAGAAGTACACTATTAGTGCCATAAGTTGTGTACGGCGCTCACTTTGGTGCCAAAAGTTTCCGTCGAATCACTTAAGTGCCAAAAATTTTGAAAAACAATCATTTCAATGTCAACACCGATCTGGTTGGCCAGAAATCCGACGTGACAGTTTTTTATTAATTTTTGACGCCGATGTGGCTCGTCGGAGAGTACAGTCAGCATGTAAATTACAAAACGACATCGTTTGATGTCTTTCCCCCAAGTCGAAACCCTAAATCCCCAAATAGAGAGAGAGAGAGAGAGAGAGAGAGAGAGAGAGAGAGAGGCATGGCAGCATCGTCTTCTTCCCCAAAGAACAACACCAGCACTAGCCACTCTCTGAGCAGAGCCCAATCCACCATCTCCATTTGCGCCCTCCTTGTTTCCCTCGTACTCCTCTTCTTCTTTCTCTCTGCACCTTCGACCCCCCTTCTTTCAACTCCTCCTCCACCCTTGCCTCTTATTTTCCCATCGCTTCTTGCTCGAGAAACAACCTAACCTCTCCTTGCTCACCTAGTCGAGCAACTACGACGAAGGCCGAGCGACGGTGGCTGAGCGACAGTCGCTGAGCACGGTGGCCAAGCAACAGTGGCCGAGCAAGCTAGGTCGGTGAGGATTGAACAAAAAAAAAAAAAACCCCTAATTTCAATCCCAAATGAGCTGTGTGACGTCGTTTTTGTGAGGCCATCCACATCTGACGGCAAAACGACATCATTTAAAAGGCTTCTCGATTTTTTTTTAAATATAAAAGTCACGTAATCATTTTGACCATAATCTCTCGCTGGTGGCACCAAAATGATCGTTTTTTCTCCGATTTGGCACTTAAGTGATTTGACGGAAACTTTTGGTACCAAAGTGAGCGTCGTACACAACTTGTGACACTAATAGTGTACTTCTCCCCAAAAGATGTTGTCGTTGAAGTCCTTAAGAGATCATTATGTCACGGAGAGTTCGGTGGTGGAGGGAAGAGTTGCACCAGAGCTAAGTTTACCCTGTATTGGCTATGAAAGATAGAACCCACTTGGCATGTCTAGGGCCGGTAAATGGGTGGGTCGGGTCGAAAATTGTAACATCTTGAATTTTCGATCCCATCTCAATAATATGAGATGGGTATTTCGTCGACGTGCCTATGGTCATTTCTCTCTGAGCTAATCACTCACGAATTAACTAACCTATTAGGTAAAGCCGTTAAGGGATATAAACGCGACCGACTTAAGAATTCGATCAGAAATTGATCGCTCGACCGTGATAATCGGCAAGGGTCAATACAACATCGTTATAATTGATTTATGATCGGATATATGTCGATTCGACGAAATCATGTAATTGAATTGCAAGGTGATTTCACATGATTATGAAATTCGTGTCGAACGACACTACCTGATTTTCTGTCGATTTTATACTTGGTGCCCGTAATTGAAACCTTGCGATTTTTACGAGAACTGAGAGTCACCTACGAGTCGGAGATGTACAAACGTGGATAAAAAATTATTAATCACGGGTCAAACACATTGAAATCCCTAAAAGCTACCCGGTAGGTTAGGTTGTACTAAAATCGCGTCCGGTCAATTTTAACCACGAAATTGAATTTGATTTCAGGAATTGAACATTCGAGGGTATCGCAATTTATTTTTAGGATCTTGTCTCATCTTTTTGAAAAATTCCTTCGAGCCCGGAATTTTGCGGAAAAATCAAATTCGGCAAAAAGTAAATGGAAGAAATTCGGAGGGACACCTTTATTTGGATTTTTTGCCACCAATTTGAATTGTTATGTGAAGAGTTGAAGGTAAATTCGTATGGGCAGCTTCCTTGGCATTTTTTGCCATCAAATTGAAGGTGTTTAGTGAAGAATTAAGAAGAAATTGGCCACTGGTTGATGTTTTGACATAGAAGGCTGATGAAGACTTTGAGGCCATGCACTCAAGTGCATAGATATTTCACTTAAATCCTCATTGGCTAGTTGGTGGACTTTCAATCCCTTTCTTTCTCCCTCCAATTCTCCTCTCCCTTTCAAGTGTGCACATCCCCTTTTGCGTCAGTCGAGCCTTATGCTTCTTCTTCTTGCTTCTTCATCATTTCTCCTTCTTCTTCAAGTCCAGCCCCTACCTAGTCTGCCCGTCCCAGCTGCCATCCCCGTGTCGCTTGTTCCAGCTCAGTTCGCGACCACCTTACTGCCAGCACCACTACCGCACGTCCGCTGGTCCAGCTACCGTCCTAAGTTGCCGCTAGCTTCGCTCGACCACCTACGGCCACTTGGCCACTTGCCTCACGGCTCCATAGCTTTTTCAGCTCCTGCGACCACCCACTTGTTCGGCGCCACCCTTAGTCGCGCCCGCCAACCCTTGCGACCAGAAAACAGTCCTGACCAGCCCAGCTTCAGCTTGACCCATCCCCAGCCACAGATTCGAGCTAAACCAATAGCTCCAAGCCGTGAGCCCCTTGCGGTTTTTCATCCTTGGTTGATCCTCTGTTGGAGACGCCATAGGTTTGGGTCTTCACCGTCTTCGCGCTGCCATCGTCGTGAACCCACTATCATGCTAATCTGGTGAGTTAACGCCCTAATCTCGAATTAGAAAATTAATTACACTTAGAGAGATTAGTTTAGTCTTAATTAAGATTAGTGTTAATTTAGTTAGTGTGACTAGTTAGTTGGTTAGTTTAGTTGGATGAACTAGATAGTTAAATTAGTTTAGTTAGGGGTTAGTTTGATTAGGATGAATTACTCTAGGTTAGTTTAGTTGACTAGGGTTAGTTAGTTAACTATGGTTGTTAACCATGGTTAGTTTATTTAATTATGGTTTAGTTAATTAAATTAAAATAATTTATTTTTTTTTCTGAGATTTATTTTATTAATTTTAATTAGCGTAAATTGTGATGGGATAGTCATTTATTAGAATTTTAAGCTGATCGTCGTGGTTGAGTTTATATGTGAAATTGATTGCTTATATGTGAAATTGTGTGCTTGATGGTGATTGGCAATTATTATTGCAAAATTTGAATTTATGGGTATCTAATCAGAAAAATACGGGGTGTTGGTTTTTTAAGCTAAAATTATTTTATATAGTATATAAAATCGTGGAATTTTAAAATGGGAGTGTAGTGTGTTTTATGGTTCAATTTAAAGGTGTGACCACACACAATTATTTTACCGGGAATTTTTAATAGGAAGAAAATTGGCCAAGTCCATTATTTGAAATAGAAGTATTTGAGTGCAAAGCACAATGTTCTTAGCCAAGTATGGATGTGTGTGTGATTGCTATCGGAACCTGTCACCCAACGGGAGTTGGGGAGGTGATGCCTTATTAAGTTCGGATGCCCCAAGTTAATGGATGGTGATCGCAATGGAGGCTGGGCTGATGCTCCCTCGTGGAATGCCGTCTAGATATAGATGTTGCCGTGCTTGACGGAGCGGGATGACGCCCGGTTATGCTGAATGACCGCCGACTGTTGAGTTGGCCATGGTTGATGGGTTGTAAAATATGACACACTTGAGTGATTGAGATAGTCGCACCTGATTATGGGACAAAATTGTATGGTACGGAATGGGACGCATCATAACGGTTTGGTCTTATAATCGAGACCCATGTGATTGTTTGAAAGATGAACTGATGTGTTCCAGTTATGAAATATGTTTACTATATGCATATGATATATGTGATGAGCTAATGTGCAAGAAGGTACTGAGGAGAGGTAAGTTTGTGTGTGACGCCCATTTAGGCTGCCTTTGAGTGAATTCTCACCCTAATCAAGGTTTAGGGTGTCGACTCACTGAGATTTTTATCTCACCCCGTCGTGGTTAACTCTTTTTCAAGTCCTTAGATGGAGGTATGTCACGTCCGTTTTGGGTGCCCATGGGAGATGGAGTCCGAGTCTATCTTTTTCCCCATCCTCGGGACCACCTGGAACCATGAGCTCGTGGTGACCACTATTTGGGTCGATGAGAGCCTATCTCACTTGATACCTTATCACTTCAAAGTGTGGTTCCTTAACGAGCTTAAGGGGGTTCAGAAGGGTCCTTTGTAGGGTTTTGATGGGTCTACCGTCGAAACTGAGGATGAAGAGGTACTTCACCCCATGGACATCGATATATTGAATGATATTATGGAGAACTCGGGGCCCGAGGTTGAAGGATCCAAAGTAGAGGTAGCTCATCCTTTGGACATCGACATCCCAGATGGTGTCGTGGAGGATCCGAAGCCCAAGGCGGTGGGCCCGGGGTGTAGGTTATCTGGTAGTTTCTTTTTGGGTCAAACTTATGTGTATAGACCTATAGGTTTAACCTGATATGTATATAAAGTGAGTTTTGTGAAAAAGTGTTGGCATGTCTTTCTACTATCCCTGTGTTATTTGTTGTCTAGGTGATTATTAGTTCGCTTCCGCATGTGCATAAAAAGAAAGGGTCGGCGACGCATCATAGAAACATTGCAATTTGATCGACTGTCGAGGGATGTGCGTGTGCCTGGGATTCGGGGCGTGACAAAAATAGTCCGACCTATATTGATCCGTCTAATCCATTTGATCCATTTCCATGCAAAATAAATTTTATGATTAATATTTTACCTGACTCGTACATGTTTTTAACCCGACTTCTATTACAAAAATACATTGATATTTAATCCAATCTAGGAAAATCCTTACCCAACCATTTAACTCACTTTAAGCTATTTACATGTATACCTTACTTAGATAAAAACTTCACTTCAAATTAAAAAAGTAAATTAAAAAAATAAAAATAATTAGTAAATAAAGCCAAAAAAAAAGTATGAAAAAATCTACAAATTGAAATACTTATAAAGAACTCTTGATAAAAGAAATTTCGATAAGTTAATCATAAATTATGAATTGGATTTTGATTTTAGTTTTTGGTTAAATATAGACGGGCTTCGAGCAGTCCGTAAGTCAAGAAACAGGTTCCACAAGCAAAGGTAAAAAAAACAAAAATAAAGCCTTGAGCCCACCTGGCCTTGGTATTTCCACCAAGTTAGCAAACTCAGCAAATCTCTATAGCAAAACGTCTTGACCAAAACCCACCAAACTCGAAATTTTTTCTTTTACAAAGAAGTTCAGGAAACATCAATTAACATTGCTCACAGACAACAATACTAAGAAGACATAGATTCAAAGAATGGAAAGAATAAGCCCAGTGAGCTAGGAAGAAGCCATCAATCTTTACGGTTTTAGGGCAAATTCAACTAGGCCGATTGACTCGGTTATAGCATTAAGTTCTTCCTCAATTGAGAATACAATCTTCCACTGCAGGTAGCAAACTTGCAATACACTTGACTAGTTGAGAGGCCATTAACTACTAGTGCTCCATCTAGAATCAATTAAATCACCATCCTCGGAAACATCCTTATCTGGCAAAGGAAGCCGCAATGAAAGAGAGATTGGAATAAGTTCTGCAAAATGTAGAACGGAAGTAATGACCTGAACGACAGGGTGACCACGTAAAACCAAAACCAGCAAGCTTCTGCATGGCAACCAACATTAAAACAAATGAACTATATATGCAAAACTTATTCTTACAACGCTAGTTGGAAATAATTCTTTCTTGTTTTCTGTTTTAGATAAGTCACTCTACATAGAATCAGATCAATAAATGATTGAGAACTCTAGTCAAATCATGCTATACTTAGTAAGTCATTGCAGTAGGATATCATGGAGCCAAGTCAACTTTTTCCTAAACAGAAGGAAACCAGACATAGAATATCAACATTATACTGGCCATAGGCAACTATAATAATGCCATTAAAGATCAGAATCTTCAGCCATCAAGTTGGATAAACACAATTTGCAAACAAAGAACCATAGTTTGTCATAAATCTAGTATGTTCTTACATCTTGTCTCTCAACCAAACCCCAACAGTTCGACCTTGAGCCCAGAGACTCGCCACTACAGCAGGTGCTCTTCGATTAGCCCTCCATTTTGTACTTCCAAATGTGTCCAGGGACTGCTTCCAGATAAGTAAAAAGGTCAAACAAATTAAAAGGAAGTAAACAAGGCGTTAGATTGCAACTGATAAACTTAGAATTGGCCTGCATACAAGTACAAAGACTAATGCATAAAGAAGAAGTGCATGACATGTCTACCCAATGATGTCTAGTCCATTCCATCACACGACAGAAGAAGCAAATTTATCACCAGCCACCATATTGTGAAACAAAGACACCACTAGATACTCCCAAGTACCTTACCAAATAGTGCATTTGCTTATAGTTTGTTACAAAAGCTTTGTTATTCTTCCCATAATGAAATTAACGTTTGCCACAAAAACTTAAGGAGCAATGTGTTAGCCTGATTAGCAGACAGTTACAGAAATGATGAAATTAAATATGTAGAGAGTACATCCTCTATGCTATTAATCATTTTATTGCATTTAATCAGATAATTTGTGTCAACATTTTTTTGGATTAGATTGGCAATTGCCAAATCCAGCTTAATGATGTTGAATACAATGCCCCAACTCTGGTAACACGTTGAGCATACAGATAAATCTGCTAATTTAAAGCAAATGTCAACTGGGTTAATCCACGGAAAATTTTGCTAATACAAGCAAAAGACAAAAGAGACCTCACATTCATCGACATCACTACCTTGAATGCATATGCATTTGTTCCCCGGAGACGTTCTTTAGAGCATATCAGAGCGAGACGCTGCTGTTGTTGCCATGGTTGGTGAGAAGCCTAAGTCATTGCACAGTTCTGATCCTAAACAATTGGCCTATGACAAGTGGTATTAAAGCAAGTTGTAGAGAGTGTGATTGAGAAAAGTTCACAGTGCACACTAAGTTTTTGAGAGAATATCAGGGCAAGATGCTGCCACTGTTGCTGTGGTTGGTGAGAAGGCCCAAGGCAAGGACACCTCTGCAAGGTCCGAGAGAGCTTCCTCAGAAGATGTGACAACCTCCTTCGAAGAGAGACTCGCCGAATGAAATCAATGATGGATGAGTTCTTCGAAGAAGAGAAGGAGAGATTGGACTAGATCAAAGAATCACCTCCTTTATGAATTTTCAGGCGCCTTAAACGTTGTTGCCAGGTTAGCGAAAGAGAGGGGCGATGCCCTCAAAACCTTGACCGAGTTTGTCAAGAAGGAATTCAAAGCTTACAAGTCCTTAAGGGCAAGTGAGCTAGAAGAGGTCAAAGATGAACTCAAGGCTTGCAAGACGGTCATAGTGCAAGGGGTAATCACCATGATGCCGAGTCCAAGAGTGGACGTTCCCAAGCCAAAGTAGTTCAAGGGAGACCAATCCGCCAAAGAGGTAGACAACATAAGAGGCATGGAACAATACTTCAATTCCATGGGAATCAAGGACCATGAGACCAAGGTAAGAATCATTATTATGTTTTTGACTGATGTTACATTACTTTGGTGGCAAGGACAGTGCAACGATGAAAGGTGAGGTGCCAAACCGATCACTCATTGGTCCGATTTCATTGCTGCATTCCACGAACAATTCTTCCTAGAGTGTGCCAAGAATGAAGCTTGGAGTACGCTCCACTATCTCTCTCAAAAGGGAGATGTTTACAAATATGTGCGGGAGTTAATCGAGCTGATATTGGGGATTTCGGATATGACTAAGTCCAATGCCCTACTCACATTTATGGATGGGCTTGAGCCTTAGACGAGGGCGGAATTGGAATGTTGTGGAGTACAAGAACTATCGAAGGCTCTTGTTGTAGCCAATTCCTTGATCAACCTCCAATGATTAGAAGAGACTGAGTCCAAGGGAAATGGTGGGGGAGCGGACCACCACCTTGACCACAACAAAGATGAAGAAGGCGAGACTACTTGTGATCGAAGAGATCAACAGGAAAAATCATGGGGAGAAGAGCTTCCAAACAATCCAACCCGAAGTGGAATAAACCCCAAGGTGGCTTCAACAAAGAAGGGTACAACAAGCCATTGCCATCCCTATGCTTCTTTTACGACAGTCCGTCCCCGTTGGACCCGATAGTACCCTAAGCAGAGCAAAATCAATGCATTGCTCGCCATTGAAGAGGATGAGGATGAGCCAAAGCAAGAAAAAAGGGAAGTTCTCAACTCCATCAATTCAGTGAAGACCCAATCACAGGCCAAACAGAAGCCTACAAGCTCATATTGGTCGTTTGTGGAACAGAAGGTTTATAGCACATCGCTCTATGCCTTAGTTGACATGGGTGCATCAAATATATTCTTATCAAGGGAAGGGGCAAAGATATCATTTTGAAATCCAAATCTTCATAAAATTCTTTGAAATTTTAATATGTCATAGATATGGATGTCATTTAAAACTTTTGCAAATGAAGAATGTCCAAATTCGAAAGGAAGATTTTATGAAAAATCGAGAAAGCAACTTGGTTACCATTTTCACTATACCGGGCAGGTTTTATACGGTAATTAATTGGGCCTTTGTCCCAACCATTTCATTTTAGAAAAATATGAAATTTAAGTATGTTATAGATTAAGATGCTTTACACAACTTTTATAAGGAAGTTTTTCCAAATTTGAAGCACAAAGGGCTCTATAAAATCGGAAAGCAAGAAAGGTCTAGCAGTTTCGAAAAACTGAGAAATCAAAATCTGTGAAACTTAATGTGGCAAGTCCATGGAGAAGAGGTGGGGCGCCCCTAATGGTATTCCAAGATCATCATTCATTAATTACTTGGTTGATGATTCATCAAGCATTTAAAGTTGGAAATAAATTGTATTCCAAGTCTCAAAGTAGAGGAAATGATGACTCTAATCTAATAGGGACACATGGACATGTGATTCATCTCATTCTTTAATGGCTTGTCATGATGACTATACACCTAAGCTTATGAGTCATCTTCTTTAATTAATTACTTAGGAGCCTCCATACTCATTATCTCCATTTAGTGCATTTGACTTTTGTTCTTCAAAAAGATTGATCCATCTAGCTTAGCCTCCTAGTTGGGACCAAAATAAGGGTCGAAATTGAGGATGTTACATTTGCACTAAGTCGTTGATGAGTCCATAGCAAAAAAGATGTATTAGATAGCTCTCTCTCCCCCTCCCCCCTCTCTCTCATACATATAAAGGAGAAAACAACACCACAAGGGTCATATAATTATCGCTTGAATGCTATAACTTATGTACAACGCTCGCTTTAGTTCCATAATTTTTTTTCCAATCACTTCAATGTTATATAACTTTTTAATTGTTTACTTAAGTACCTTAACTTTTATTAAATTTTACTACAAGTCCCATGTAACATCACATTCTTGGTATTTAAGTGAACGTTTTAAAAAAATTATAACATTAAAGTGATCAATTGAAAGTCATGAAGTTAAGTTTTTTTTTTTTTTTTTTTTTTTTTTTTATGTGAGAAAGTCATGACACTCAAGTGGTCAAAAAAAATGTTTTGAACTTCAAGTGAGTACTGCACAAAAGTTATAGTATTTATAGTATCCTTATCCACATATAAAGGCATTTATATAGACATAACATGCAAGTGATTTGCAAGAGAAAAGAATATTTTAGCTAAGATTTAGAATATAAGAAAATTATGAAATTATATTGGATATACATGCTAATGAAATCTTGTAACTTGTGATTGTTTAAGCCTTCAATATTTGCATTACTATAAAGATTAATTTCTTGTTAATATTAAATGCACATTGTTACTTGAAGTTCTTAGAAATTTGTGGAATATTTTGAAATGATTTGACATGCTTTTGCAAATCAAAGAATAATATTCTTAAGAACACTATCAAAGTCATACAAATGTAAAAACATTAAATTTTATTTCATATTATTATACTAGATGATGAGTGAAATCGCGTTGTTGTCTCATTGAGTCTTCACTTTTCTAGGTTGCTTTTTCTGTGCCGTGGTGTTGCCAGACCACTTTAACCAACGAGATTGTCTTGGTGCGCAGAACTTGCTCCTTCTAATCTACAATCTGTACCGGTCTTTCCATGTACGACACTCTATCGTCAACATCTAACTTTTCAAAATTTAGTACGTGGGTCGGGTTGAGTTCATACTTTCTCAACATTGACACGTGGAAGACGTCATGCACTTGCACCAGTCTCAACGGTAATGCAAGATGATACGCTAGGGTCCTTATCCTTTCCAAAATTTCAAAAATTTCAAAGGAACCTACGTATCTCAGGCTCAGCTTCCCTTTCTCGCCGAAGCGCGACGTACCCCTCATTGATGATACTTTTAGAAAGACGTGCTCACCAACTTAGAATTCTAATGGACTCTAACGCTTATCTGCAAGCTTTTCTAGCGGCTTTGAGCAATTTTTAATCTGTCCCTGATAACTGCAACTGCATCCACTGACTATTGGACTAACTCTAGGCCTGTGATCTTTCGTTCTCCGACCTCATCCTAACACATCGGCGTTCTGCACGCTCTACCATAAAACACTTCAAAAGGTGCCATCTGAATACTCTGTTGGTAACTATTGTTGTAGGCAAACTCGACGAGATGAAGCTATTCCTCCCAGCTTCTTTTGAAATCTAGCACACATGCTCTCAACATGTCCTCAAGAGTCTGAATTGTCCTCTCAGACTGGCCATCTGTCTGTGGATGGTAAGCCGTATTGAATTGCAACTTTGTTCCCAAGGCGATAATTCTGCATATTTGTCTAATGCAAGGTCCTTTTGTACGGCGATAAAGTAAGCCGACTTTGTTAGTCTGTGGACCACAACCCAAATGGAATCGTTACCCCTCTGATTCCTCGGTAAACCCATCACAAAATCCATAGTGATGTGTTCCCACTTTCACTCGGGAATATCGAGAGGTTACAGAAGTAATCCCAGCTTACAATGTCGTGCTTTCACTTGCTGACACATCAGACATTTGGCGACATGCTTGGTGATATCCGCCTTCATACCGGTCCACCAATAGTGTTGACGCAGATTCTGATACATCTTCCTACTGCCTGGATGAATGCTGTAACTGCTAGATGAGCTTCTAACAAAATCTCCTCCTTAAGCGCTGCATCGTCAGGTACACACAATCGTTCTTGGAACCTTAGTGTTCCGTCATCAGAAATCGGCAAATCAGCCTTTCTCTTTTCGGTATCCTCTTGCAGAATCTTTTGAATATCTGGGTTTGTTACCTGAAGCGTCTTGATTCTAATCTGCACTTCTGACTCAATTATGAGGGTGGCCATAAGATTTGAAAGGTGGCCTACCTCAAATTTGAAAACTAAATCTCGAGCTCTCTTGAGTAAAATCCACTCCTTAACCATCATCTGTTTAACTAAAGATTTCCAACTCAACGCATCTGCGGACCTTGTTAGCCTTTCCAGGATGGTACAAGATGTCACAATCATAGTCCTTAAGAAGTTCCATCCAATGACGCTGTCTCATATTCAACTCCTTTTGAGAGAATAGGTACTTGAGACTTTGATGATCCGTAAAGATCTGGAACCTTTCTCCACACAAATAATATCTCCAAATCTTTAGAGCAAAAATGATGTTGCGAGTTCCAAGTCATGCGTCGGATAATTTAACTCATGAGATCTTAACTAACGGGACGCGTATGCGACAACCCTGCCATGTTGCACTAACATGCAACCCAGTCCTTTAAACAACGCATAACTATAGATCTCGTACCCTCTAGGACCAGATGGAATCATTAACACTGGTGCGGTAGTCAACTTCTGCTTAATCTCTTGGAAATTACGCTCACACTTGTCTGTCCACACAAACTTTTCTTCCTTCTTCAGTAGTCGAGTCAACAATGAGGCTAATGTTGAGAATCCTTCCACAAACCCTCTGTAATACCCTGATAATCCTAAGAAGCTTCTGATCTCTATCACGGTTTTTGGTCTTGGCCAGTTGATGACTGCTTCAATCTTGGTCGGATCCATAGAGATTCCTTTGCCTGAAATCACGTGACCTAGGAAAGTAACACAAGTCAACCAAAACTCGCACTTGCTGAACTTAGCATATAGTTCATGATTCCTAAGAGTCTGGAGCAGCATCCTTAAATGCCTTTTGTGCTCCTCAGGACTTCTCGGGTACACTAGGATATCGTCGATGAACACAATGACGAACTGGTCTAGATACTCCTTGAACACCTGGTTCATCAGATCCATGAAAGCAGCTGGGGCGCTTGTCAAACCAAACGGCATTACAGTGAACTCATAATGGCCGTATCGAGTACGAAACACTAACTTCGGTATATCCTCTTTCTTAATTCTTAGCTGATGATACCATGTCCTTAGGTCGATTTTAGAAAATATCGATGCTCCTTGCAACTAGTCAAACAAGTCGTCTATCCTCGGCAGTGGATACTTATTCTTGATCGTCACTTAATTGAGTTGACAATAGTCGATACACATATGCAACGAACCATATTTCTTTTTCACGAATAGAACTGATGTTGCCCAAGGTGATGCACTGGGACGTATGAATCCCTTATCCAACAACTCTTGCATCTGCACCTTCAGTTCTTTCAATTTAGACAACGCCATGCGGTAAGGAGCCTTAGAGATTGGCTCCATCTCGGGGGCCAACTTAATCACGAACTCGATCTCCCTTTTTGGAAACAAGCCTAGTAATTCCTTTGGAAACACTTCTAGAAACTCTTGAACCACTGCGATATCCTCGATCTTCAGCTCCTCAACTGTCGTATCCACAATAGTTGCAAAGTAACCTTGACAACCCCATCTAACAAATGGGTTGCCTCAAGTGACGAGATTAAGGTAATCGAGGGTCCTCCTCAACTCCCAATAAACTCAAAACTTTCACCCGCTAATGGGTTAAACTGAATGGCTTTACGATAACAGTTCATGCCAATTATCACGTCAAAATCATACATGGCTAGGACTATCAAATCTATCCTCCCCTCTCGCTTACCAATCACTATCTTGCAACCAGTACAACCCATCGTAGACAACACCTTATCCTTTAACGGTGTAGATATACTAACCACTGACTCCAATATTTCAGGACTCAATCCTACTAGCTTAACAAATTGCTTAGTTATAAACAAATGAATTGCGCCTGGGTCAAATAAAGCATAAGCAGTATGGTCATTCAATGAGACCATACCTGTGATCACATCAAGCGAGTCCCCTGCCTATCCCCTGGTGATGGCGTACACCTTTCCTTGCGCTAGAGGTCTGTTCAGTCCACCCTATGGTGCATTCTGCGGTGCAAACCCCCTATTCTGACCCATCGGTAGTGGTGACAGTAACTATTGTGGTCCCATCGGTCTTCTGGGATAATTCCTGGCTACGTGACCCTATTGGCCACACTCATAACAAGCATTCAGCCTAGAATGGCACGAGGCTGATCCATGTCGCCTTCCTAAGAAGCGACACACGCCCATATGGCTTGATGTCGACTTACCTATCCCACCCTTCATATTTGGGCAAAATAAGGTACATTCCTCCTATCATAGGTTTCTTCCCAAACCTATTTCCATCCCTATTCGAACCAAACCGTGACCCAGATGCAGTGGCTTGTTCGTTCAGATTCCTCTCTATCAACTGGGCCAGACCGTATAGTTCGTTGTAATCCTTCAGGTTGAATGGCACCAGCGGATTCTTCAGCTTTGGTTGGAGGCCATTCCTGAACCTCCGAGCTCTATCTTCAAGATCTTCCACCAGTCTGGGAGTGTACTGTGACAGCTTTGCAAATTTGGCCTCATACTGATCTACTATCAGCATCCCTTGATGGAGGCACTGGAATTCCTCAATCTTCTGCTCTCGGGCCTGTCAGAAAATATTTACCATTAAAGGCCTCAAGAAAGGCGTTCCACACTAAGACCACACCTTCAGGAACTACTCTACCTATGGTGGCCCTTCACCAGGTACTCGCGTTACCCTGCAGCTGATATACTGCCAAGACAACTTTTTCCTCCTCAATGCACATCAGTAGTGCAAAGACCTTCTCTAGGTCTTATATCCAGAGGGTTGCAGCCTCGGGATCTCTTGCACCGGTGAACCTCGATGGGCTCAACTACAAGAACTATTCCACCAACTTGTGCATCAACCTCTCTCTCAACAACCACGTTCCGAGGTGGAACTTTGACAGGTGTGGCTGTGGTGGTGGCAATGGTAGCAGTAGTAGTAGCTGTAGCGACGGCTTGATTCTAGGCCTGCTGCCCCATCAACACTTCAAAAGTCTCAATCGCTTGAACGATCCCATCTATCCTAAGATCGCCAAGGGCTACTACCCCAACACCAATTGGAGGCAGTGCTACTCCACTAGCGTTGGCCTGAGCTTGTGCTCTACCACGGCTACCTCGGGTACCAACCCTTGTTGGCATCCTACCCCAAGTCACTGGTGCAATGGTCCTCTTCCTAGGAGTTCTCTATTCTTGATCACTCATTTTGTAGGATTCTTACAGAACCTGCTTTCTAATTCTACAGAGAATTAAAAATTGAGCGACCACACAAACAAGCTACCAAACAACTATCAGTCACATGCATCAGCATAATAAAAATGCATTTCCTGCTAACTATCCCATAACCCATCGCACCTTATCACTCTAACTACTGACTAGCTCTGATACCACTCCGGGCGGGGAATGTCACGCCTCGAATCACGAGCGCAAGCACATCCCTCAGTGGTAGATAAAATTGTGACGTCCTAGGACGCATTGCCCACCCTTTCTTTTTTATTGCACTTGCGGAAGTGAATAAACAAATCCACAAACAACACAAATATGGGATAGAAAAGTAGGATACTATTTTCATAAAACACTTTTCATAAACAAGCTGAGTTTATATGCAACACTAGACTATAAATAAAGGTCTACTCTAAAAAGAAGAGCCACCCAGCTAATTAGGCATAGGACTCCTCAACCGAGACCTCTGAGACCTTTAGGGGATTTAAGTGTTCTACGACACCATTAGAGGGATTAGCTACCCCCTCACTTGCCGCGCCATTAATCACAATGGCAAGGATGTCGGAACCCTGCAGGGGACCTTCCCTATCCCATTGATCTCATGGCGAAACCACGCCCTAAATTGATGAGGTACCAATTGTGGTCAGCCCTCATCGACAAAGATAGTGGTCACTATGAACTTATGGAGCTAAGGACTCTCGGGGACAGGGACGTCAGTACTCTGCTTCATATACCCTCTTGGCTTCCCAAAATGTATTGGAGGGACTGCCATCTACAGACCTGAAAAGAATTGAGCCCACGATGGGGTGAGACAACGACTCAACAAGTTCACCTCCTAAACCTCGATTAGAAAGGAAATACGCCTAGGGGTGTCCTAACCACACAGCCACACAACCACACAACCACAGAGATTCACCTCGCCTCAGTTCCTCCCTGCACGTTAGCACAGTTCATATATTCAACCATATGCAGCAATAATAATCAATCAATTGGAACGGCACATCTCATATCTCACACAATCACAGGGGTCCCGATTATAAGACCAAATCGTTATGATACATCCCATACCGTGCCACAAAATTTTGTCCCATAATCAAGCTCGATTAAACCACTCATTCATGTGTTCCAATTTTATCACGGCCTAACGAGCACGGTCTACTTGACGTTTGGCGGTCTTCTGGCGTAACTAGGCATCGTCTCACCCCATTGAGCACGGCAATGTCTACCTCAAGACGGCAATCCCAAAGGAGTATCAGTCCAGAATCTACTGCGACCGGCATCCGTTGACTTTGGGCATTCCACATAGGAGCATCGTCCACCCGACTCATATCGGGGACGGGGCTCATACCATTCATGCACCCATCCAATCTCGACCAAGACATCGTGCTTTGCACTCAAATGTCCCAATTAAAATAATGTACTTGGCCATTTTCTTTGAATTAAAAACACATGGTAAAATAATTGTGTGTGAGTACACAGTCAATTTGAACCAGAAAAACTAATATCATTCCTTTTAAAATCCCACCTTTTGATATAGTATTTAAAATCATTTTCGGTGTCGAAACCTGACACCCGGTAATTTCTAAATAATTACTAAAATTTTGTAATTTAAAAAAAAAAAACTAAAAATCACAATCACCACTCATTTTGCACAAAATAACACCCAATTGCATAAACTAAGTACACGACTACAATTAGCATGAAATTCCGATCACCAGCTATCCCAATATAATTTTCGAAAAATATTAAATAATTAAATAAATTACAAAAATAATTAAATAATGCAAATTGAATCCAATAAATGCTAACCTAGGCCGAAAATACTAATCTAACCACTTTAACGGGCCTAGAAAATTTATGCACTTATCTAGATAAATAGTACAGTCTAATTAGCCCATAATCAATCTATTCTAACCACCAACATGCATAATTAAACAATTAAATCATTAATCTAAACTAACTAACCACCTAATATTATCTTAAGCTAAGCTAATCACTCCTTAAGCATCATTAACCTCCTAAGCAAGGTTTAGTGAGTAAACTCACCGGTTTAGCGGGTCGATGAGTTCATAGCGATGGCGACGTGGAGGCGAGCGATAAACAAGCCTGGAGCGACACCAATGGAGGTTTGGATAGGCCTTAAAACGGGCCTTGAAGCCCAAGAGCTCTTGTTGGTCTTCGATTTGTCCAAGGACCAAAGGGGCTGCTCAGCTTGGCTACAGCAGCTAGAAGCGGCAAGGTGGGCGGTAGGTTGCAGCGGTGGGACCAGGTAGTGGTTCTGGCAGCTAGACGGCGACATTGGAGCTTCGGCGGAGCTTCAACAGTGACCAGGAACTTCGAGATGGTGGCCTGGGCTCACGGATAGGTGGGCACGCGAGTGGAGGACGACGCGGGCTCGGGCGCGTGATAGTCGGATAGACGGCGGTCGAATGGCGAGCAGGGAAGGTTGACGGGCTTGCTAGCTTGGTTGGCTGTTCTCTAGTTCTTTGAGCTCATAGAACACACAACAATGGATAAAGAAGCTGTAGAAGGAATAAGGTGGTTGTTGCAAGAGAGGAGGGCCACCAAAACATCCAAAGCACTTGATTTTTATGCCCCACCAGCCTTGGCTGTCATCCTCAACTAATTTGCAGTATCCAAGCTTCCTTAGCAAGTCATCCAAGTGGTCCAAATGTTGCTACCCCTTGGTCCTACGAATTTGGACATTTGCCATCCAATTTGATTCAATTTCTTTTCCAATTGAGCTCAATTTGGTCCCCATAAAATTAGCCAAGGTGCCACCGTCCATCTCATGATTTTTCCTCGTCAATTAAACCAACTTGATGGCAAAAAATACAACAAAAAACGGCTCTCTAATTTTCCCGGTCCAAAATAGCCTTATTTTGAATTTTCGCCGAAATCTCGGGTTTGCAGAAAAATCTTTGGACATGACAGAATTTTCAATTTTTGAAATTAGGTTTAAATTCGCGATTAACTTCAACCGAGCGTGATTTTAGTATGACTTAACCTATCGGATAGCTTTCGGGAATTTTTAGTGCAATTGACCTGTTGTCGATTATTTTCGAGCCACATTGTGCATCTTCAACTCATTGGCGACTCTTGATTCTCGTGAAAATCTTGAGGTTTTAAATACGGGCACATGGTACAGAAATGACAGAAAAATCAGTCTAGTACCGTTCGACAAGAATTTTGCAATTAGGTGGAATCACCCATACTTTAATCGCATACCTCAGTCAAATTGACTTATCTTTGATCACTGATCGATTTTGACAACGTCGTATTGACCCTTGCAGATTAGCACGGTCGAGCAGTCAATTTTTGGTCGAATTCTCAAGTCTATTGCGTTAAAATCCCTTAACGGCTTCACCAGATAGACTAATTATCCCGTGAGTGATCAGTTTAGGGAAAAGAACTATAGGCGTGTCGATGAAAAGCCCAACTCATTCAATTGAAAACAGAATCAGAAATTTGGGATGTTACAATAAAAGTATCATTTGCCATATTTTGTGACGTATCTAATTTTTGAGGAACATTAGTCCCTCTTTTTATCGAGGATTGGGCCAGAGATTCCATTTTTAAAGATTTGAAGAATAGATGAATTATTCAAGTTTTCAACATAAGGGGAATTGAGTGATAGTTTTTTGGTTGGTCAAGTTTTGTAAGAGAGCCGAGGCTCCCGATTTTTGAGGGTATGGATCTTGAAAGTCCATTACTTCACAAGTAAAGAGTTTTCAAACTCCTCAAGTCACCCATTTGTCGTGGAAGGGGACAAGGAAAGTCATTTTGTGAATGGGTTAATCCCTTAAAGTTGCCTAATTTTTCAAGATAAGAGGATATGGATCTTCAAATTCCGTTTCCCAACAATTGAAGAATTTTCAGACTTCATCAAGTTACCTATTGCTTGTGGAATGGCACCAAAAAAAGTCATTCTCTGAAACATATAATTCTGTCAAGTTGCCTAATTTTCCAAATGAAGGAGGAATAGACCCCGACAGTCGTTTTTACTATAGAGATGATTCAGGGCGCTTAGGTCTCCTAGTGAATCAGGGATCGGACTTTTGATGTTATTTCGAGAAAAATCCACTTCCGAAAGAGACTTTAACAATCTAATTTCTTGAGGGATAACTAATTTGAATATGGGAACAGTAAGCGAAGATTCTTTAGCATGCCCACACTTCGAGGAAAGTTCCCGGAGACTATTGTAACAATTATTATAACAAAAAAACAAGAAGAGTTTGGAAAGATTATGAGTACTCTAGGGGATGGATATTGGACGGTAATGGCACTCTCCTTGCTCGTTAAGAGCACGTGCTAAATGTATTACACCGTAAGTACCAAGAGAAGTTTTCTACAAGCATTTCGCTCGTCAACTTAATATTAATGATACCTAACAGATGTATATATAAAATAGATATCCTCGCGACTAACTAATTAGTCGCCATAATGCTGAATCATCGTACAAGATTGCAGGATCCGATCAAAGTCGATTTGTCAGGCAAGAAACCGACATGAAGAATGTTTGAAATGGATTATCCTTCAGTAATTAATCATATGATATCTTTCAAAAGCTGAAAGTCTTTTGACTGGGTAGCAGAAAGAACACAAAATGACAAATGACGGAGTGCTCCCCCAATCGCACGCTCCTCCCCAGTCGCGCGCAATTTCTTCGCGTTTTGCTCTCAAATGTCACGGCTTTCTCTCCACAAGACTCTGGGCTCTCTGTTCACTCAAAGTCACCTTTTTTCCTCTCGGTTGTGCTTCGGCTTCTTAAAATTCTCCAACTCAGTTTTTCAATTCTGGATGAGTTAAATCCCTATGACCGTGTTTGTCGCTTCAACTTTTACACGAAACCATCCCCATTACCTCTCAGTTGCTGTCACTATCTCCCCCACCGAACTTTCTCCTGTCTTTTTTCTTTTAGTTTTCTACATTGATGCTCTATCCTCTTTTGGGTTTTTATCTCTAGCCCAATCACTCTGTGTGTGCGTGCGCCTTGTATTTTTAAATGAATGTTGACTGACTTGCTCTCGGTTTATTCATCTTCTTCAATGCCGTGTACTCTTGCTTTCAAATGGCCACAATGTTTCTGTTTCTTAGTCTTTATCTTTCTCCTTTTCCTTTTCAATTTCACGATCCCATTGCCCTCCTATCACTCGGTTTTCCTCTTTTAAAATATGACTGAGTGATTTATGTTCCAGCTATCTCATCCAAATATCAAACGTCCAGCTAGACCTTATCCCTCGTAGTCTTATCTACTACGGCTGGCCTCATCTTGAAACAAACTGGCCAGTCCACAATCCTCGGAATCATGATCTATTTTGTCCAAATTTTGGCTACCTCATGCAATCGTGGAATCATATCTAACTCCCACAATCTCAGAGTTGTGTCCAATCCCTCAGTTTTGGAATTGAAGCCAATCCCACAATCTTGGAGCTGAAGCCGCCTCTTTCACAATCCTAGAGTTATAGCTAACTCTCACTGTAACATCTTCGGTTTGGACCATGAGAATAGGGTAGTTGGTCGTGGATAGACATGAAAAACTCTCACCCATTGAAAAGAACATATGTTTCACATGTTATCTTTTCAACCAAGTCAAGATAAGCAAGTCAACCACAAGTCTTCTTACGATAAGGCCTCTAGAAGAATCAAGTTCACCCCAAGTCAAGGCCTCTTAAATGATAAGCCTTCTATAAAAGAACAAGTTTACCAAGTCAAGATAAGGCTACACGCCTATGAGACTTCTTGGAAGACAAGTTTCCTTAATTCTTCTCGGAATCTAGTCATTTGATACAAGCTTACATGTCCCTGAAATCCAGAATCATCATGAGCATAGCCAAGCCTTGGAAGTGGAAAGACATTAGTGCAAGAAGAAGAAGAACACACCTAACGGGAAGGACTGGAAGAGCAAGTTAGGTTTCTTGATGAGTAAAGTCCAAAAACCATCATTGAAAGGGGATGATTCATATGCTTAAATGTCCTTCTAGACTTAGGACCATCATTACTTCAAATAAGTCTTCTTGAAGAGCAAATTATTAGAGGCCAAAGAAGACTTAGATGCCCAAAGGAGGAGAAACAAACTCGGAGGATAAGTTGTCTTGAAGATAGGCTTGCCATTAAGTCTTTTGGAAGCTAGTCCTTGAATGCAAGTATTGAGTCATGGGCTTATGTGTCCATTTTAGAGTTTAGGTCCATAATTACCCTAAAATGAGACTTGTCAAGCAAGTTTATTCCTTAGTCTTGCTTCTTGAGTCAAGATAAGATGATCAATAATTGAGGGCCTTGCAAGACACCTAGGAGTGCCATTCTTGAAGGAGATAAGGGATGCCACATGTTTAATTGAGGTCATCATTCAAAAGGATGAGTCATGAGCTTAGTTGTCCATTTAGGGGCCTCAGGCCATTTGCCCTATTTTTGAGACTTGCAAGATAAGTTTGGTCTTTAAGAGTGCTTCTTGAAATCAAGATAGGGAAAGAACAATAATGGGTGATCTTGCAAGAATGAGGTGTCACTTTAGGAAGAGAAGAGGGAGCTCACTTGGCAATAGTTAAGATTATAAATAGAGAGAGCCTTTCATTAGCTAGAAAGCTACCCCACTTTCCCACTTTTCTCTCCCTCTCTCCCCCTTGCGCCTTCACCCTCACCGTTGCCTTCTCTCTTTCTTGGTTGCGCCTCTTTTGTCCGATCTTTGCCGTGCTGCTCACCCATTTGTTTCTCATCCTAGGCCCGTCCTCAAAGTGTTGTAAGTGGAATTCCTAATCCTTGGTTAGGGCGATATGCTACATTATTGAGTTTAGTCACGTGCTTACCTGTAAGTAGTAGTTTATGTGTTGGAGTTTATTTTGTATGGTTTGCTCATGTGTTGGTTGATTCATGCTCAGGACACGAACGAGTTTCACTTGATCTTAGATCGGCATTAAGACATGACGGACCTAACCTTGCTTGGCCATGGATCGATATTGAGGTGTATTGATCTGAGCCTCACTTGGTAGAAGGCTAGTGTCTAGACGGGTCGGTCCGGGCCACGCGTCTTGAGTTGTGCAGAGCATATTATGTAGTTGCGGTATCGTAATACATGACATGCACTTGTATGAGCACACTCTCGAGCCTTGTATGGGTGGGTTAAGATGGAAAATAATCAATTAACTTGTATGATGCATGATATGTGATCACTAAATAAAAGAAGAAGACTTTCGTCACATAACGTTGGCAGTGATGCATCGTCCATGAGAACGGGATGCCTTGGGTGAGCTAGCACTAGGATGCCTTAGTTGAGTTGGGATGCCTTGGTGTTAACACCTAAATTTTTGGGGATAATTGTTTGCTAAATAAAAAAAATCATAAAAAAATCATAACCACATGGCATATAGTTTAGGCAAATTTTATATTTTGTTTAGATTTTTTATAGATTTAGGTAATATACACTGAGAGATACATTTTTTGCGCAAAAGGGGAATTTTTTTAATAGAATGTGCAAAAAATATTGCGTGGGGTGAAATGATATATTCAATGGAATTTTACACGAGCAAAATTGGCAATGAAATATACCACGAAGATACATTTTTTTGGGTGTATAATAGAGTTGCGTACGGTGGGGAAAAGGGGGGGGTTCTTTTCCGTCAAAAAAGGCACCAAAAAGAGCAAAAAGTGAAAAAGTAAGTGAAGAGAGAGGAAAAGTAAAAAAGAAGGTAAAAGAAAAGGTAAAAAGGGTCCCCCGCGACTGTTCATCTTCCTCGTGGGGGAGGGATCCCTACCGGCGGCCGAGCCGCCGACCTCCGCCCGCCTCCGTGAGTAGCACCGCCGCTTTGCCGATCTGTTGCCAGAGCCACAACCCAAAGCTCGCGCCGACCCGATTCCCCCACACCGCTGCGTCGTCCTGTCGCCGATCTGCAGCACTAGAGTTTCGGCGCCCCGCCCCCCGACGCCACTCCGCTTTGCCATCCGTCCACTAGAAGCCACGTCGCCGCCGCACCAGCCGAGTCACCGAGCCCTCCTCTACCGTGCCTCCGTTTGCTACCCCCGTGTTGGCTGCCGCTGCTCCAGATCTGCCCGCTGCAACAACCTCCCCACGACAGCAGGTCCAGATCCACCGCCGCCGGCCTGCGCGCTCGCCACCACAGGGACCCGTGACGCCAGTAGCCCCTCAAAGCCACATATCCACCTCTGTCGTCGCTTGAGGCGCGCCCCTGCACCACACCACACCTCGGATCTCCGTTCCACGACGCCAACGTCCCCCCTTTTGCAACCCGCATGACCGACTCCAGGAGACCCGAAGCTCCTGCTCCGCTCGCGACGCCGCCCACCAGTTTCGCCATGCCGCCCGCGTTGCCCCGTGCTGATCTCGAAGTCCCCCGGTGCCGCGTCGCCGTGGTGTCGCTCCCGGTGCCCTCGCCGGAACCCTAGCCGACGATCTGCCCTCGCCGAACCGGCCACCAGCTTTATTTTTCTTTTTCTTTAAAAAAAAAAAAAGAGAAAAACAAAAGAAAACTTAGGTATTTTCTTTATCTTATTTTTGCTATTTTATTTTATCTTTATAGTGTAGTTATTCCTTTAATGTGAAATTGAAATTTCATGATATGAAATTGCCTTGTAATTAGTGATTGTCAGTCCGATTTTCACGCCTGAAATCCGACTCGTAATTACTTAAAAATTGCCAATCCGATCTCCCGCCCGAGATCCGATTTGTGATTTATTTGAAATTGGCCAACCCGATCTCATGCGCGAGATATGGTTCGTCAATTTGGGTATCAATATTACTTGATTTGTTGTGGCATTACTTAGGTTAGTTTTCTTAAAAGAAAAAAAAAAAAATGTAGTTTTAGGGTTTGCATGCTCATAATAGGAATTTTATTTCGAATTTTCAAAAATATAAAAAATCAAATCAATTAATTTAGGTTGCTGGTTTTTTTTATAACTTGGATTGCATGTTTAATTATTTGGCAATTATTAATTTCGAAATTTAAAAAAAAGGAAAAAATGAAAAACACAAAAAAATCATCATGCATATATCATGTAGAGTTAGGGTACATTTTGCACGTCATTGCATATTAGGATAAAAATTGCACTTAGCTTAATTTAGATAATTTTTTAATTTATTATAAGTTTAGGTACTTTTTTAGATATATTGCATTTTAGGATTATTTTGGTTAAGATATTATTTTAGTTTAAATTAGGATATGGCTCAACCTAATTTCTAATATAAATTAAATATGATCTTAATCTAATTAGGTAATTTTCACATTTCACCAAAATTTGAATTTTATAAAAAAAATACAAAAAATGTGATAGGTTAAATTAGTTTTATTATTTAGGATAAAATGCATTATTTTAGGAAAAAGAAAAAATGCCATATGCACATCATTACGATTGATTGAGATGTATGTCATTTAGTATTTTTTCTAGGCCCATTTAATTAGAAATTACATGTCGTTAAGATTAGATCATTTAGTTAATATTGCATTGCATATTGCATGATTTCATTAATTAAGAGAAAACAAAAAAGAAATTGCATGTTAATTAAAAACCATATCTAGGACTGTTGATGTGGGTTTTAATTTAACATTACAGATGCTTTCGTTGCTTTAGGGTAAGTTTTTGCAATTTATTGTTTATCTGGGTGTTAAATTGGTGGTTTGTGTACCCGCATGATCGCCTCACATGTTAGGAAAGTAAATTTAAAATTAATCCAAGCTGCTTGCAAAAAAAAAAAAAAAAACATTTTTTCAAAATAAAAGAAATGGTACCGAAAGGGCGTTAGAGAAATCTAGCGTAACCACGTCCCTATACCCAAATCTCTAGTTCGTAGGAGAAAAGTAAATCTCCCGTTACTTTACTTGGGTTTCTAATCGACCCACCAAGAATAGATTAATGGCGACTCCTAATTAAAAATCATTTGCATGTTAAGAACTTGAACTTAAGTCGCAAATTGGTATGGGCTTGGGAGAGCCCGAGCTAAGTCTAGGCTTAGTAATCCATTAGCCAAATCCTAGGTGATACACACCCCGAAAATATTGGTCGCGACACCTGGTTTAGCTAGGATGCATAGACTAAAACTAGATGCTTCGATTGAGCCAAGATATCCTAGTTGAGCTAGGATGTATATTAATGAACCTCTTCTGCATGCTAGTACGTTTATTACTATGTGACTCGGTGTGTTCATGGATAAAATAAAGGTAAGCATGCATAAAAGTTATGCCAAAGGGACATATACATGTAACCGAGGTGTAGCACTAATGTTACTATTGATCTACCATCAATATTGTAATACTAGTACTGTACATGCTAGATTTAATACCGAGATGTCATCATAGTAGAGGATTAGGGATTTTTACTTACTGAGTCTTGGGCTTAATCCTTATTTTTAAGACTTGTAGGCATGGAAGCCTCACACCACTTTTGGGAGTTGCAGTCACGTTAGAGGAGATATGAATTTCCTTGGCCTATAAGAATATATAAGGATGATGTAAAAATGAGAGGCTCGTAGAAAGGGCTTGTAAAATATACTGATATAACATAAGAAGTAAGGTATTTGTGAAGTGTTTTTCTGGCTAATTGTTGTTGTGTACAGGTGCGTGATATATGTATGATTTCACATGCTCATAACAAAAGATGAAAGAAATAGGATGGCGACGTGCCTGGGACATCGCAACAATAACCCCATGACCTAGAGTCAGGTCATTTCACATTCTCCTCAACACCTTGGTCTCTTTTAATATTCCTCCACTTCCAATCTAAAGTGAGTTTTTAAGAAACTGCTCGAGGTCTAATGGACATTTTCTAGAGGATCATCTTCCAATCTACTTGTTGGACAAATATGTATCAAGAAGATTGAGCAGTCGTTCAGTGACAAAATTTATATCTCCATTTGATTCTAGTCGCTTATACAACGAAATTCTTGATTTCCAATCAATTTAAATGTTTTGCAAAACACTCTTTATGATTGAGTTGATCAAATATTTTTAAGTGTGGAATCCAAACCAAATCACTAAGCCGTTATATACGTTATTTACTTTGTTTAAATGGGAGTATAAATATTCCTATGAGTTTGAAGAATTTCATCTTCAATATAAAGTCTAAATCTGTTTCACTTGAAGTAGATTTCACAATTTGGTCTTGAGCTTGAACAAGATCAAGATTATGATATACTTCTCTTCCAAGAGGAGAGAAGGACACCGAAGTGTGAAAACTTCCAAAATCTACACTTAGGTCGTGCATGATAACCATTCTATTTCAGTTTCAGAGCTATTTTTCTTTGTCTTAATTTAAATTGCATGTTTAAATTTTGGGTATTTTCAATGATGAATTTTAATTAAAAAAATAAAAATACAACATGTGCGAGTCATTAGCGGTATCGGTTCCCGGTCCAGTCTAGTCCCACTTAAGAACCGAGAACCAGACTAACTGGTCATGGCACCAAGAAATGAACCAGTCCATTGGTCCTATCCAATTCCTAGGTAGTCTAGTCAAACCAATGATAAATCAATTTCCCCCTCCCCTTTAAAATCAAGCGTTTGTTCTTCACCCACAAGAAGATCAAAATGCTATATAAATATTGTGAACTTCACACTTAAACAAATATTATACTTAATGCTTTGGTTGGAGTATGATTTGGCTTTTATGCACTACTCTCTTATAGTCTTTACGTGTCTATTCGATGTGGACTCTTAGCTTGTCTCTATTGTTGTCTCTAGTCATCCACGCGAATGTTGAGAGTCCCACATCATGTGCATAAAAGCTGCCAAGCCATGCTCCAATCAAAACATGCCTTTCTTGGCTTTTGTCATTTCCATCTTAACAACATTGGGAACATTCTTAATAATTAAGAGTTAAAATTATTTATTTAATAATTTTAAGAAATAAAATTAAAATTTTGAAAAACAATCGATCTGGTCTAGTCTAAGCAATTCCTTCCTTGAAATCGAGAACTTGCACGATTTCATTGGTCCTGATTTTAAGGGACCGGGAACTGGACCGATGCCCCTTGGGATTAGACCAAATGGGCCAATTCAGTTTAGTCTAGGCGGTTCTTGATCCAATCGGTTCCTTTTGCTCACCCCTACATGTCACATAGAATTAGGTTCATCAACTACATTTGATTTAGTAATCATATGTTTAAGATTATTAAATTAAATGCGGTACATATTGGGACAGTTACACATTAATTATTGCCCATCATTAAAGTTAGGTCATATAATTAAAACGCATGTCATATAATTTGCATGTTAGGTTTATTTAATTGAAAATTGCTTGTCATTTTAGTATAGACATATTTTGTATATCATTGCATTTAGAATATGTCAATTACATGCATTGCACATAATTTAGATTTCATTTAAATAAGCAAAAACCCTTAAAAAAGTACTAAGTGAGTTGTATGCTAATTAGAAATAATATATAGGTTGTTGATGTGATTTTTAAACTAAAATCACATATGCTTTTGTTGCTCTCAAGTGTATACTTTCTCCCTGCAATTTATTTTTTGCTTTGAATATTGGATGTTATGTGACATCATGATTTTTAGGTTATGTTTTTAATTGAATAAGTTAGACTTTTCATTGACACGCCTATAGTTATTTTCTCTGAGCTGATCACTCACGAGACAACTAGTTTGTCTGGTGAAGCCATTAAAGGATTTTAATGCAATAGACTTGAGAATTTGACCAGAAATCGACTGCTCGACCGTCCTAATCTGCAAGTGTCACACCCCGATCCTTGAATGCGTACCCATCCCTCGGTGGTTGATAAATTTGTGATGTCCCAGGACGCGTTGCCGACCCATTCATTTTAATGTGCACGCGGAAGCATATAAATAAATCCCCAAACAACACAAAAATGTGATAGAAAATCAGGACCACAATTTCACAACCACAACATGCCTTTATACACAGCGGAATAATTTATATACAATAATAGTCTAAGGGTAAGAGTCTACAAAAGACAAGCTAGCAAGCCCACTAAGCTGACGTATCCCTAACTGAAAACTCTGAGGTCTCTTGGAGATTTGGGTCCACCATTGCGCCATCAGGAGGGTCAACTATACCCTCACCAAAAGCGATCTCTAAAACTGATATAGGGATCTCAAAATCCTGTAGGGGACCTTCTCTGGGTCCATTTCGCCCGCAATGATACCACGCTCTTAATTGATGGGGTACCCTCCAAGGTAGACCCTCATCGACCCAAACAATGGTCCTCACGAGTTCATAGACCTAGGCTCCTTGGCCCCCGAGAAGAGGAATCTGGATGACCTGTTCGGTGACCCTCTTGGGCTAGCCAAAACGCTCTGGAGGAATCGCCATCTAAGGACCTAAAAAGGTTGAGCCTACAATGGAGTGAAACAATGTCTTAATAAGTTCACCCCCTAAACTCCGACTAGGAAGGAAATACACCTAAAGGCAGCTATTTGCACAAGTCAGAAGACTTACCTTACCTCAGTTCCCTCTTGCACATCAGTACAGTTCATAATCTCAACTAATCAATTCAACCCAAACCATCAATCTATCGATCCATTCAATCAATCACTCAAATCGATCACTGCTCACCCAAGCTGAGATTCATTATTACTGCTCACTAAAGCTGATATATATATATATATAAAATTAATTGCTCACCAAAGCTGATATATGATAAATCAATCCCGGCGAAGGACCTTGTGCTTTGCACACCAATTCCTTAATTAAAATAACGAACTTGGCCTATTTTCACTGTGTTAAAAATTCCCAATAAAAATAATCGTGTGTGGATACACGGTCGGCCTAAGCCAAAATACAATATCTTTCATTTCAAAAAATCTCACTATTTAAAATAGTCCATAAAGACATTTTTTGGCGTTATAAACCAACGCTTGGTATTTTTTGACTAAATATCGAAATTACACAATTTTGAGATAAATACCCAAAATTACAATTACCACTAAATTTGCAGAAAATAACATTCAATTGCATAAACCAAACACACCATTGCAATCAGCACGAAATTCCGGTCACCGACTATCCGGTATAATTTCCGGAAAATAATAAATAATTAAATAAATACCAAAAATAGTTAAATAAATGCATTTAATTACCAAAAATAGAAACTTAGGTCAGAAATGCTTAATTAAACACTGAAACGGGCCTGGAAAATTTCCGAACCAATCTAGATAAATAGTACAACTTATCTAGTCTCTAATTAAGCCGTTCTAACCACCTAACATGCAAAATCGAATAATTAAATCACTAATCCATTCTAAATAACCACGTAAATCTTCGTGACATGAAAGAACTTTGAATTTCTGAAATCGGGTTTAAATTCGCGGTTAATTTCAATCTAGCGCGATTTTAGCGTAACCTAATTCATCGAGTAGCTTTTAGGATTTTTTAGTGCAATTGACCCGTGGCCGATTATTTTCGAGTCACATTGTACATCTTTGACACATTGGTGACTCTCCATTGTCGTGAAAATCTCGAGGTTTCAAATGCGGACATAGAGTACGAAAACGATAGAAAAATCGGTCTAGTGCCGATCGACAAGAATTTTACAATTAAGTGAAATCACCCACACTTAATCACATGGCTCAATCGAGTCGATCTATCTCCAATCCCTAATCGATTTTTAATCATGCCGTAATGACCCTTGTAGACTAGCACGGTCGAGCAATCGATTTCTGGTCGAATTCTCAAATTTATTGCATTAAAATGCCTTAACAGCTTCACTTGATAGATTAGTTTTCTTGTGAATGATCAGCTCAGAGAATAGAGATATACGGCACTGTCAAAATTGATTAGAGATCGGAGATAGGTCGGTTTGATAGAGGCGTGCGATTAATGTGTGGGTGAGTTTACCTAATTGCAAAATTCTCATCAAACGATACTAGATCGATTTTTCTGTTATTTCTGTACCCTGTGCCCATATTTGAAATCTTGAGATTTTCACAACAACTGAGAGTCGCCAATGAGTTGAAGATGCACAATGTGGCTAAAAAATAATCAACCACGGGTCAATTGCACTAAAAATTTCTAAAAGCTACCCAGTAGGCTAGGTCACGTTAAAATCGCACTCAGTTGAAATTAACCACGAATTTAAACTTGAAAAACTCTGTCATGTTACAATTCATTTTAAGAACATCGACTCATCCTCTGAAGATTTTTCTGCAAACCTGAGATTTTGGCGAAAAATCAAAGTAAGGCTATTTTGGACCGGGAAAATTAGAAGGCCATTTTTGGTCGCATTTTTTGCCGTCAAGTTGGTTCAATTGACGAGAAAAATCATGAGATGGACGATGGCACCTTGGTTGAATTTATGGAGGCCAAATTAAGCTTAATTGGAGAAGTATTAGAGAGGAATTGAGTGGAATTGGAGGGAAGTTGTCCAAAACTCGTAGGTCCTTGGGGTGTGCAACATTTGGACCCTTGGATGGCTTGCTAAGGAAGCTTGAAGGTTGCATTTTGGCTGAGGATGACAGCCAAGGGGTGGTGGGGTAAGAACTCAAGTGTTTTGGATATTTGTGTGGCCCCCTCTTGTAGCAGCCACCTTCTTCTTCCTTTTGTAGCTCCTTTATCCATTTATGTGGGTTTTGAAAGCTCAAAAGAACCAGAGACTAGCCAGCACAACTCCCCTTACCCGTCGACAGCCCCTAGTCGTTGTCCAAGCACCACCGCTACTGCCCAAGCCCGCTAGTGCCGCTCGTCTGCCCCTGCTAGCGTCCCTCTCTTCACACATCCCCGTGAGTCCAGTCGTTGTCCCGAGCTCCCTTCCAACCGTCAAAGCCCCGCCAGAGCTTCGCTGAAGCTCCACCGTTGTTGTTCCAGTTGTTCAAAGCCCCACTATCGATTGTTATTGCTGCCTAGCCGCCCGCCTCACCGTTTCCAGCTCGGCCGCTCGAGTAGCCTCCTTCGGCCCAAGGTAGAGGCCGAAAGCTTAGCCTAGCTAAGAGCTTCTAGGCTCGTTTTAAGGCTCGTTCGAACATCTGTTGGCATCGCTGTAGGCTTGTTTATCGCTCGCCTCTGCGTCACCGTCGCCGTGGACTCACTGGCCCGCTAAACTGGT
Organism: Eucalyptus grandis; assembly: GCF_016545825.1. Taxonomy (NCBI): domain Eukaryota; kingdom Viridiplantae; phylum Streptophyta; class Magnoliopsida; order Myrtales; family Myrtaceae; genus Eucalyptus; species Eucalyptus grandis. The sequence continues at coordinate 22,055,919 of NC_052620.1, forward strand.
GATTTTACTTGTTAAACTCTGCTTAGGGTGTCACATTCCGAAGTTCTAAACGCGCGCACATCCCTCGGTGGTCGATGAATTGCGACGTTTATGGACGCGTCACCGACCTATTCATTTTATTGTACATGCGAAAGTGAATAAACAAAACTCCTGACAGCAAAAAACATGGGATAGAAAAGCAGGGAAACAAATTCACAACCAAAACACGATTTTATAAACAAACTGGGTTTATATACAAAACTAGTCGGACACGTTTACTGATCCTTTGGACTCCACAGGCTTCGGAGAAGCCGGGTCCTCCACAGCACCATCAGGAGGGTCAGCTACATCCTCGCCAAAAACGGCGTCGACTACCACGACGGGGACCTCAAAACCCTAGAGGGGACCAACTTTGTATCCATTGAGCCTGCGGCAAAACTACGCCCTAAATCGATGAGGTACCCTATGAGGTAGGCCCTCATTAACCCAGACGGTGGTCACAACGAGCTCATAGACCGAGTTGCCTCTGGCAATAGGGAAGTCCGTGATTAGCTCAGTAACCCTCCGAGATTGACCATAATGAACTGGTGGGGGCCGCCATCTAAGGACCTGAAAAGATTGAGCACACAATGAGGTGAGACAACGTTTCAGCAAGTCCACCCCCTAAACTTTGACTTGGAAGACACAATCACACAACCACATAAACTCACTTGTCTCAAATCCTCCTTGCAGATCAGCACAGTTCAAATACACAACCATATGCAGTAATCAAACTCAATTAATTGGAATACCATCATTTTCATCCCAATAAACATAAGGGTCCCGATTATAATGCCAAATCGTTATGACACGTTCTATTTCATGCTACACAATTTTGTCCCATAATCCGATGCGTCAATTTTACTCAACATGCGTTCCAATTTTTATCACTGCCCAATGGGCACGGCCTACTCGACGTTTGATGGTCTTCTGGTGTAACCAGGCATCGTCTCGCTCCATTGAGCATGGCAATGTCGCTACGTCGGCGGCATTCCATAAAGGAGCATCGGTCCGGCCTTTACTGCGACCGGTATCTATTGATAGGGGCATCCCATATAGGGGCATGTTCACTCGACTCATTTCGAGGATGGGTTCTCATAACCATTCAAGCACCCGTCTAATTCTGGCTAAGACATCGTGCTTTGCACTCAAATGTCCCAATTAAAATAACATACTTAGCCCATTTTCTTCATATTAGAAACACACGGTAAAAATAATCGTATGTGGGTACATAGTCAATTTGAACCATCAAAATTGATATCTTTCTTTTTAAAATCCCACCATTTGATATAGTCTTTAAAACCACTTTCGGTATTAAAACCCGACACCCAGGATTTTCTAATTAAATATCAAAATTTCACAATTTTGGAATAAATAACCAAAATTCCAATCACCACTCATTTTGTACAAATTAACACTCAATTGAATAAACTAAGCACACCACTATAATTAACATGAAATTCTGGTCACCAGCTATCTCGGTATAATTTTCGGAAAATAATAAATAATTAAATAAATACAAAAAATAATTAAATAATGCAATTTAAATACAATAAATACCAACTTAGGCTGGAAATACTAATCTAACCACCTAAACGAGCTTAGAAAATTTTCGAACCTATCTAGATAAATAGCATGACCTCTTTAACCCCTAATCAATCTATTCTAACCACCTAACAAGCATAATTAAATGATTAAATCACTAATCTAAAATAACTAACCACCTAATCCCTAATTAGCCTAAACTAATTATCCACTAAGTGTCATGAACTCCATAAATAGAGTTTAGTAAGTAAGCTCACCAGTTTAGTGGGCCAGTGAGTCCACGGCGACGGTGACGCAGAGGCAAGTAATAAACAAACATGCGGCAACACCAACAAAGGTCTGGACGGGCCTTAAAATGGGCCTAGAAGCTCTAGGGTCCTTACTAGCCTTCGATCTCTACCCAATGACCGAAGGACTAGGCCAAGCGGTCGGTTGAGCTAGAATGGGCCAAGCGACAATGGCGGAGGTTGCAACGGGCAACGGTGGTGCTCGACGGTGCTTGGATGGCGACGGCGACGCTTTGACTGGTTGGACAGAGGCTCGGGCCAGCGGCCAGGACACGCAGAGACGAGTGGGGATGGGCAAACGCGAGCAAGGGCAGGCGGATGGCTCGTGGGCAGCGCGCGAGTGTGCGACCGGTTCGACGATGGCAGGGGCGGTCGACGGTGAAGGAGGAGGGTTGGCCAGTTTCTTTAGTTCTCTCAAGCTCAACAAAAGCACAGCAATGGATAAAGTGAGGCTGGTGAGGAAGAAGAAGCCAACTGCGGAATGGCCTCAAATATCCACCAAAACATCCCATTTCACTCAATGATTGGCCCCCACCTCTTCAGCCTTCAACCTCAGCCAATTTCCACACCCAAACTTCCCCTAAAAGCTATTGAAGAGGTCCAAAATGTTGCTCCCCCCTTCAAATCCACTTCAATTCTTCTTTAATTGAGCTTAAATTGGAGTTCAAAAATTCAACCAAGATTCCATCATCCATCTTATGATTTTTCCTTATCAATTGAACCAACTTGATTGCCAAAAATGCAACCAAAAAAGGCCCTCTAATTTTCCTAGTTCAAAATAACCTTACTTTGAATTTTTGCCGAAATCTCTGGTTTGCAAAAAAATCTTTGGATGATGATTTGATGTTCCTAAAATGAATCGTGATATGACAGAACTTTCAATTTCTGAAATCGGGTTTAAATTCACGGTTAATTTCAACTGGGTGCGATTTTGACGTGACCTAACTTACCGGTTAGCTTTTAAAATTTTTTAGTGCAATGGACCCATGGTCGATTGTTTTCGAGCCACATTGTGCATCTTCGACGCATTGGTGACTCTCGATTGTCGTGAAAATCTCGAGATTTCAAATATGGGCATAGGGCACAAAAATGACAGATTAATCGGTCTAGTACCCTTGATAGAAATTTTGTAATTAGATGGAATCACCTACACACTAATCACATGCCTCAGTCGAACCGACCTATCTTCGATCTCTAATCAATTTTGACAGTGCCGTATTGACTCTTGTAGATTAAAACGGTCGAGCAGTTGATTTTTGATCGAATTCTCAAATTTATTGCGTTAAAAAATTTTAACGGCTTCACCAAATAGACTAGTTATCTCGTGAGTGATCAGTTCAGAGAATAGAACTATATGCGTGTCAATGAAAAGCCCAACTTATTCAATTGAAAACAGAATCAAAAATTCAAGATGTCACATAGGGAGTTAATGACGTTTAGTAGATAATTAGATTAGTTTAAGTGTGGATTAGGTGGTTAGTTAGCTTAGATTAGTGATTTAATTGTTTAATTATGCATGTTAGGTGGTTAGAATAGATTGATTCGAGATTAATTAGATTGTACTATTTATCTAGATAAGTACATAAATTTTCTAGGCTCGTTTAGGTGGTTAGATTAGTGTTTTTGGCCTAGGTTTGTATTTATTGGATTTATTGGTATTTATTTAATTAATTTTGCTATTTATTTAATTATTTAATATTTTTCGGAAATTATACCGGAATAGCTAGTGACCGAAATTTCGTGCTGATTGCAGTGGTGTGCTTAATTTCTGAAATTGAGTATTAATTTGTGCAAATTGAGTGGTGATTGGAATTTTGGTTATTTATTCCAAAATTGTGAAATTATGATATTTAATTAGAAAATCCTGGGTGTCGAGTTTTGACACCAAAAATGGTTTGAAAGACTATATCAAACAATGAGATTTTTAAAAGAGAGGATATCGGTTTTTCTAGTTCAAATTGACCGTGTACCCACACATGATTATTTTTACCGTGTGTTTTAATACAAAGGAAAGGGGCCAAGTACATTATTTTAATCAGGACATTTGAGTGCAAAGCACAATGTCTTGGCCGGGATTGGATGAGTACATGAATGGTTATGAGAACCCATCTCTGATGTAAGTTGGGTGGACGTTGCTTCTATATAGGATGCCCTTGTCAACGAATGCCGGTCGCAGTAAAGATTAGACCGATGCTCGTATGTGGAATACTGTCTAGATGTAGACGTTACTGTGCTTGATGGGCAAGACGATACCTGATTATGCCAGAGACCGTCGAACGTCAAGTAGGCTGTGCCCGTTGGGTCGTGATTAAAATTGGAATGCATGATTGAGTGAATTTAATGTGCCGGATTATAGAACAAAATTGTGTGACACGGTGTGAGACATGTCATAATGATTTGGCCTTATAATTGGGACCCCTGTGGTTGTTTGAGGTTTGAGATGTGGTGTTCCAATTGATTGAGCTGGATTATTGTTTATGTCTATGATATGACTATGCTGACATGCAGGGAGGATCTGAGACGAGGTAAGTCTCTGTGGTTGTGTGGCCGTGTGATTACGACGCTCTAGGCATATTTCCTTTCTAATAGGGGTTTAGAGGGTGAACATGCTAAGACGTTGTCTCACCCCGTTGTGGACTCAATCTTTTTAGGTCCTTAGATGGCCGCCCCTCTAGTACGTTATGGTTAGCCTCGGAGGGTCTCTGAGCTGATTACTAACTTCCCTGTTCTCAGAGGCCACTGGGTCTATGAGCTCGTAGTGACCACCGTCTGGGTCGATGAGGGCCTACCTCAGAGGGTACCTCATCGATTTAGGACATGGTTTCACCGCATTCTCAATAGATACAAAGTTGGTCCCCTCTAGGGTTTTAAGATCCTCATTGTGCAGCTGAGCCTCCTGATGGTGTTGTGGAGGACCCAATGCCCCAAGAGCCTATGGAGTCCGAAGGATCGGTGAATGTGTCCAACTAGTTAGTTTCCTTTTTTAGAGCCAATCTTTTTGGTAGACAGAGTAATTTTGTATATAAACTAGTTGGTTGTTTATAAAAGTGTTTTGTGAAAATGGTACATTGTTTTTCTATCCCATGCTGTTTGCTGTCAGGGAATTTGTTTATTTGCTTTCGCATGTGCATAAATAAATAAATAAATAAATAAATAAATAAATAAATAGGTCGGCGACGCGTCCTGGGATGTCGCAATTTTATCAACCACCGAGGGGTGTGTGTGCGCTCGAGGTTTGGGGTGTGACATGTTATTTTGGTGGTTATCGCATGATCACTTCACATGTTAGGAAATAATAAAATGAATCAAATTGCCTTATTTATTTTTTCCAATTTTTTAAAAATACCAAAAAAAAAAAAAAAAAAAAAAAAGCATTGCCTTGAGTAGATTAAATTTCTTTGTCTTAATTTAAATTACATGTTTAAATATTCGGTATTTCAAATGATGAATTTTAATTAAAAAATAAAAATACATCATGTGCAAGTGATAAGGGGCGATCAGTTCCCAGTTCGATTCGGTGCCACCAAGGAACTGGGAACTAGACCAATTGGTCATGGAACCAAGAAATGGACCAGCCCATTGGTCCAGCCTAGTTCTCGAGCAGTATAATGAAACTGGTGATACATCAATTTTCTCCTCCCCTTTAAAATCAAGCATTTTTTTGTCATCCACAAGAAGATCAAAATGCTATAAAAATTGTGTGAACACTTAAACAAATATTATACTTAATGCTTTGGTTGTAGCATAATTTGGCTTTTATGCACTACTCTCTTACAGTCTTTGCGTGTCTATTCGATGTGGGACTCTTCTTGTATGTCTTGTCTTGCTAGTCTCTTATGGTATCTAGTTTTCCATGGAAATGCCTTTAATGTGGGACTCTTAGCTTGTCTCTATTATTGTGTCTAGCCTTCCATGTGAATGTCGAGAGTCCCACATGAAATGGGCACGCAAAGATCATAAGAGAAGTTGTGAATAAAAGCCAACAAGCCATGCTCCAACCAAAACATGCCTTTCTTGGCCTTTTGTCATTTCCATCTCAACAACATTGAGAACATTCTTAATAATTAAAAGTTAAATTATTTCTTTAATAATTTCAAGAAATAAAATTTAAATTTTAAAAAATAATTGGTCCGGTCCAATTTGAATAGTTCCTTCATTGGAATTGGGAACTGGACCAATTTCACTGGTCCCAATTTTATAGAACCAGGAACGGACTGGTCTCCCTTGGGACTGGACCAAACGGACCAATTCGGTCTAATCTAGGCAGTTCCCAATCTAGTCAATTCCTTTTTCTCACCCCTACATATCATATAGAATTAGGTTCATCAACTACATGTGATTTAGTAATCACGTGTTTAGGATCATTAAATTAAAATGCATTACATATTAGGATAGTTACACATTAATTATTGCCCATCATTAGAGTTAGGTTATTTAATTAAAACTCATGTCATATAGTTTGCATGTTAGGTTTATTTAATTGAAAATTGCTTATCATTTTAGCATAGACATATTTTGTATTGGAATATATGCATTATATGCACTGCACATAGTTATGATTTCATTTAAATAAGCAAAAACCCTAAAAAAGTATTGAGTGAATCACATGTTAATTAGAAATAATATATAGGTTGTCGATGTGATTTTTGAACTAACATCACAAATGCTTTTATTGCTTTGAGGTAAGTACTTTCTCTGCACAATTTATATACTACTTTGATTATTGGATATTACTTTGATGGTTTGTGCACTCGCATGATCACTTCACATGTTAGGAAGTAATAAAATGAATCCAATTTGCCAAATATTTCAAGGAATAATGTAAATCTCTCATTACTTTACTTGGGCTTCTAATCAGCCCACCACAAACTGATTAGTGGTGACTCTTTATTGAAAATCATTTGTCATGTTAGAACTTGAGCCATAAGTCACGATTTGGTATAAGCTTCAAAGAGCCCAAGTTAAGTTTAGGCTTAATAATATGATAGCCAAACCCTAAGAGGTGCACAATCATTAATAAAAAAATTATCTAAAATGAAAGATCATCCAACTTGATTAGGAGATAATCAAAGTTAAATCCTATTCTTACTTGGAAACTCATCCTAACTAGCTATATATTATCTAAGCATGCAATCCTATTTAGAAAAAAACTATCACGCCCCGATCCTTCGAGTGCGTGCTCATTCTTCTGTGGTTGATTAAATAGTGATGTCTTAGGATGCATCGTCGACCCATTCATTTTAATGCATATGCGGAAGCAATTAAATAATCCCCAAACAACAACAAGATGTGATGGGAAAGTAGGGCCATAATTTTGAAAACCAACAACAGACTTATATATACAAATCATAACAAGTCATATACAAACCAAACTAATGTATATATATGTCAGGTCTACAAAAACAGGGGGGTTTATTAAACTACAGATCCTCTTTCTCCACCTCCTCACTATCATTAGAGCCTTCCTCCGAGTACACTGGAGTTCCTGGGGTCTTCAAGGTTCGGATCCATCGGGTTTACCATCGAACCTTCAAGGGGATTTGTAATGCCTTTCCCAAAAGCAACCTCCAACATATACAGAGGAACCTTAGACTTTGATATGGGCCCCTCTCTCTATCCATTCCGCTCTTGACAATACCATGATCTATATCGATGGAGCACCTTTTTAGGTAGACTCACATTGACCCAAAACACAGACCTCACCAACTCATATACCCACCCCCCTTGGGCTTCCATGAAGCGGAATGAAACATTTCTACCACGTGACTTTCTTTGGCTGACCAAAATGCTTGGGAGGAGTTGCCATTTATGGGCCTAAAAATGTTATCCCACAACAGGGTGAGACGATGTCTCAACGAGTTCAACCTCCCAAGACCCGACTAGGAAGAAAATACACCTTGAGGGCTGCCTAGGCGTGAACACAAGTCAAAGGTCTTACTTTAGCCTCAGTCTCTTCCTGCAAGTCAATACAATTCAAATAACCATCCAATTGCTTTAACTAATCAGATTGAATCATTGATCAATTAACTTAGTCGATTCCATGTCATCACGACCATTTCCTAGTCATCTCAATCAATACTATCTATAAAGTCTGACCATAATCAGGACTGATCACTCTAAGTTGATAAATAGATAGTATAGCTCGCGCTAAGCTGATAAATAGATAGTATATTACTCGCTTTAAGTTGACATATTGCCCGCAGGCTAATATAGTATACTAATAATGCTCACCAAAAGTTGCTAGGTATACTGCTCACCGGAAGCTTCTAGGTATACTGCTCGTTCTAAGCTGACATATCGCATGCAAGCTGATATAATATACCAGCATACTGCTCACTATAAACTGATGTATCGAGCCCGCAAGCTAATACAGTATACCATCATAATCATCTAACAAATTCACCATTTTTATCATGCTCGATAAAAAAATCATGTGTGAGTACATAGTCGGCCTTTGCCAAAATATAATATTTTCACCTTTCAAAATCCCACTAATTCCAACTATCCAAAAATTCATTTTTGGCATAGTAAACTGACACTTGGTGATTTTCTGATTAATTAATGAAATTATTAAATTTTGAGATAAATTCCCACAATCACAAATCACACTCAATTGACATGTGGTGTAATCTGTTTATTTAATTTACTGTTATTTTGTGCAAATTGAGTGTGATTTGTGATTGTGGGAATTTATCTCAAAATTTAATAATTTCATTAATTAATCAGAAAATCACCAAGTGTCAATTTACTATGCCAAAAATGAATTTTTGAACAGTCAATTAAATAAACAGATTACACCACTGCAATCATCATAAAATTCTGATCACTGATTATCCCAGTCTAATTTCTGGAAAATAAATAAATAATTAAATAATTATGAAAATTAATTATTAAATACCAAAAATAGCAACTTAGGCCGGGACAGCCTAATTAAAAGCCGAGACGGGTTTGGAAAATTTCCAAACCACTCTAGATAAATACTAGAACTTGTCTAGACTCTAATTACACTACTTTAACCACCTAACATGCAATAACGATTAATTAAATTGCTAATCTATTCTAACTATCCATCTAATCCATACTTAGTCTAAACTAAGCGAGAATTAATGAGTTAAACTCACTTGATTAAAGATCTACTTGGATCAAAATGACGGAGACGCAGAGGAGGTCCACAAACTCTAAAGCGGGAAGGGCCTAAAAATGGGCCAAACAACGGCTTGGAGACCCACTGTTGTTCAATTCTGTGGCTGGCCGAACAAGCTAGTTGGTGGCTCGGTTGAGGCGGAGACGGGCAGGGATGAATGGCAAGGCTGCAGCAAAGACCGGGCGGGGCTTCACGACGGCAAAACAATGGCGTACGGTGGTCCGACGGCCTCAAGCAATGACTAGGACGGACGGAGGCGCTGGGACGTCAAGTGAAGAGGCAGGACAACGGGCGCAGACAAGTGGCTGGCTTGCGAGGCACGACGGCGACGCGACGGCTTGTGGTGGCTGCGACGAAGGAGGGAGGAGGGAGGCTCGATTTGCTGGAAATTTTGAAGGCTTCAGCAGCTGGAATGGGGGCTAGTCGGCAAAATTGTATCAAGAATTATCTACAAAAAAATATGAGAATTAAAGGAGGGGGAGAAGGGGACAAGCTTTCTTTGGAGGGTCTTATGTGCTCTCTTCCTATTTCTTTGGTCTCCTTGAAGGGTCCTACCGCCATGGCTGGCTTCCCCCAAGATTTTCCAGATCAATTGCTTCATCTAGAGGTCTTGAG